>NW_028270148.1:71753138-72075138 GCF_037043375.1 Chiloscyllium plagiosum | reverse complement strand
GATAGTCAACATGGCTTTGTGTGTGGGAAGTCATGTCACACAATCTTGATTGAGTTTTTTGAAGAAGTAATAAGGATTGTTACGAGGATTGACGAGGGCAGAACGGCAGATGTGATCTATATGGACTTTAGTAAGGCATTCAACAAGGTTCCCCATGGGAAACTGATTAGCAAGGTTAGATCTCATACAGGGACAACTAGCCATTTGGATATTGAACTGGCTCAAAGATAGAAGACAGAGGGTGGTGGTGGAGGGTTGTTTTTCAGACTGGAGGCCTCTGA
This sequence comes from Chiloscyllium plagiosum, assembly GCF_037043375.1. Classification (NCBI taxonomy): domain Eukaryota; kingdom Metazoa; phylum Chordata; class Chondrichthyes; order Orectolobiformes; family Hemiscylliidae; genus Chiloscyllium; species Chiloscyllium plagiosum. The sequence continues at coordinate 72,074,857 of NW_028270148.1, read as the reverse complement.
CCAGTAGAATGCCACAAGGACCAATGCTCGGTCCACTACTTTTCAACATATATATCAATGATTTAGATGCAAGCATAAGAGGTATATAGTTAGTAAGTTTGCAGATGACACCAAAATTGGAGGTGTAGTGGACAGTGAAGGAGGTTACCTCAGATTACAACAGGATCTTGATCAGATAGGCCAATGGACTAAAAAGTGGTAAATGGAGTTTAATTTAGATAAATGAGAGATGCTGCATTTTGGGAAAGCAAATCTTAGCAGGATTTATACACTTCATGGTAAGGTCCTAGGGAGTATTGCTGAACAAAGAGACCATGGAGTGCAGGTTCATAGCTCCTTAAAAGTGGAGTCACAGGTAGATAAGATAGTGAAGGCGGTGTTTGGTATGTTTTCTTTTATTGATCAGGGTATTGAGTACAGAAATTAGGAGGTTATGTTGTGGTTGTACAAGACATTGGTTAGGCTACTTTTGGAATACTGCATGTAATTCTGCTCTCCTTCCTATTGGAAGGGTGGTGCAACTTGAAAGGGTTCAGAAACGATTTACAAGGATGTTGCCAGGGTGGACGATTTGAGCTATAGGGAGAGGTTGAATAGGCTGGGACTGAATGGTACTAGATTAGGTTAGGATATCTGGTCGGCATGGACGAGTTGGATCAAAGGGTCTCTTTCCGTGCTGCATATCTCTATCACTCAATGACTTCAAGATATCTGCATTTGTCTTTACGAATCTTTTTCTCTTAGCGTATTTATACAAGTTTTAATGTTTGCTGCAATTTTACTTGCACATTTTTTCTCTCCTCTTGATTAGACATTTTATACATACCACTACCCCTTACTTGCTGTGTCCCTCACGTATAGAGTAAGTTTAGATTTTCAGGAAAGATCAGTAAAAGTACCTCAATTCCATCAATCCCGATGCTTCATGCTAAAACATGAGTCTTGGTTGGTTAACTTCACAAAAGAAACTCAAGAGATCATTGTTTTCAAAATATCATTTGAATATCATTGCTTCAATGATATCCATCAGTTTATCCATCAGAGTCTGTTCCAACAGCACAGTGACAGAATGACCAACATTCATGTTTAGCATTGAGCTTGGAATAGAATCCAACTTCTGTGAAATTGGATTTAGTTCTTCCAATGTGGATTTTATGTCAGCATCTCTAAAGATTTTCCTAACTTGTACGTCAGTACATTTGTTCTTAAGATTCAGTGCTGGGTTAATGCTAAAGTGATTCAATATTGAAATATTGGTACAGGGAGCCATTCAAGAGAGAGGAGAAGAGAGAAATATAGTTGTAATTGAAAGTAGTATAGCCAGGGGAATTGACACTATTCTCTGCTGCTAGGATCCCAAAGTGAAATTCTGTAAGTTTTGAGACTTGAAGGATAAGAATCACTTGCAACAGGACATAGACAGGCATGTATTTTGACAAGTGTGTAGGGAGAGGCAAGACATTTAAATGGCACTATTCTAAACAGTACATAGGGAGAGACAGACCTGAGGGGCTCATGTGTGCATAAAGATGGTAGGACACAGTTACAATGGTGGGCAAGGAACATGGGATGTATAAGCAGAGGCAGAGAGAGTACAAAAACAAGGAACTGCCCAGGAGGCCAGCAACAGCAAAAATGATAAAATTATTTAGAAAGGAAATTGGTGGACACTCGAGCAGAAATTAACTTACAGAACTACAGGGATGGGGATAGTGAGGACTGCAGATGCCGGAGAGCCAAAGTCAATAAAGTGTGGCGCTGGAAAAACCGCAATTTCCCCCCCGACGTGGTCGACGATGCCCTCCACCGCATCTCTTCCACTTCCCGCTCCTCCGCCCTTGAGCCCCGCCCCTCCAACCGCCACCAGGACAGAACCCCACTGGTCCTCACCTACCACCCCACCAATCTCCATGTACAGCGCATCATCCGCCGTCATTTCCGCTACCTCCAAACGGACCCCACCACCAAGGATATATATCCCTCCCCTCCCCTATCAGCATTCCGTAAAGACCACTCCCTCCGTGACTCCCTCGTCAGATCCACACCCCCCACCAACCCAACCTCCACTCCCGGCACCTTCCCCTGCAACCGCAGGAGGTGCAAGACTTGCGCCCACACCTCCCCCCTCACCTCCCTCCAAGGCCCCAAAGGAAACTTCCATATCCGCCACAGATTCACCTGCACCTCCACACACATCATCTATTGCATCCTCTGCACCCGTTGTGGCCTCCTCTATATTGGGGAGACAGGCTGGCTACTTGTGGAGCGTTTCAGAGAACACCTCTGGGACACCCGGACCAACCAACCCAACCACCCTGTGGCTCAACATTTCAATTCCCCCTCCCATTCCACCAAGGATATGCAGGTCTTTGGACTCCTCCATCGTCAGACCACAACAAAACGACGGTTGGAGGAAGAACGCCTCATCTTCCGCCTAGGAACCCTCCAACCACAAGGGATGAACTCGGACTTCACCAGTTTCCTCATTTCCCCTCCCCCCACCCTGTCTCAGTCAAATCCATCAAATTCAGCACCGCCTTCCTAACCTGCAATCTTCTTCCCGACCTCTCCACCCCCACCCCAGTCTGACCTATCACCCTCACCTTGACCTCTTTCCACCTATCACATTTCCGACGCCCCTCCCCCAAGTCCCTCCTCCCTACTTTTTATCTTAGCCTGCTGGACCAACTTTCCTCATTCCTGAAGAAGGGCTTATGCCCGAAACGTCGATTCTCCTGTTCCCTGGATGCTGCCTGACCTGCTGCGTTTTTCCAGCAACACATTTCCAGCTGGAAAAAGCACAGCAGGTCAGGCAGCATCCGAGGAGGAGGAGAGCCGACATTTCGGACAGGACCCTTCATTAGGGCTGATTGTACGGAAACAATAAGTCAAATGACCTGTCACACACCCCATTCCCCCAAGGAGGCATAGCTACTACAGTTCAAGAGATCCAGATGAATGGATTATTATTGAAAACTGGTTCAGCTACAAATGACAAAATCTGGCTAGACCATACAAAGATCTATTGGGTCCAGCTCTCTTCTCTCAAAACAGTTCACTCTTTCAGCATTATTCTGGAATGAAAAAAAGCTAATTTCCAGTTTTGTTTCTGTATTGCAACCTTCTCTTCATGTTACCTGCAACCTTACCCCCAACAAGCACAAGATGCTAATGGAATCTTCATCAAGGTCAGTAAGCTTCACACTGTCATGAAGGACAGATCCCTGTCCAGAGGAAGACACAGCACGAGCTAGTATACAGTTTGGGGAATTTGGAGGCAGCTTGGAAATTTGGTGCAGAGGGGAAGAGGTACTTTTTGGGTTATTTTTGACTTGTAGTTTGTCAGATTTTCATTTAAACTGGATAAATTTAAGCCCATGATCATGAATGGGGCCCTGCACTAAGGAGTAACATTCCAGGTAAATTAAGTTCATTGGTTGGCGATAGCTGCTATAACAGATTGCTTTCAGATTGAAGGCAAATAGAGGAAATATTTATAAGCTACAGATTAAAAGTATGAAAGTTCTAAATTTGATTTTCAAATATAAATAAAAGAGAGAAGCCAACTCGGGCAATGTGTTATACCCAATGTTATGGGAGCTGGTGGACCCCATTGTGGTGCATAGTGAGCACATTTGTAGCAAATGGTCACTTGAGGATCTCTGGAGTTGAAGCTTTGAACACAGAGCAGGGAGGGGCAGAATTACCTGGACCAGGAGGCTGTCACACCCACTAGATCAACTACCTCAAATTTGGTCAGCTGTTAGTTATAGGAGGATATTACCACAAACAAGGCAGGTAGAGGGATCCAAGAGGTAGTGAAGAAATCTCAGCCCTGGAACGAGCCAACAGGTTTGAGATTCTTGCTCCCTATCTGGATGTGTGTGGAGGCTGGAGGGAGGATGAGTAAACTGACCAGAGCACCATGGTACAGAGAGCCATTCAAAAGGAGGGGAAAGAAACAAAAACGTTATTATAATCGGGGGGGGGGGGGCGGGGGGGTAGTATAGTAAGGGAACAGACACTGTTCTGTGGCCAGGACAGAGAGTCCCAAAGGCTTTGTTACCTGCCTGGTGCCCCAGTTCAGGGTACCTCATCTGGGTTGCAGAGGAACTTGGAGTACAAGGGTAAAAAAATCTAGTTGTTATGGTCCACACAGACACCAACAATAACATTAGAAAGAATAAAGAAGTCCTGCTGAGGGAATATGAGCAGCTCGGGGCTAAATTATAAAGCAGAACCAAAAAAGGTAATACGCTCCAGATTACTCTCTGAACCATGAGAGAAATATCTATGTACCCTCCAGTAATTGACCACTGACCTAATTTGAGGGTCAACAAGATTAAAGAGGTAAACATATGGCCCAAAGATTGCAGTGGAAGAAACAAGTTTGAATTCATGTGACAGTACTTGGGAAGAGAGAGCTGTTCCAATTGGATGGGCTCCACTTGAGTCATGCTGGGACCAGAGTCTTGGTGAATCAAATAACTAGAGCTGCAGATAGGGCTTATAGGGGTTAACCTGCATGGAAAAGTATGGAAAAACTTAAGAGGATTGTGGGGGGAACTCAGGAGGGGTTATGAAAGTTGCCACATCAAATAACAGAGTGTGGAAAGGGTCAGGAATCTAACATCATCAGGCACAACAGATGAGGGGTGGTGGTCAATGCAGGACAGAGGGTGTTGTACTTAAATATATGCAGTACACAAAACAAGATGAATGAGCTTGTACTGCAGACTGAAACTGGCAGGCAGATGGGCAGAGAAGGTGGGGTTGTCTTGTCACTAAGAAACAAAATTAGATCAATAGCAAGGGATATGGAGTCCGAAGATATAGAACCTGCGCTGAGAGTGACGAGGAACCACAGAAGGGAAAAAAAAGCTCTATACAAGCCTCCTAGCAGTAGGTAGGATGTGGAGAACGGAAGAAGTCAGGCATAGAAAAGACATGTTGTGGTTCTGTTCGCCGAGCTGGGAATTTGTGTTGCAGACGTTTCGTCCCCTGTCTAGGTGACATCCTCAGTGCTTGGGAGCCTCCTGTGAAGCGCTTCTGTGATGTTTCCTCCAGCATTTATAGTGATTTGTATCTGCCGCTTCCGGTTGTCAGTTCCAGCTGTCCGCTGCAGTGACCGATATATTGGGTCCAGGTCGATGTGTTTGTTGATAGGATCTGTGGATGAGTGCCATGTCTCTAGGAATTCCCTGGCTGTTCTTTGTTTGGCTTGTCCTAAAATAGTAGTGTTGTCCCAGTCGAACTCATGTTGCTTGTCATCTGCGTGTGTGGCTACTAAGGATAGTTGGTCCTTAGTAGACAGAACCACAACAATGCAGGGCAGAGGGTGTTGTACTTAAATATATGCAGTACACAAAACAAGAGCTACAAATTCTTCTCACAAAGATAGAAAAGACATGTAAGAAATGCATTATTACAATAATCATAAGGGACTTCAATATGCAAATGGACTTGTGAAATCAGATCTTAGGAAAATGAATTTATGGAATGCCCCCGAGACTTTTTTTGGAGCAGCTTCTGGTAGAACACACCAGAGAACAGGTAATTCTGGATTTGGTGGTTGAGCGAATTTGAGACAAAGGAACCCAGTAAGGAGCAGTGACCATAATATGGTAGAGTTCACCCTGCAGTTTGAGATGGAGAAGCTGGAATCAGACAGAACGATATTACAACTGAGTAAAGGTAATTTCTAAAGACATGAGGGAGGAGCTGGCCAGAGTTGTTTGAAGCAGGAGACTGGCAGGGAAGATGGTAGAGCAGCAATGGTTGGAGTTGCGGAAGTAATTCGGGAGGCACAGCACAATCATCCCAAGGAAGAAATATTAAGGGGAGCACAAGGCACTGATAGCCAACAAGGCAAGTGAGGGACAGCATAAAAGTAAAAGCATACAAAGTGGTGACGTTTCATGAATTCCTGAGAAGCCTTTTAAAAACCAGCAGAGGATAACTGAAAAAAAAAGCAAAGGGCAATAGTGGTGGTTTGGAGGAGGGGGGGGCAGAGAGTAATTCTGTGGCTATTACTAAGGAGAAGGTGCTGGAGAAGTGGAAAGGTATCACCCATACTAGATGGACTACCTCTGAAGAAGGTAGTTGAGGAGATTGTAGAGGTATTAGTGGTGGCCTTTCAAGAATCACAAGTCAGGGATGGCCCCAGAGGACTGGAAAATGACTGATCTAGTACTCATGTTTAAGGGAGGCAGAACACAGGAAACCTTAGGCCTGACTTTGGTCATCGACAAGACTTTAGAGTCTGTTATTAAGAATGAGATTGTGGAATGCTTGGAAGTGCATGATAAAAATAGCTGAGCCAGTAGGGCTTTATCAAGGAGGGGTTATGGCTGACAAATCTATTAGAATTCTTTGAGGAACCAATGAGCAAATTAGACAAAGGAGAACCAGTGCATGTGATTTATTTGGATTTCAAGGAAGTGACAAAGGCTGCTAAATAAAATAACAGCTCATGGTGTTAGGGGCAAGGTTCTGGCACACAGAGGATTGGCTGACTAGCAGAAGGCAGGGAGTAGAGATAATGGGGTCTTTTTCAGAATGGCATCTGGTGACTGGTGGAGTTCTGCAGGGATCAGTGTCGGGACTACATCTATTCATGACGAAGGAACTGAGGGCATTGTTACTAAGTCTGTAGATGACACAAAGATGGAGGCATAGATAGTGTTGAGCAAGTGGGGAGGCTACAGAAGGATCTGGACAGGTTGGAGAGTGGGCAAAGTGGCAGATGGACTACAATGTGGGAAAGTGTGAGGTTATACACTTTAACAGGAGCAAAAGTGGCATAGTCTACTTTCTAAATGGGGATAGGCTTTGAAAATCTGAAGCACAAGTGGACTTGGGAGCCCTAGTTCAGGATTCTCTTATGGTTAACATGCATATTCAATTGGCAGTTAGGAAGTCAAATGCAATGTTAACATTCATTTCAAGAGAGTTAAAGCACAAGCGAAGAAAGGTACTGCAGAGGCTGTATAAGGTTCTAGTCAGACTGCATTTGGAATATTGTGAGCAGACCCCATATTGAAGGAAGGGTGTGCTGGTTTAGGAGGGGGATACCTCCACAATGCCCCCTATCCTAACCTCAATTTTGCACCTTCCTCTAGTTTCTTTCACCATGTCCTCTGATGCCTTGTTCAAGCTCTTGCCCAATTAGGTCCACTTCTTGCTCCTTTTATCCTACTTTCTATAAGATGCAAACTACCCAAATACCTTTGTGGTTCCATACCAACCAACGTTATGAATGGTGTTCTGAAGAAGAGTGAGGTAGTTGGTTAGCTCGTGGAGCAGCTAGGTTATTGTGCAGATGTTTCATTACCATACTGGGTATCATCATCAGTGAGACTTCCATGAAGTGTTGTTCTGTTTTCTGCTTGGTTTTTTATGTGGGGTCTGTTGGGGTGAGTGTCACTTCCAGGTCTTTTCTGTAGCAGTTTGTACACTGGGTCTATGCGTTTGTTGATTGCCTTTTTGATTGAAAACCAGATTTAAGAACACTCTGGCTCGTCTCTGATTAGCTTGTCCTAGAATGGTTACTTTGTCATAGTAGAATTGACGACCCTCTTGGTCCATCTTTACGGAGATGAGGGAGAGTGGATCATGTCGTTTAGTTGCTAATAGGTGTTTAAATGGATGGCTAATTTTCTTCCATTTTATCCAGTGTGGTGCTTGTTATGGTTGTTGCAAGGGAGTTTGTATACCTTCTTCTGAAGAAGAGTACTATTGCATTTAAAATGGTAACTCTGCTCTCCACAGATGCTGCCAGACCTGCTGTGTTTCTCCAGAACTCTCAGATTTCCAGCATTTTCATATATTTGCTTTTATTATGAATGGCACATTCACTGCAGATATTAGACCCCTCTTCCCATCCACTAGTATACGTCTTTCCTCTGAAAATAAAACCAAATTTGGCCCCTCTGTCCTTCAAAAACAGCCCCATTTCTAATCTCCGTTTTCTCTCTGAATTTCCAGGAGAGATGGTTGCCATTAAATGTATGTTCATCTTTTAAGCAGCTCCATTTTGGAATCTCTCCAGTCTGTTTTTGATCTCACCAAAATAATCTGTGTGCCAAACTTATAAATTACATCTTCTAGGAATATGACAATAGCTCCATGTTACTTGCTGAGATATTTATATCATCGATAGTTACAGGTGAGGTGTCAGAAGACTGGAGGTTGGCAAACGTGGTGCCACTGCTGAAGAAGGGCGGTAAGGACAATCCAGGGAACTATAGACCAGTGAGGTAAAAACAATGACTGCAGATGCTGGAAACCAGATTCTGGATTAGAGTGGTGCAGGAAAAGCACAGCAGTTCAGGCAGCATCCGAGGAGCAGGAGAACTGACGTTTCGGGCAAAAGCCCTTCATCAGGAATACCATGTATTTGGAAAGGCAAGGACTGATTAGGCATAGTCAACATGGCTTTGTGCGTGGGAAACCATGTCTCACAAACTTGATTGAGTATTTTGAAGAAGTAACAAAGAGGATTGATGAGGGCAGAGCAGTAGATGTGATCTATATGGACTTCAGTAAGACGTTCGACAAGGTTCCCCATGGGAGACTGATGAGCAAGGTTAGATTTCATGGAATATAAGGAGGAGAACTAGCCATTTGGATACAGAACTGGCTCAAAGGGTGGTGGTGGAGGGTTGTTTTTCAGACTGGAGGCCTGCGACCAGTGGAGTGCCACAAGGATCGCTGCTGGGTCTTCTACTTTTTGAGATTTACATAAATGATTTGGATGCGAGCATAAGAGGTACAGTTAGTAAGTTTGCAGATGACACCAAAATTGGAGGTGTAGTGGACAGCGAAGAGGTACCTCAGATTACAACAGGATCTTAACCAGATGGGCCAATGGGCTGAGAAGTGGCAGATGGAGTTTAGTTCAGATAAATGCGAGGTGCTGCATTTTGGGAAAGCAAATCTGAACAGGACTTATATATTTAATGGTAAGGTCCTTGGGAGTGTTGCTGAACAAAGAGACCTTGAAGTGCAAGTTCACAGCTCCTTGAAAGTGGAGTCGCAGGTAGATAGGTTTGGTATGCTTTCCTTTATTGGTCAGAGTATTGAGTACAGGAGTTGGGAGATCATGTTGCAGCTATACAGGACATTGGTTAGGCCACTGTTGGAATATTGCGTGCAATTCTGGTCTCCTTCCTATCGGAAAGATGTTGTGAAACTTGAAAGGGTTCAGAAAAGATTTACAAGGATGTTGCCAGAGTTGGAGGATTTGAGCTATAGGGAGAGGCTGAACAGGCTGGGGCTGTTTTCCCTGGAGTGGAGGCTAATTTTAAACAAAATTATGAGGGGGCATGGATAGGGTAAACAGGCAAAGTCTTTTCCCTGGGGTCAGGGAGTCCAGAACTAGAGGGCATAGGTTTAGGGTGAGAGGGGAAAGATATAAAAGAGACCTAAGGAGCAACCTTTTCACTCAGAGGGTGGTACGTGTATGGAATGAGCTACCTGAGAAAGTGGTGAAGACTGGTACAATTGCGACATTTAAGAGGCATTTGGATGGGTATAAGAATAGAAAGGGTTTGGAGGGATATGGGCCGGGATATGGGCCTAAAGCAGGAATACAGAATTGAATGCAGTATTTCAGAAGTATTTTGGAGGAGTGGGGAAATGTGACTACAGCTGTTTTCATTGGATTTCCAACAGCTTGCTTGCGTAGTCACATCTACCGCGTTTTTACTTGTAGTGTTGGTTTTCCTGGTGGGACTAAATTGGGTTGGGTTATGTGGTTGGCACGGACGGGTTGAACCGAAGAGTCTGTTTCCATGTTGTACATCTGTATGACTCTATGTCTTCAGGTCCTAACCTCAAATTTCTTTTCCCTTGCTACACTCTTTCCTCCTTTTAAACACATCTTAAACCCTATCTTTTTGACCAGGTCTTAGTCATCTGTCCTGATACCTCATGTGGCTCAATGATGTATTTTGCTTCATAATCCTCCTGTGAAGTCCCTTGTCACAAAAATACAGGTCATTAGAGTCATAGAGATGTACAGCATGGAAACAAACATTTCAGTCCAACTTGTCCATGCCAACTAGATATCCTAAATAAATCTAGTCGCAATTGCCAGCATTTGGCCCATATCCCTCTCAATCCTTCCTATTCACATACCCATCCAGATGCCTTTTAAATGCTGTAATCAGACCAGACTCCACTACATCCTCTGGCAGCTCATTCCATACACACACACTGCCCTCTGTGTGAAAAAGTTGCCCCTTAGGTCCCTTTTATATCTTTTCCATCTCACCTTAAACCTGTACCCTCTAACTCTGGACGCCCCCATTCTGGGGAAAAGACGTTGGCTATTCACCCTATCCATGCTCCTCATGATTTTATAAAAACCTTTATTAGGTCACCCCTTCAGCTTCTGATGCTCCAGGTAAAATAGTCCCAGCCTATTCAGCCTCTCTCTATAGCTCAAACCCTCTGACCCTGTCAACATTCTTGTAAGTCTTGTTCTGAACCCTTTCAAGTTTCACAACATCCACCCTAAAGCAGGAATACAGAATTGAATGCAGTATTTCAGAAGTATTTTGGGGGAGTGGGGAAATGTGACTACAGCTGTTTTCATTGGATTTCCAACAGCTTGCTTGCGTAGTCACATCTACCGCGTTTTTACTTGTAGTGTTGGTTTCCCTGGTAACAAAATGACAAAGGGTGCTCGATTTGATGGATCATTTGGCCGTTGCTAGAGCAGTACTCAAGTTGGGTCAGCGTGTACGACGACAGAAGGAATATGAGATGGCTGTCGACCTGTGTGCGTCACTTACCCTAGGATATTTAAAACAAAGCAAGAGGTGGAATAGCCCTCATGCCATTCTTTCCTGTATCCGGTTGGGTGGACAACCGGGTAAACAACCGCCTTGCACGCACGTTAGTGGCGACGCGTGTGCCAAATGTGTTAACCACAACAGGACGTCGTCGTCAGTGTATACACAAACAGATGAGACCCCTAGTTTGCTCCTTGTAGCAAGTGAGAGTTCCCAAATTTAAATTGCAACGAGAAAGGTGAGCGACCAAACAGAAAGTAACGAGGAGCAGTCCCTTCCCCACAATCCAGGTTTTATTAAATCTAAATTTTTTTTTTATAACTCCAACTATGGGGGTCCTTTGAATTTGAATAATGAGCAAGGAAGTGAGATGAAGTGTAATAACTTAATAGATCCCTGTGTTATGGTATCCAATGGCCAAAATAAAATTAAATGTTGATTTAGTATTTCGGTATCCCATAGATGTCTTTAATTGCCATCAATGCTTAAAATATATTTAATACAATGGGTCAGTATAGAAAACATGTTAAAAGCTGTAAAGGAGTTAAATCAATAAGAGCCACTTGCAGTCAGTGTGGATGGGAAGGAAGCTACTATGCGGTAGCGTGTCACTACTCTAAATGTAATAAGGATAATACAGTTAATTTAGAAGAGACTTTTCAATGCAAGTACTGTCCACTTAAATTTTCCACCAAGATAGGCCTTAGTCAGCATGAAAGGCATAAACACGCTGAAGAAAGAAATGAGAAAAGAAAACAGATGGCTAATATAAACCGTAAATAATGATGAATGTATAAGTAGACAAGGATGTTGGACTAAAGTAGTAGTAGATTTATTAGATAGGCTAGAAAAACAGTTTTCTGGCAGTAAACAAACTAATTGCAGAAGAACTAAAATCTAAAACCGCAAAGCAAATATCATAACCAATGTCCAGTATAGTTGTTAATATGCATTTATTGCTGTGACAATGTTGACAAACAGGGAACAGTCTATGAATTGTCTTGTTGTATTGCACATATAGATTCAGATATCAGCTTAATTAATCAATTTACCTTCACAGATGTATATGATGCACACTCTGATTTCCAAAGTGACTTTACTGCTGTCTCTTGTTGTATAAGGCATTAAGCTCTGAAAGGATTATCGCTGAGGAACGCATTAAGCACCACCCAATATGATCTGATCATATGGATCAGAGTAGAACAGCTCTGAGTCGCAAAGATAGACCTACCATCCTCAATCTCTCTCACTGACATTGGTTTGGTAGTATCAGAAACAATAACCTAAACAATTTTTATCACACAAACTACAATGTTGTTTAAGACAAGAAAATCTGCTCATTAGACTATAAGTGGCTTTCCTGTACTATACTACACCAGTCACACACTAATCCCAACCCAAGAGGAGGATGGTGACAGCAAATCTACCAGACACATCTTTCAAGGTAATGGTTGTCAGGACCCATCACACAACATCTATTACCCAAACACATACAGGACTCCACGGACTGTGGATATGCACAAAAGTATTTGAATAATCAATGTACAGCAAGCTTTATTTTAACCAGCACCTTATGAACTGGCATTCTCGATAAGTTATATACCTCAAACACCAGACGTTTACCATGTTTTTGTGATCACCATGAAGTCAGAGTAGTCAGTGGACGATGCAAGTGAGCAGGCTCTCTGCTGATAAATAATATAAGTTTGTCTTAAATAAAACTTAAGAGCTTGACACTAAGTAATGTATAACAGTGATGTCGATACCCTGTGCATTGGGCTTCTATTACATAGTGTGCATGTTTTTACATTGATTATGTGGACCTCTTGATCAGCCAGCACACCTCCAGTCCCATCAGGGCTGTTTAATTAAAAGTTTGCTGAAGTATAATTTATTTTTGGAAAAAGAACGTGAATTTGCATAATTGAAGACTTGTTAGCTTGCCATCTCTTGTAAGAGAGCTTCAAAGTTTTCAATTAATGCAAATTAGAAGAAAGAAAACACAACTAAAATAAGGCACAATGTACTCTGATTAAAAACCCAAAATCATAGATTTGCCATTCGAAGTTGAAATTATCAGCAAATTTCTTACTCACATTTTCTGTTGTACCAGTAACAACATGCAGTCCATCATATGTTGATTTAATATACATTCCCTAGGAAAAAGGATAAACATTTATTTATTAGAAAGAATAAAACAGGGAAATATCATTCCAGTACAATTACCCATTTAGAAAGCTCACTGTTGTGATTCTGAAATCCTATCTTCACATTTGGAATTTAATACTGTGTACCAAGTAACACACTGAGCCTTTAAATTTCAATGGTACAATTCTCAAATAGACATCTATACCTACTGGAGAAGAGACAAAGCATAATAGATGAACTGAGATAAATAAATAACTTGTGCAAATACTGAGAAAGTCCTACTAGCTGCAGCAATATGGAGATTTAGATGAACCAAATAAACCATAATATTTAGATCTACTTTGGGCATGTTTAAGTTTTTTTTAAATTGTCTAGAACTAACTTGCACTTAGGATGAATGTGGACAAAATTTGAAAGACCCTGTTTCTGAAAACTGTGTTCGGATTCTAAATATATTATTCAAAATATTGCAATTTTGGAGCTGCAGCAGCCCACGACTTTCACTCTCATCAACCTAATGACAATGTATACATACAGTAAGTTGCACAAACACAGCTCAGTTATGCAGCAAACTCAGGGAATAAGTTCATCACTGTACTTTGTTATAGGCCAAATCTCTATTACCCAGGCAAAGTTCAGTCATAAATGCTCAGGTGATGCTCAGTTTGGATTCCAACATCTATAATATTTAGATCTACTTTGGGCATGTTTAAGTTTTTTTTAAATTGTCTAGAACTAACTTGCACTTAGGATGAATGTGGACAAAATTTGAAAGACCCTGTTTCTGAAAACTGTGTTCGGATTCTAAATTGAAATTTAATATACAGGTAGTTCTCCTATAACGCCAAAGTTGTGTTCCAGCAAACCTCGCTTAATAGAAATAATGGGGCCTATGGGAAAAGTGACGTCCTGGGCAAACATCAGTCAGGATTGTTCAGTAATCATCAAACAGTGCAGCACAATGTAAAGCACAGCCTGAATGAAGGTTAACATCATATTTCATTAACACAATACATTCTTAAAAAAAAATGTAAGAAATCTGCACTCTACACATTACCTCTCATATAAAGCTGCTCTATCGGCAACTGACATTGGTGCATACACAGAATGGCTTGAAGACTGGTACTGAAAAACGTGTTGCTGGAAAAGCGCATGTCAAACAGCATCCAAGGAGCAGGAGAATCAACATTTCGGGCATAAGCCCTTCTTCAGTTTCTTGAAGAAGGGCTTATGCCCGAAATGTCGATTCTCCTGCTCCTTGGATGCTGCCTAACCTGCTGCGCTTTTCTAGCAACACATTTTTCAGCTCTGATCTCCCACATCTGCAGTCCTCACTTTCTCCTAGTTGAAGACCGGTACCAAAATCATCACGTGCGGACACTGGAGCATGTGCAGAACAAGAAGAAAATCGGCACATGCACAGAACCAACTGCGTAAACCAATCCCCGCTGGAATCATGTTATTGCAGATAGGAGGTAAGTGTTCTCCAAAATACCATTCCCTAATTCTTCAGTACCATTATAGATAGATTGTGCTGCCGAAATGTGTGTTCTACTGTGTGGAGTTTGCACATTCTCCCCGTGTCTGCGTGGGTTTCCTCCGGGTGCTCCGGTTTCCTCCCACAATCCAAAGATGTGCATATCAGGTGAATTGGCCATGCTAAATTGCCCGTAGTGTTAGGTAATGGGTAAATGTAAGGGTATGGGTGGGTTGCGCTTCGGCAGGTCGGTGTGGACTTGTTGGGCCGAAGGGCCTGTTTCCACACTGTAATGTAATCTAATCTAAAACTACCTGTACAAGAACTGTCCAGAGTTCCCCTCTCTTTTATGAAATAAAACACATAGTAAATAGACAAGTTCATTTACAATGGTTTCCTGGTCTGCAGATCTTGATTTGTTCTGTTGCTGCCTTCCAGATGTAGTCTAAATAGAGTTATCATGGGTGTTCTGCGAAGCAGTAACCTAGTCTGTGTTACATCGCCTCAATGTAGAAGAGACCACATTGTGAGCAGCAAGTAGAGGAGGCTAGATTGAAGTGCAGGTAAATTGCTGCTTCACCTGGAAATTGTGCCTGGGACATTGCACAGTGAGAAACTTATCAAACCTTGTAACAGTGAGAAGGTAAATGGACAAAGGTTTCACCTTTTTCAATTGCATAGAAAGGTACTATGGAAGTGTTGGGAGGAATAGGAGTGGAGCAGAAATGGACCAGAGAAGGTCCCAGAATAGCAGTCCTTGCAGAATGTGATCTCCTGTACATTTGGGAGGTAAATGCAGATTGGGTAACAGCTTTGGGGAACATCTATATTTGGTCTGTAAAAAATGATCTTGAACCTCCAGTTGCCTGTCACTGCAATACACCACCATCCTCCCTTACCAACATTTCTGACATAAGCCTGCTGCAGTGCTCCAACAAACTGGAGAAACATCATTTCATTTTCCTCATAGGTGGTTTATAGCTTTCAGAACTCCAACACTGAGTTGACCGTTTCAGAGTATGAAGATCCCAAGTCTTTGACTATTACCTATTCCCACAAATCCAGATCCTCTCATTAAATGTGCTGCTTTAATTGCTGCCATTAAGACCTATCTAGCTTTTCTTCTTCCCAGGCCAATTATCAACAATCCCTTCGTTTGCCTATCCTTTTCTCTCTCTCTCTCTCTCTCTCTCTGGGCTCCCCCTATCTGCTCACTCCTTTACTACCTCATCCTACATCATCAGTACAAAGACCTTACCTCGCTGATTAATAGTTCAGGAGGAGGTTCACAAGGCTTGAAATGTTAACTCTGCTTTCTCTTCACACATGCTACCAGATCTGCTGAATTTCTACAGCAATTTCTGTTTTTGTTTGCTTTTGACCATTATCCCTGCCAAACGGTGTAGAAATTATTTTGTTCTATAATGGTTTTTCTATTTACACTTCAAACAAAGACCACTAAGATCAAGCATTTTAGTTGCATTTTCATATGCAACCCCAAAGCGTGATTTTAATATTTTTTTAAAAACTGATGAAAATTGATTTATAGAACAAAATTTCCAAAACAAACACTAGCAGACCTTAAACTCTAAGCTCAACTGACACTTCTTGCTAAGAAAAGCATGATTTATTTCCTTTCGCTGATCAAAATGTTAATATATAGGCTGCACCGGGTCCTAAAAACACAAAACAGAAAATTGTCAAAATACCAGCATCATCGGTGAAAGAAATTGAGTTAAAGGTTGCAGATTGAATGTAAACATTTTTCAAAATGATTTCCTAATCTGGCTTTAGTTTCCTCAAATATAGGAAAGTTCATATTGTGAACAGTGTATCAACTTAAAAAGTATGTCAAAATTTCTGTTTCACTTTGAAGAATTGTTTTTTCTCTGTACAGGTGCTGTCAGACTTGAACATTTCCAGTACTTTGTTTTAATTCCAGATTTCTACTCTCTGCAAGTCTTTTGTTTTTGTTTCAGTGTATTCCGCCTTATCAAATGTAATGATAATCGAGAAGACTGTTTCAGATAAAATAAGCTATTCAACTCCTGAAGCAATTTCCTAAAAAGATTCTCTCTAAATAGGCAATCTTTTAATGATTTGCATCAGGCTGCAGGTCATGTGGTGAAGGTATCTGGGTAGAGAGTTCAATGTTTTTGGTCCATATTGTATGACTTGGGAGGGTAACTGAATTATGATTCCTGGACAACTATTAGTGGGACACTCAGAAATGTTACTGAATACCAATGGAAGGCAACTATGGTCTCTCTTGTTGAAGACCAGTGCGTAACATCTGTGATACAGGAATATTGTATGTGACCTCAATGTCACTTGCCACTTTTCAGTCCAGCACTGAATATTGCCAGATCTGTACAGGTAAACATGGGTTGATAAAATACCTGCACAAGCACAAATAGTGCTACTCAACACAATCAGCAACGAACAGCACCAACTCTGACATTACAAGTACTTTTTAATAAAAAGTTTGGACACGTTATCACACACCTCCATAGAAGGTCAGACCCAGACCTTCTGGCCATTTCCACTGCATCACAAGACCCATTCCTCTGAACTTGTATTGCAGATAAGTCATGGATTGAGCAGCTGAAGGTACATTCTCCAATTGCACACTTTCCTTTTGTGCTACTTGATAACATTGCAGATATCCTGAACAATTTTTCACATAGAACAAAACCCAACATTTGTTTTGAAACAATGAGCATAGCTACTTCTGCAGCATAGATCTTTAGCACAAGTGAGATATAAATCAGGGTCCACACCCTTGGGAGCGCCTAGGTACTTAGCAGCTCCCTGATGTCACATGCAACCAGTCAAATTGGCTGAAAACTAATATTTGTTAAGAATGCAAGGACCAGAGGTGGTGACAAATAGGAATCAACCATTCAGCATTTCTGGTTGCAGATTCATGCAAACACTTCAAGCTGAACTTCAAAAGCATCATATTCACAGATGATGTGGCATCTCGGCCTCCTATTTATTAATTGTCCACTAACATTCACATACGGATGTGACAGGGCCGAGGTCCTGATCTGATCCTCAATTTAGGATTGTTACACATTTATAGCGGGAAAATCGACATTTTGGGCAATAGATCTTCATCAGGAATGAGGCAGGGAGCTTCCTGTGTGGAGAGATAAATGGGAGGTGGGGGGGGTGCTGGGGCTGGGGAGAAGGTAGCTAAGAGTGCAATAGGTGGATGGAAATGGGGATGAAGGTGATTGGTCAGAGAGGAGGGTGGAGCGGATAGGTGGGAAGGAAGATTGGCAGGTAGGACAGGTCATGAGGATGTTGCTGAACTGGCAGGTTGGAAGTGGGGTAAGGTGGGGGTGAAAATAAGGAAACTGGTGAAGTTCCCCTTCCCCCCCCCCCCACCTTACCCTAGTTCCAACCAGCCAGCTCAGCAACATCCTCATGAACTGTCCTAACTGCCAATCTTCCTTCCCACCCACCTGTTCCAACTTATCACCTTCATCCTTACCTCCATCCACCTACTACACTCTCAGCTACCTTCTCCCCAGCCCCACTCCCCTCCTATTTATCTCTCCGCCCCGGAGTCTCCTCATAGTCCTGGTGAAGGGCTTTTGCCTGAAATGTCGATTTTCCTGCTCCTCGGATGCTGCCTGACCTGCTGTGCTTTTCCAGCACCACTCTAATCTAGACTCTGATCTCCAGCATCTGCAGCCTTCACTTTTGCCTCGACATTTATAGCATGCTGCTAACTCTCGAGTTGTCATATTGCCATATAGAAACTTCATTTTTGGGTGCATCTGGTGATGATCTGAGTGTGGCTCTACAACCCATTAAATCAGGCTGGTCATCTGGCTAAACTGCCATGAGAGATATGACATGCCACGAGGTAATATATTGTGAGGACATGCATTGCTCAGCATTGAGGCAGACAAGTTTTCACACTGTTCTATTCAGCCTTAATCCATCAGAGTTAGCATGGCACTACTGGAAAATACCAAACCAATGTACACAATGAAGCCTGTCAGTATCGAGGCATTGGGGTGCGGGTGGACATGCGTTAGGTTAGTTGATTACACAGCTAACATCTGCATCTGAATTCTCTACTTTTAGTGTAAATCCAATGTCTGCTCTTTTCCAGATATATTCAGAACCTGGCTCCCCAACCCAATAAAAATATCGTGGCATCTTATCTTGGTTCAGTGAATAATCGCCTAGGATCTGCCTTTGGGTCAAGAACTCAAAAGGCATAAATACAAGAATTAATCTGCATGAGGAATCTTTTGTGGACATTTCTACCAACATCACTGTTGATGCATCTGTGACAATTAGATTGGATAGGTTTAAGGTATGCCATTCCCACTTACTGGTTCTCCTACTACTCTTTGCCAACCCAGTATAGCACCAATATTTTTCTGGACTCAAGCAGCTAAGCCAGTCATAGTACTAGTGACCCACTGTTCTTAATATACATTGAAAGCTCCACGACCAGTATATGTTCCCTCTTCTTACTACACTCATAATCCACTGTTTCAACATGTTCAACAGGACCAATAATGATTCATCATTTGAGGGAGCAAGTTGGACAGTCAACAGCATGTTTTTCCATGTTTTGTCTGAAGCCACATGATTTCATGGGGCCTGGAGTCAATGCAGATAATACTATCCACTTTCCCTTACCTCTAAATCCCTGTACAAACTGACCCACTCCGTTTACCAATCCCCAATATCCTGATGGCACAATTCCTTCTTTTAAGTATGCAAAATTCATTTAAAATGTTACTGTAAATGGAATCTCACCACAAAACTAGAGAATAATCTATCCATAACCTATCTATAAGTATGTTCGATGAACACAAAGATCTTCCAGTTCAAGTGCATACCTTTCAACAATCACGTACAGTTGACATAATCAGATTTTAAATCTCCTAGGGAAGTAAAGAATCCAAGACAATGCATCTACAAATTTCTGCAAAATTCCAGGATAGCAATCTAAAATTACAATCTCCATTCTTTGGCCATGACTAAATGCATTCTACAGGATGGTATTTTCTATCCACTGTTTAACCTATGCATGAATCATTAACCTCTGTCGACCCAATAATTATTAACCAGCAATCCTCTTTAGATGTTTATTGACAAAGGAGAGAAAGAAAGTGAAATGCTAACCCTCTCCTTAACTTTCAGTTTGCAAAGGGAATACCAGATTTAATTTTACAGTATGTTCCTTCCTTAAAGCAACTTTTATTCCATGCTATTATCAGTTTCAATTGTCAAGTCCCAGAAAGCTTACTGAACTTGTGTGCAGCAAATTTGAACATGTAGTTCACTTCGCCAATTGTTGACACTGACCAAAATATGAATATTTTCTTGTCAGCTTCCCATACTCAGCTCACTTTAATGAGTACTTCAGAAACAAAACTTGTGGCTGCATTACCAAAATTCTTTCCCTGTAGAAGTCACTAACCCAATTCCCATCAAAAAGAATGGAAACATTACAGATTCCTGAAATTTTTTTCAGTCTATGATGCTGTAATCCCAGATGGCTATGATCTGGATCTTTCCCAAATACTTTCATACTGAGCGTCTGCTGACTCCTAGCACAGCTGTTAAACATCTTTCACACTCAGGTTAGCAGGGAAAGGCAGAATATCACTACTTCACATACAAACATCCAATTCAAGTAGAACTTGTGACAGCTCTGCAAATTGATTTCTCAAATCAATATACCAGCATTGCAAAATTGAAAATTGTTCAGTTTACAGTAGAGTTATCTTTCTTAACCAGCAATGCCTAAAGTTCACAGAGTTCAACTTCTACTATGCTGGCAAACAAATAATAATGGTAACAGAACTACTGATTAATAGTTATAATCAATCATTTTGTCCGTACCACACCTAGAACTCACAAGGTAAACTATTCTGGTGGATACCTTTAAGAATCATAGATCCCAGCCACCATTTCCCTTTCGAGTATTGTATACACACGTTATTTATTTTCCATTGTGTTTTTGGCCAGCTTCAAGAATATCTGCCATCAATAACTGATTTACTGAGCATTGTGTCTCCACTACTGTCATATGCACCAAGTCACAAGCTACAACTTATAATTAAGATTTCAAAGCCATTTGGAATATTTTTATATAAATTTAACACTAGCAGCTCTCCTGAAATACTGCTGATCCACAAAGCATATTGTTGCAGTCTATTGAAGCCAAGGTGTAGGATGGGAGAATCTGGATGGAGGCCACTGCTGAAGCTTGGCAAAAGCAGATGTTGCATTTCAGTCAGATTGCATTGGGGGTAATGGGTAATTGTTAAATTAAATACACAAATGAGGCATTGGAAGTAGTGGGTCATAATGCCTTAAAAACAAAATTAGAAACTTGAGAATGCTCATACAACTATACTAAAATGTGACAAATAGAATCGCAGGCCACTTCAAGATTCTTCCTACACTTCAAGACGGAACATTTAAAGTTGTCAACCAAGTAGAAGCAACAAAACAGCTAAAACGCAACTGTTTGTTGTGCAATGTAACTGAATAGATATGCAGTGAAATAGTACTAAGATTTTTGGGTTACATGAAAACTAAATAGCTAAATAAAAGTAATCAATTAGAAAGGAAAAACAAGTCACCACCATTACATGGATAAAAAACAAGAAATTGCATATGAAATATTAAATCAATTACTTACCAATCCTTCGCTTGGTTTGATGTTTCTCAACTGAACCTCCTCTAGACAAGCACTCTGGCTTAACAAAGGATCAGATGCAGATCTGATAGTCTGATCACAAATACCATTCAGAACTTTACACTGGGAAAGAAAAAGTTGCAAATTGAACATGTCAAGAATACAGGTCAATTATGTATTTGAATTGAAGAATTCTCTAAGGACACACTAAATTGAAACACATTATTACAATGTCTTCACATATTATATGTGCACTATATAATTAACACTATATAATGTGCTTTTTGTTTGCCATTCTCCAATAGAGTAAAAAATACAACTTTTTTTCTTAAAAAAATGAAAGCTTTATTTGAATGAACATAACATGCGAGACCAAATATTCAAGTCAAATGCTGCAAATTGTGAAATTAGTGGAATTATCTGGGTTACGGCAGCCAGTTCCAGATGCAGTGCAGTGTTAATGAGTTACCATACTCTATTACAATAGAAAAGATCTCCAAACTTAAACCAAAATTTAAAAATCAGTTTTAATTGCTTAGTAAGGGTGGAAGCAAGCAGACAAATTTGACTTTGGGCAAGTGTCGATTTAAAATTTAAAAATACCATAGACTTTAAAAAGGACTTTTGTATGAAATGTGCTCAAAGATTACACTGATCCATCAGAGATTTGAAAAACAGTGAATACATTCCCAATAGTAGAATCTTGCATTCAATTTATTACTAGAAATAGAACTACCCATTCTGGTTAGCAAAGAATGCTACACAAAGAACTGGTAATTTCTCATAAGCTAATTTTACTGGGTGGCTATAACTTTAATTAAAGTAAAGTAAACTAACACTTCAAACATTACACTCACATTGACTAGCACTTCACTGAAGAATGAAGTGCGTAAAAATTACTTAAGAACATATCTGAAGTTGTACTTAAAGTATCAAACATTTACTTTTAAGAACAACTCAAATCAACAGCTACA
The DNA here is from genome assembly GCF_037043375.1 of Chiloscyllium plagiosum. NCBI lineage: Eukaryota > Metazoa > Chordata > Chondrichthyes > Orectolobiformes > Hemiscylliidae > Chiloscyllium > Chiloscyllium plagiosum. The sequence continues at coordinate 72,052,777 of NW_028270148.1, read as the reverse complement.
AAGCAATTCTTTAATGCTTCATTCTAACCCAGATGTCATTAATGGAGATTCAGTCTATTGATACAATATTGTTCAATTTAGGCATATAAGACAGTATTAGATGTATTTTCACTTAAAAATATTGTGTGAGGACATGGGGAGGAAGAGGAGATTAGTGGCAGATGATGATGTTCATTTAACAAGCCACAGCAGGCATAATGAACCAAATGGCTGCCTTCTGCACTATAACAATTCTGTGATACTGTGGATAAATGGATAAAAGTGACATGCTAAATTGGGAAATTTCTGACATTAACTCCCAAATCTATGCTATATGAGCTAATCTTAGCTGGAGCAGAGGTGTAATGAATCTCTAGCAATGGGAAGAATTACAAAGTTTATTTTACTAGCTAGGAATTTCAGCATTACTTAATGTACTCAAATGTAATGTCCTCTCCTTAAAGATGAAGGGTCTATCCACATTTGAGAAAAAAGCACACCAGTCATGGTAATCACTTTTTTCAATATTAGCCAAAATTGGTTTCAGGTTATGGAACGACAAGGGTGGAGGGGAGAAAATTATGTTGATAACTCGAGGTTATCATGCATACTTTTCCTCCCAATAATCGGAGTTCATGTTGATAAGCAACTGCTTCCTTTTCCCTGTCAATTGTCTCAACATGTAGCGTGTATTATAGAGTCATAGAGATGCACAGCACAGATACAGACCCTTCAGTCCAACTTGTCCATACCGACCAGATCCTAACCTAATCTAGGCTCATTTGCCAGCACTTGGCCTACATCCCTCTAAACCCTTCTTATTCATATACCCACCCAGATGCCTTTTACAAGTTGTAATTGTACCAAAATCCACCACTTCTTCTGGCGCTCATTCCATACACACACCACTTTCTGCGTGAAACAGTTGCCCCTTAGGTCCTTTTAAGTTTTTCTCCTCTAACCCTAAACCTGTGCCCTCTAGTTCTGGACACCCCACCCTAGGGAAAAGACCTTGTCTATTAACTTGATCCATGCTCCTAGTGATTTCATAAACCTCAATAAGGTCACCCCTCAGCCTCAGCCTATTCGGCCTCTCCCTATAGCTCAAGCCCTCCAACCCTGGCAACATCCTTGTAAATCTTTTCGGAATCCTTGCAAGTTTCACAACATCCTTCCGATAGGATGGAGAGGATTTAATTACTTTTCAGTTGATTAACATCTGTAACATTATCAAAAGTATAAAAACAAATGAGCACTTACAACATTAATAACACCATCTTCCATTTCAAGAACAGTGGAGTTCTGTCAATAAAAAAATTTGCAAATCAAAAATCAATTAGAGAACAATGAATTATAAAACACATTTTAGGTCACCTATAAGTTGCAAATAAATTCTAATAATGATTTAATAGAAATAGATAAACTATTAATTTTGTAATATTAAGATTACCACAGTGTCTTAATATAATCCTTAAGACAAGTTTTTGGATTTCTGTTGTTCTATTCATTATCATTCTTACTAATGTTGCATTTCCTGTTCATTTTCCTTTAATTAATCCAGATTATTTCCCTGATATCTTTGACATTTAATCACTCTTGTTCTCAATCCTAATTCAGATCTCCTCTTTTGTTCTTCCCATCACTCCTCACTATCAATGTCATATAACCCTCACATTTATACCCTCAATTCTGAAGTCCCAGTCAACACAAAATGTTAACTATTTCTCTCCATACAAATGATGCAAAACTTGAATATTTCCAGCACATGGTTTTTGTTTCAGATTTCCAACATGCATAATATTTTGTTTTTGTGGTTTTCTGATATTTCTGGTTTAACCTGCTGTGTGGTCTCTTCATTGTGATTCTAGAATGATTTTGATTACATGCCTCCCCGAGATTCATCATTCGAAGAATTTAACATTCTGTTGCACCAAGTTAGGCTCTAAACACTGATATATAACCATCTCCTGGAATTCTGCCAGTATTTTAGACATTCTTGCCGAATGATGTTAGCATCTTGTGTCAAAATTCTAATGTCAATGTCATTTCCACAATGCTGTTTTCATGGTTGGTGATCCTTTGTCATTACAATGGTTGGTTTTCCCCCCTTTCTTCAGAGGATAGTTCTTCTGTAAAGCTTGCCCATCAGCTGAGGACATCACTTTTCTCCAGTATTATTCTACCATCTTTTGTTTGGATGTAGTTGCTTCTAGTACAGTAGCTTTTTGAGCTGGTGATCTCCCTTGCTGTGTTATACATTTTTTCACTTTTTCCTTTAGCACTTCATTTTCTTCATCATTTGCTTTCTCCTTTTTTGACTTGCTACATTACATTCCTTTTGTATCAGTTTATCAATATTACATTTTGTGATACCTCTACTCTTGTATTGAAATGATGACAAAATGCAGACAAAGATTTCTTTAGTCATCTTTTTGTTTTATTGGAATACATTTGTGTACTAAGAGCTTTGTTGTACAGATTACACCAAAGCATTTGACAGACTGAGACAAGAACAGAATTTTTGCCATGTTGAAATAACCTGGACACAGAAAGGAAAGATTCACAATTATTTCAGAACTTAGACTGGGACCAAACAGTAGCAGAATAGATAAACCGATATACCAAAAGTGTGACTAGTTGCATTCTGCCTCCATATCTTTTCAATCTTTACAACGAAATGGTTAAGACATCCAGCAGAGTATCAGGATTTTCAATGGATTAACAAAATATAAATTAAGTTTGAGATGTCCAGAAGGCACAGCAAGTTTGGCAGATACAAAGGCTTCTAAACACAATGTTTTGTTGATTTATTCATTCAAGGGATGGGAGTATCGCTGCATAGGCCAAAAGGTACACCTACAATCCTTTGAGAAATGGTACTTTTTCAAAGTGTGTTGGTGGGAGTAAATGGGGAACGAATGACAATGGTGTTGGCCACTTTGTTCTGGATTATGTTGAGCTTTCATAATGCTTTTGGAACTGTGCAAACTCAGGCAAGTAGAGAGTATTCCATCTCACTCTGGACTTGCACCTCATAAGTTGTGGACAGTGTTAGGTGGCAAGTTAGAGTCATAGAGACGTACAGCACGAAAACAGACCCTTCGGTCCAACTCATCGATGCCAACCAGATATCCTAAACTGATCTAGTTCCATTTGCCAGCACTTGGCCTATACCCCACTAAATCCTTCTTATTCATATAACCATCAAGATAACTTTTAAAATGTTGCAATTTTACCAGCCTCCACCATTTCCTCTGGCTGCTCATTCCATACATGTACCACCCTGTGTGAAAATGTTGCCCCTTAGGTTTCTTTTCAATCTTTTCCCTATCACCCTAAACCTATGCCCTCTAGTTCTGGACTCCCCCACCCCAGGGAAAAGACTGTCTCTTTATCCTTTCCATGCCCCTCATGATTTTATAAATCTCTAAAGTCACCCCTCAGCCTCTGACGCTTCAGGGAAAACAGCCCCAGCCTGTTCAGCCTCTTTCTATAGCTCAAGTCCTCCAACCCTGGCAATATCCCTGTAAATCTTTTCTGAACCCTTTCAAGTTTCACAACATCCTTTTAATAGGAAGGAGACCAGAAGTGTGCGCAAAATGCAAAAGTGGCCTAACCAAAGTCCTGTACAGCCACAACATGACCTCCCAACTCCTATACTCAATGCTTTGACTAATAAAGGAAAGGATACCAAACGCCTTCTTCACTGTCCTATCTATCTAACTCCACTTTCAAGGAACTATGAACCTGCACTCTAAGGTCTCTTCGTTCAGCAACAGTCCCCAGGACCTTCCCACTACGTGTGGAAGTCCTACTCTGATTTGCTTTTCCAAAATGCAGTACCTTATAGCCTCTAGTAACAGGAGCAAGTCACAGTGTGTATATGACTGGTCCAGTTCCATTCCTTGTCAATGGTCATCGACGCCGGATGTTGGCATATGGAGATATAGCGTTATAATGACATTGAATGACATGGGGAGTTGATTAGATCATGTCTGGTTGTAGATGGTCATTGCCTGGCACAAGTGCTACTTGCTACATATCAGACTGAACCTGGCATTGTACATGTCTTATTGCAATATGGATATGTTTGTAACGGGAACAGATATGGGTTATCACTACATTGCGGTAGAACCATGTGTGGGGTAATAGCAAAGAAATGGACTGCCTGTATATGATGCATGACAAATATAAATTAATGGAAAATCTCAAAATATCCAGATCAAAGTTAGAAAAGGTGAGCAAATGGCCAATAATGATGTTTATCTTTAAAATGAAATGTATCCAAATACTTTTTGCTCTGATTCTGTTCTTTTTTTCCAACTATTTATTAAATGTGGGGAGTTATTTTCAACGTACTGGAGGTATAGTGACAGTAATCAGCAAATGGCACTGCAATAAATAAATTCAACATCTCAAAAAGGTAAAATTATTACCATTGCTCATAATTATGGGTGAACACAATTGGTAAAAAAAAATTTTGATAGTAGGGGCACAGCTGTGCTGAAAGAGGGGCTTTAAAAAAAAAGGTTGTGCCCTCAAGTGATATGGACTACACCTATCTACAAGCATCAGATGCAGCCTCCTCACACTGGCAAAAGTTTTGCTCAATTATTTTGTAAACTGCAATATGCCTCAGTTTTTAGCAATACAGATCAAAAGATGTGTTTCAAAACGACATTACTCCAGACATAGGGGGATAAAAAAAAAACTTAGTTTGGCCAAATCTTGAGTAATGGAGATTTCATGCAACAGGTGCTGAAAACGTTACAGCCATTTTGTCCAGCACCACTCATTTGATAAGCTGTTCAGCCTTCATGCTCCATCATTGGACAGTGAACCATTCCTAAACTAATGAATATGAAGCCAGCAGCTTAAATCATTCTCTCTTTCAGAAATCCAGTGACTTCAACTCTTGGCACAAAGTAAATGGAACATGTTAAAAATATGCTAAGAATATTTCATTCTCAAAATATGCTGGCTCTATTCATATCAATTCTTTTTCATTTATACATTGCCATTGGTTGAATTAATAATGCATTTTTGATGCTTATATGGAATCTTTGTTTCCACGGCCTTCGCTGTCCCCTTTTGTTTCCCCAAAGTGAAATCATGTGTTGGTCACAGGAGAGAATATGTTAAACAATACTTAGTTTCAATACAGTTTGATTACAAAATTAAAAAGAAACATTCCAGAAAATTAAGATTGGTTTTGTGTCTAATTCCTTGATCAAAGCTATTCCCACAATTAAGTAGTTGGGCAGATTTGGTGTCAGGCAACAGATAATGTTATAATATTTGCGATTTTGTGGTGGGTGGAGGAAAATGATCAAAGAAAAGAATCATGAGGGTACAATGTACAGTCAAATTGCTCATTGCTGGAAATGACAATGGATTCATAGTATTAAAGTGAACACAATGTCCACTTGCCATCCACTCAGGATGCAAATTGCAACACTATAAATTGGAAGATTTTTTTACTTCATTGAAGGAGTTCCAATAAACTGCAATCATGTGTTTAATCTTGAAACGTATAATAAATACAATTAATGGCAGCACTATTATAGGCAGTATTTTGAGGAAAAGATATGTGTTACAGACCAACTGTCAACCCTATCTCAGCAATCGATATCCTGTCATACCCTCCCCTCACATAATTAATGCCTGATCCCACTAAAAAGTATCCAAATCATTGTAGGAAATACACATTAACATACCAACATCAAATGAAAATAACCATAGGCAATTTCATCTTCGAACTTCCATTCATTAGCATAAAAGCTCCCTTAGTCACCAAGGAGTTAAAACTACAGGAGGGTACATCATGTAAAACTCAGTGGTCATTTTATGGACCCTGTTTATTAACAGTGTTGAACTTCAAACAGATTTCAAATCAGCTTCTTGGTATTGACATAGCGCTTAAGTTTAGCGGTCTCTGCAGCTAATAAATCTAGTAATACTAAATTATCCCCAGCTTCAAGCAACTTCAAAGGGATTTTCATGTCAACTGTAAAAGGAAGTTCATTTTGTTATTCTGCCCAATGAAGTTTGGCCCAATTACATTGAAAGAAGTCCATATGCAAATCTGTTTTTAAATACTAGAGACATTATACTCATGTGGGGCATAATTCTCCCCACCTAAAAAGATCCCATTAATCAAATTCCAGTTTCTTCTGAAACAACTAACATACAAGATTTGTAAAACAAAGTTGCCATATTGTAAGTCTCTTCTGCTGCTTTATCAACAATCCTTCATCAAACACAAGGTCATAAATGGGGATGTCTGATGATGATTGAAAAGCTTTCCAGTGTTCTTCAGAACAAAATAAGGGGTGCTTAGCTCTGTATAGCAAGGGGGAGGGATGTGGGGAACGAAATGCCCCTCCAACTATGAGGGGTTATAGTACTGTTCACCTCACAAATAGTGCTGACTCTTTTCCCCCTTATTTTTATTGTTATTCAGTCAGTCCATGAAAACATCAAGCTAGCCTTTTCCCATAAATTGTCTACATGCCAAAAGGGTGGCAAAATAATTTTGATGTATTTTTGCATTAAACAATATTCACTTGTGATTTGAGCATGGACATGGAAAATGGAACCTGCAAAATTATGTAACTGAACTGGGTACTTTCTCATGTACACATAATGCATGTTCATAAGACCACTTTGTATGATTCACATAATTAATGCCTGATCCCACTAAAAAGTCGATTAAATGTGAAATCTTGCAGTGACTCTTCCTTCATTGTGATCTGTAGAATTTGGTAAAAATTACATATTTGTTAATAAAATGATTTGGAAACATCAGGTCAGTAAAACTGTTCGTTAAGATACTTTTCTTTCAATGCCTTAGCTTTCAAAAGACCACAATTACAAGAACACATTAACAGGAACAGCAATAGACTATACAGCATGTCAAGCCTATTCCACCTTTCGATACAATCATGGCTGATCTTTGACTTCAATTCTACTTTCCTGCTTATTTCCCATACCCTTGATTCCCCAAGAGACCAAGAGTCTGTCTATCCCATTCTTTAATGCATTCAACTAGAGATACTCCAAAACAGTCTGGGACAGAGAATTGCAAAGATGTGCAACCCTTTGAGTGAAAAACATCATCTGACTTCTAAAGTAATCAGCCCCTTATCCCAAATCTGTGCCGAGTTTTAGAATGTGCAACCAGCAGAAACAATTTCTCAGCATCCATCCTACCAGAATCTTGCAATCTTCAATGAGACCATGTCTTGTTCTAAGCTCCAGAGAACAGAGACCTAATTTGCTCAGCTTATCATAGAACACCACCATTTTCCCAGGGCCATTTTTGTGAACTTATGCTGTCTCCAAACCAACTACATTTTCTTGGATGTGGAAACCAAATCTACATCAGTACTCTAGATGTGGTCTCACCAAAACCTTGTACAACTGTAACAAACCATTTTATGTCCATGCTTCAATCCACTTGCTTTAAAGGTCAACGTGCCCATTGACGACTTAATTGCTTGCTCTACGTGCATGCTGACTTTGTGAACCTTGCCTGCACACCCAAGTCCTTAACAAATTTGACAACTTTCAAAAACATTCTACCTTCCTAATCTTCTGACTGAAGAAAATAACTTCACATTTCCCTAGTTATAATCCATCTGTCATATTGGTGCCCATCGACTAAACCCATCTATACTCTATTTTCAGACTCCATGCTCTCCCCATAGCATATTTTTCCACTAAGCTCTGTATTATCAGCAAACTTAGATTATTTGAATGGATTTGATTGATTTATTGCCATGTGTTCCTATGTACAGTGAAAAGTTTTGTTTTCAAGCAGAACAGGCAGTTCATATAGTAAGCAAGGACATATAGATCTATAGGGTGAAAAAACACTAGATAGAGGCATACAATTTACATCTAACAGGGTGTGAGCTAGGCAAGATCAGCATTATTTGAAGTTAGAGAGGCCATTCATCAGGCTAATAATGACAGGGGAAAAAGCTGTTACTGAATCGTGTGTATCTGTGTTCAAGTTTCTGTATCTTTTGCCTGATGGAAAAGGTTGTAGGAGGTTGCTGGGATGCAAAGGGTCTTTGAGGATATTGGCAGCCTTTCTGTGGCCGTGTAAATGGAGTACATGGATGGAAGGTTGGCTTCCGTGATGGTCTGGGTTATACACATAACTTTCTGTAGTTTCTTACATTCCTGGGAACAGCAGTTGCATACCAGGCTTTTATGCACCCTGGACAGTATGCTTTAAATAGTGCATCTGTAAAAGTTGGCAAGGGTCCTTGCGGACATGCCGAATTTCCTGAGCCGCCCGAAGGAAGAAGTGCTACTGTGTCTTCTTGACCGTTGTATCTACGTGGAGAGTCCAGGACAGGTTGTCGGTTATCATCACTCCTTGGAACATAACACTCTCCACCCTCGGCTCTTGTGATGTTGATGGGGGCCTATTCTCCTCTCTTCTTTCTGAAGAAAATGATCAGTTCTTTAGTTTTACCAATGTTGAGAGAGAGGTTGTTCTCATTGCACCACATCACCAAGCCCTCTATTGCCTTTCTGTATTCTGACTCCTCATTGTTTGATATCTGGCTTACCATGGTGGTGTCATCAGCAAACTTGTAGATGGCATTCATTTGGAATTTGGTAATACATGTATGGGTGTACAGTAGGGGGCTGAGGTCCCCCGGTGTTGACTGTTAACATGGAGGAGGTCTATCTTCACCTGACTGCAGTCGGTGGATCAGAAAGCTGAGGATCCAGTTGTAGAAGGCGAAGTCAAGACCTAGGTGTTGGAGTTTTGCAACCAGTGGTGGGGATAATGGTGTTGAAGGCGGAGCTGTAGTGGATGTGTAGGAGCCTGACTTCAGTGTCCTTGTTGTCGAGATGTTCGAGGGACAAGTGTAGGGCTAGGGAAATGCTGTCCACTGTGGACTTGTTACTTCGATAGGCAAATTGTAGAGAAATCAAGGCAGGCTGAGAGACTAGAGTTTATGTGGGCGAACAGTAGCCTCTCAAAGCATTTCACGATAACGGAGATCAGAGCCACTGGGTGGTAGTCATTAAGGCACATTGCATACGTTTTCTCAGGCACTGGGATGGTGGTCTTCTTGAAGCAGGTGGGAACTTTGGCTTATTGGAGGGACAGATTGAAGATACCGGTGAATGCTTTCACCAATTGGTCTGCACAGGATCTAAGTGTTCGGCTGGAGACCCGGTCTGGGCCTGCCACGTTCCTTGGGTTGACTCCCAGGAAGGCCAATCTGACATTTGCAGCCGTGTCAGAGGGAACAGGTGCATCTGGGGCTGTCAGGGCACGTGACACCATGCCACTGGCATTCTGCTTAAACTGAGCATAGAAAGCATTGAGCTCATCAGGGAAAGATATGTCTTTGTCCGCTATCTCGCTCTGCTTCATTTTCTATCCCGTAATGTTCTTTAGAGTTGCCACAGGTGGCAGAAATCTCTATAGTTGGTTTGGGCCTCTAACTTTTTCCAGTACAGCCTCCGGGCCTCTCTGATAGCTTTTGTCTCTTCATTCTTATGACTTGAACAGACAACACAGATTGCAAATAACAGAGGTCAAGAACAAACTAATATTCCACTATTCACCTGCCAAATTCATGTCATCTCATTTTTGCCAACTTCCTGCTGAATGAATATTAAATCAATACTCTCATCCATGCTAAAATATTATCCACAAGTTTCTGGGGCTTTATCCCATCTCTTAATCTATTGTGCTGATCCTTAACCAATGCCTTTTGGAAATCTACTATATGACATCTACTGGTTCAGCTTTAAGACTTTTTTGATAATAAATCCCAGCATTTTTCCAAAAAGTGATGCTTGGCTAGCTAGCCCACAATTCTGTTTAGTTCATCCTTCCTTTCTTAAAAAGTGGTGCAACTTTTGTCAACATCCAATCTGATGGGACTGTTCCTTAATGGAAACGATTATGTACAATAATGGCTAGCAAAGCCACTATCTCTGCAAATATATTTATAATCTTTACATACATACTGTCGAGTCCAGGGACTTTTCATGTTTTAGCCCTTAGACTATCATCTATTTTGGAATGGAAAAAGTGTGCCTTCTGCAGTAAACAGAACATATTTGTTCAATGCATTTTCCATTGCCTCATTCCCCACACTAAGTTTCTCCTATCCCAAAGGGATTGGATTCTATAAAGCCTACAAGTCCACTACATGGCATTTGATAATCCTATCTTCCCTCCAGTTCATGAAATCAACACAACATGTATCCCTCCAACCATCCCATCTGTCAATCAATGAAAGCAGTCTCTTGAATTAATCATGCCAGTATCAAATGCACAAGGTAAATGACACTAGGTTATTGCATGTTTCTCAAATTGTTCCAACTATCTGATTCCATCATTCTGAAACCAATTTGTCCTGTTCATTGTCTTTTCAATAATAGAATAGAATAACATTTGTATCAACTGAAAATGTCTTTTTGATTTTCATTTTTATGTGGGGTAATTGTTTCAAATTAGGATCTGACAAATTAAAATTCCAATAGAGAATGGAAGAGTAGTGAGTGACTGAGTTAGACTGGGGCCTGTGGTAGCTGGTGAAGGAACTAATAAGAGGAAAGAGAATCGACTTGACCTCATCCTCACCAATCTGACCATGAGTATATTGGTAGAAGTGATCACTACATAGTGGATGTGGAAATTAATACTGCCCATCATGTTGCAATGACATCCTGCCTAGAAAGATACATTTTAAAGAGCTAATAGCTCAAAACTGGCATTTTGAGAGGTGCTGTAAGCCTTTGGCCATCATAGAATTGCATTCAACCATCATCTGTAACCTCACAGCCCAGCACACATTCTTTCTACCATTACCATCTAAACAAGTGAACAACTCTTGCTCAAATGAAAGAGTGTAGAAGGGCATATCAAGAACCACACAATGCACAACAAAACAACGAGGGGTCAACCTGGTGAACATACAATGCAGCATTACTTGCGTGCCAACAAGTAAATGCAGCATATGGTAGGAGTGGAGATACACTATCCCACAATCAAAGGATTAGATCCAAACTCTGCCATCCTATTGCATGCCATTGTGAATGGTGGTGGACAATTAAACAATTCAGTGGAGAAGGCGATTCTACAAATATTTCTGACCTCAGAGCCCAGCACATCAGCATTTGCAACCATCTTCAGTCAGAGTGCTGAGTAGATAATCCATCTTGGCCTCTTCCAGAGAACCCAGCAGGACAAATGCCAACCCTTGCCATCCAAGCGGCATTTGCCTGGTTGTTGCCTCAAGGAACCCGTAAAAGACTAGAGTCAGAGAATTGGGGAGGGACTTACTGCTGACTGGAATTATACCTAGCACAAAAGATGATTTGTGGGAGGGAATCCTGAGGGATAGGATTTACATGTATTTGGAAAGCAAGTACTGATCAGGGATAGTCAATGTGGCTTTGTGCATGGGAAATCATGTCTCAGGAATTTGAGTTTTTTTTGAAGAAGTAACAAAAAGGATTGATGAGGGCAGAGCAGTGGACATGATTAATATGGACTTCAGTAAGGCATTCAATAAGGTTCCTCATGGGAGACTGGTTAGCAAGGTTAGATCTCACGGAATACAGGGAGAACTAGCCATTTGGACACAGAAGTGGCTCGAAGGTAGAAAACAGAGGGTCGCTTTTCAGACTAAAGGCCTGTGACCAGTGGTGTGCCACAAGGATTGGTGCTGGGTCCACTGCTTTCTGTCATTTATATAAATGATTTGGAGTGAACATGGGCAATATAGTTAGCAAGTTTGCAGATGAAACCAAAATTGGAGGTGTAGTGGACAGTGAAGAAAGTTACCGGAGAGGAGAATGGGATCTTGATCAGATGAGCCAATGGGCTGAGGAGTGGCAGATGGAATTTAATTTAGATAAACGTGAGGTGCTGCATTTTGGAAAAGCAAATCGGAGCAAGCCTTAATGATAAGGTCCTGGAAAGTGTTGCTGAACAAAGAGACCTCTGAGCACAAGTTCATAGTTCCTTGAAAGTAGAGTCGCAGGTAGATAGGGTAGTGAAGGCAGTACTTGGTATGCTTTCCTTTATTGGTCAGAGGATGGAGTATAGGAGTTGGAAGGTCATGTTGCGGTTGTGCAGGACATTGGTTCAGGAGAACTGAAGGGTCTGTTTCTGTGATGTACAGCTCTGATTCTATGATGGTTATGATCGACTTCCAAAAAACCAGTCCCAGAACAGTTCTGCAGGAGCTCTTCAGGGTAATGCTGAAGGCTCAATCATCTTCAGATGTTTTACCAATGACCACGCTTTGATCATCAGGTCAGAAGTGCCGATGTTTATTGATTATTAAACAATGCTTAATAATTTTACAATTCCTCAGATAATGATGTAGTCAGTATGTACATGCAGAAAGATGTGGTCAACCTCCGGGTTTGGGCTGATAAGTGGTAAGTAACATTTGAGCCACATAAGTGCCAAGCAATGACCATCTGATGATCAAAGGCATTGCAATCACTGAATACCCCACTATCAACATCCTGGATGTTATTAATGACTAGAAACTGAACTGGGCCAGCCTATGAACACACTGGCTCATTCTGCAGGTGATAGCCTGGGAATTCTGCAGCAAATAACTCACTACCTGATTCCACAAATATCGTCCACCTTTAAAGGCACAAGTCAGGAGTCTGATGGAATTCTCTTCACTTGCCTAGATTAGTGCAGCTCCAACAACATTCAAAAAACTTGAATATAATAAAATAAATCAGCTTCCTCGATTAGAAGCATGTTTTCAGTATTCACTCTGCTATCTCTGTACACCAATGCTGCATAATCTGTAAAATTTACAAGATGTACTGCAGCAACTCACCAAGACGCCTTCAACAGCATCTTCCAAACAGTGACCTGTAACAACTAGAGGGACAAGGGGAGCAGATGCATGGCAACAGCACTACCAGTTGAAAATTCCCCTCTAAGCCACACACCATCCTGACTTGAAACTATAGTTCCATTCCTTCATTGTTGCGACACCAAAATCCTAGGACGCAGCCTTCCCCCCCCCCCCCCCCCCTAACAGTAATGTGGGCATACCGACACCATATGGACTGCAGAGGTGACCGAATAAAAAGGTTTTTATATAACCATGAGGGGCAGGGATAGGGTGAATAGGCAAGGTCTTTTTCCCAGGATGGCGGAGTCCAGAGTTAGAGGGTACAGGTTTAAGGTGAGATGGGAAAGATATGAAAGGGACCTTAGGGGCAACTTTATCACGGAGAGGATGGTGTGTGTATGGAATGAACTGCCAGAGGATGTAGTGGAGGCTGGTCTGATTACAGCATTTAAAAGGTATCTGGATGGATATTTAGTTGGCATGGACAAGTTGGACCGAAAGGTCTGTTTCCATGCTGTACAATCTCTATGACTAATTATGGATGAGTAGGTCATGATCTTTTTTCTTCCAATTCCTGCACCTTATGTGAACTTCAACACTTTTTGCCATTTGGGAGATGCTGTGATGGAAGGGTCTCCACCTCAGGATTTCCAAGCTCCAGAGACAGCTGGAGTCACTGTGCAGTGAATTTCCTGGATTGTCTGTTCTACAGGGCCACTTTTTTTTTTGTGAATCTTACCTGCAATCTAATATTTTTGCATTTCTCTTTTAATGTGGTCCCCAGAACTGAATGCAAAACGACAGCTGAAACCAAAAAGCATTTTGTACAAGCTCTTTTATTTTTAATCAAAGTGTATGGACATGCTAGCTCATCCAGCATTTATTACCCATCTCTAACTGTCCCTTGGAATTGTCCCAATTAATAAATCATAGGATGCTGCATGCTATTGAAATCCTGCTCTTTACCTGACCTGCCACCTTCAATGATTTATACACATATACACCAACGTCCCTCTGCTCCTGCATCCACTTGAAAATTCTTCTTGTTCACCCAGTGTTCTTCAAACTATAACACTTCACACCTGGCACGGTGGCTCAGTGGTTAGCACTGCAGCCTCACAGTGCCAGGGACCCGGGTTCAACTGTCTGTGTCTGTGTGGGTTTCCTCAGAGTGCTTCGGTTTCCTCCCACAGTCCAAAGATGTGCAGGTTAGGTGAATTGGTCATGCTAAATTGCTCATAGTGTTAGGTGAATTAGTAAATGTAGGGAATGGGTCTGGGTGGGTTGCTCTTCGGAGTGTCGATGTGGACTTGTTGGGCCGAAGGGCCTGTTTCCACAGTGTAGCTAACCTACCCTAACCTATCAGTATTGGGTTTCATGTACCCCACATTCCACTTTATCTATGCCTTTTCAAAGTTCTATACATTAACACAAACTATAAATCTAATTTTCAATAATAATTAATAGAAAATATATGCCAAACATACCTTTCTAAACTAAAATGCTTTCAAAATTTTAGACTTACCTGCTCAAAGGTCACAATATTTCAAAGTTCACTTGCCAATTTTGAAACCGACCATATTTATTTACCAGGAACAGCAAGTGCCCTAATACAGACTACCAGGAAAGACCATTACAAATCTTCCTTTAATCTTCTCAAAACATCCAGTAACCATTACAGTTTCTTGCTACGCAGACAATTTTATACCTATGTTGCTACTGTCCTTTTTATCCCCAAAGCTACAACTCAGCTCACAGGTTTGTTGTTGGCAGTCGATGTTCACCACTTCAACAATATTACCCTAATCAATCTTTGCTGTTACTTCCTCAAATACTCTAAACACAATTAGTTAAACACAATCGTTCCTTAAATTCATGCCGGTTTCCTTTAACGAACCTACATTTGCCCCAAAGTTGTGGTTCTGGATCTTTCCTGCCACAGACGGATTTGTACTTGCTGAAGAATGTTCTTGCTAGGGATGCAGTGCAGAGAATGCTTATCAAATTGATTCCTGGGATGACAAGACTGACTTATGTGGAGAGATTAGGTCGATTAGGATTGCATTCATGCAAGGCTAGAAGAATGGGGTGGAATGATCTCCGAAACACACAAAATTCTAACATGAATGTTCAATGCAGGAGGATCCAGAAATAGAAGTTAATAGTTTAAGGATAGGACTAAGTTGAATGGAACTTTCTTTATCCAGAGAGTGGTGAGCCTGTGGACTTCAGTGACTTGGTGATAGTGAAGCCAAAACAACATGTTTTCATGGAGGTGGTAGATATAGGAGGGAATGGCTAAAGGGATCAAGGAATATGGAGAGCTGGGGAAGGTAGGATTAGGATATTGAACTCCATGATCATTCATATTGAATGATAGAGCAGGCTTGAAGGGTCAAGTGGCCTACTCACGCCCTTATGATTCAATGTCATCTCCACACCTTTCTTGAACAACGATATAATAATTGGCAATTACACAGTCCTCTTATCACCTAGCCTGAGGAAAACTAGAAAATAAGAACTAGTATTTCAACAATTTCCATATTTGCTTCCTTCAGCACTTATGGATGCATCTTATCCTGACCTGGTGTTTTTATCAGCTTTAAGAACAGACAGTCTGTTCAATGCGTCACCTTCAATTTTAAAGTCTTCAAGTGTCTGAAGTGTCTCCTCTTTGCTTTGAATTGGGCAGTACCTTCTTATTTGGGTAAAGGAAGACATGAATGATTCATTTCAAACCTCAGTACGCAATGCCCCCACAAGCAAACCTCTAATCAGCTCTGCCCCTCCTCTTTCAGCCTTTTTACTATTTATATGTTTACTATATGAAAAAATTCTTTCAGCAGAACATTTTTGTTGATTTATGTGGTGGTCTTAAGCAGTTCCTTGGGATTCAAGGTGACTTGCTTCCAGTCCAGTTCCATGGATTTTCTCTGACTCCAGTCCAATTCACAATCTGCAGACTCTGCCATGTTGGGGCAAATGGTGTTTGAAGTAGCATTTGGAGACTTGCATTCTACCTCTGCTCAGAGCACCAAGGTAAGATTGAGATGTCAAAGTCTGTGACCACGGCCTTTCTGAACTAACCTTTTACACTTTCATCAGTCACAAGCCAGTGACTGCTGTGAATCAGAGAGTGTGCTTGATTTTTAGAAATATTCTTAAGGCATCCACAGCAATGTTTCCATTTATTCCTGCGATTTCCTGCCGTGAAAGCTGGAGCGCTGGCTAGAACAGTTTTTCAGATACCAGCAACCATATGAATGGCATGCCCCATCCAAAGTAGTGAATACTGCTGTTGGGCTGCCTTTCATGCCACCAAATTTGCAGAGGTAGTGTTGAACTGGTGCCGGAGGTATTTGCTGCAAGTTATCCAAGTTTCTGAAGCATTTAGGAGATGAGACTCTCTCCCGTCTGCTACAAGGAAAAATATTGCAAGGTCCTCCGGCCTACCAGTCAATTAAAAGTAAGGGATCCACAGTAATAAATATGGATTACACAGCATATTAAAGGAAAATCCCATGAACAGCATCAATTGCTGTTTAGCACCCCTACCAAACTCTTCCTACTCAAAAATACTTCCCATCGAGGATCAATTTGCCCACTTGCAGAAACTTATCTTCTGCCTACTCCACAACAATATGCAAACCATGACCTGATCCCCTCCAACAGAATTACCACGGACCTCATCTAAATGGGGATGGAATCAAACACGATTCTGTCATCACATCCTTTTCTTGCTGCAATACTGCACCTCAAATCCAGCAAAATAATCCACAGGCATAGGAATAATCTACAGAATACAGCATAAAATAGCCACTTTTGAGAAGATCTGTAGCTCAGGTCAATGATAAAAGTTTGCAAATTAGCTTGCTGAGCTTGAAGATTGGTTTTCAGATGCTTGTCACAATACTAGGCAATATCATCAGTGAGAGTCTCTGGTTAAGCACTGGTGGTATGTTCTGCATCTCTATTTATAGGTCTTAGTTTTTTTTCCAAAAGGTGGGTGATGTCATTTTTGGTTCCTTTTTTCCCCCCCAAGAGAAGGTAGATAGGATCTAAGTCAAAGTGTTTATTGATGGAGTTCTGGTTAGAATGCCATGCCTCGAAGAATTCCCGTGCATGTCTTTGTTTTGTCTGTTCTAGGATCTGTGTGTTGTCCCAGTTATATATCTTTGTCTATATGTATAGAAACTAGTGAGAGTGGGTCATGTCTTTTGGTGGCCAGTTAGTGTTCATGTATTCTGGTGGCAAATTTCCTGCTCGTTTGTCCGATGTAGCTTTTTTTTTTAAAAAAAAACAGTTCTTGTAAATGACATTAGTTTTGCTGGTGGTATCTTTAGGTTCATTAGTTGCTGTTTAAGTGTGTTGGTAGGTTTGTGGGCTACCATGATTCCAAGGGGTTTGGAAGTCATTTATGCTATGTCTTTGATGTAAGGTAAAGTGGCTATAGGTTTTGGTTGCATTGTCTGCTTGTTTGGGCTTGTTTCTGGGAAAATTGACGAATTGCGTTTACTGGGTACCCGTTTTCTTGTATAGATATTTTTCTTCTGCTTTTTGTAGTTCTTGGGTGCTGTAGTGTGATGTAGCTGATTGAAATAATGTCTTAATGCAGCTCCGTTTGTGGGTGTGGGGATGGTTTCTTCTGAAATATTTGGTCTGTATTTGCTGTTTTTCTGTAGAAGCTGGTTTGAAGCTCTGTTATGTTCAACTGTCACATCGAGGAATGGGAGTCTGTTGTCATTCTCCTCTTTTGTGAATTTTGCACCTGTCAGGATATTGTTGATGGTGCTGTATGTTTCCTCTAATTTGTTCTATTTTGTGGTGACAAAGGCGTCATCTACATAGCGGACCCAAAGTTTGGGTTGGATAGATGGGAGGGCAGCTTGTTCAAGTCTCTGCATTACTGCTTCTGCTGTGAGCCCTGACATTGGTGACCCCTTACGTGTTCTGCTGACTTATTTGCAGGTTTTGTTATTGAATATGAAGTGGATGGTGAGGCACAGGTCCACAGTTTCAGGATGTCGTCTTTGCTGATGAAGATGATGCTGTCTGGTGTTTGTGGTCCTGGTGCCAGTGTTTCTTTAGCCAGGTTGATGTTGCATTAAGACATTATTTCAAAGAGCTATGTCACACTGCAGCAACCAAGAATTACAAAAAGCATAAGAAAAGTATCTCAGCGAGCTAACTTACAGACTGCATAAACTGTTTAACTTAAAACTAAAATCACTTCAATTTGAATAACTGAAGTTCCAAATGCAGACGACATTTGTGGTCACTAGTTGTGGCTCCTTCTCCAAAGCACAGGTGAATGGGCCATTTTCTCCAAAAGCCCAGCATACTACAGTCTTCTTCCAACCAGTGGATATTTACTAGCTGTTGCGTGGGATGGTAAGTTCATTATACAAGAAGAGATTGGGCTGACTGGATCGGTGTTCAGAGTTCAGAAAACAGAGGGGCTCTGATTAACATAAAAAAATGTTGACAAGACCAGACAGATTGGAAACAGGCATGATGTATCCCCTGATAAGTAGGTCAGAGCAACAGGTTGCAATCTCAGGACGTGTGGCAGGCCATTTGGACTGAGATGAGGAGGCATTCCTTTCCTCAATGGAGAGTGAGCTTTTCAAATTCTCTACCACAGAAGGCTGTGAAGGCCAAGTCACTAAGTAGGTTTAAGAAACAGAAACAAAGAGCAAATGATGACTCATAACCTTATCCTGGGAGCCTCCTCTTAACGTAGGCAGGCAGTAATGATGAAATTTATTATCCAGTCAAAATGTGCCAGTTGTGACAATACTATGGCTTTGAGAGATGCATTTTGTCCTGTTTGTTTTTAAAATAGAGAAATTAAGAGTGGTCTGTTCCAAGCCAACAAAGTAAACAGCTTGAGAGACCTTTGTTTTTTTTTAATATAAAAGTTGAACAAATGGGTGGGGACAAGCTCCTCCAGAAGCAACATTTGAACTTTGGCTTTCAGTAGTTGTTGCAGTCTTGAAGCTGGATGTGGAAGCTTATTTCTTTGTTACAGCTAAAAGCCTGGGTTCTCTTCCTGCTGCTAGAATTGCAATCTATTTTACTTAACTTACCTTTGCCAAGGGTGTATTTACTGGATGTTGCTATATTGGAACAGTTGCTGTTTCATAGTTAAATAACCTATTACTCTGTTGAGTTTTCCAATAGAGTTAAGCTATTTAAATTCTTCTTTCTTTTGTTTGTATTTTAACTATATTGTAAGAATAAAGAGTAGTTTGACCAATCGAATTGCATCCGGAACATAATGCCTTACACTTGCCTTAAGAAAAAAGAAACAGCAGGGGTCTAGGCTATCTCTAATATAGGATGGGGGTGGGGGGGGGACAGAAGGGTGGTCTGCTCCATGACACAGTTCAGCCTCTAGGCAACCGAGAGCAAGAATATTTGAGAACCAGGTTGTCAAATACAAGATTACGGTCATGGTTTACGAGGTTGCAGTGATCCCCAAACTCTGACAGCTCCAGAGACTTGTACATCTGTGATTTTTGGAACATTGGTGTGGCACAGCTCAACATGACAAAAACAACATTTGTTCGCTGAACAGAGGAGACAGTTCCTTGGAAGGCTGTGGTAATGATTCAGAAAAGGAAATAAAGTTCTCTTCACATTCAGCTAAGAACTTTTTAAATCACTCAAAACAATTAAAAAATGTTGTCTTGCAACATTTCTTGAAAACTTTGTATTTGTTAATAGCAGGTACCTGGCCATGTACAATGCAATGCAATTCAACAACAACGTATGTAACAGCCAGTACACAACGATACGTTAGGAGCCATATGCTATTTGAACAAAATAATTTCTTCTTTCAGTGAAGAATATGTCAGGTTGTGAAACTTCGAAGGGTTTAGAAAAGATTTACAAGGATGTTGCCAGGGTTGGACGATTTGAGCTATAGGGAGAGGTTCAATAGGCTGGGGCTGTTTTCCCTGGAGCGTCAGAAGCTGAGGGGTGATCTTATCGAGGTTTATAAAACCATGAGGGTCATAGATAGGATAAATAGACAAGGTTTTTTCCCTGGGTTGGGGGGAGTCCAGAACTGGAGGGCATAGATTTAGGGTGAGGGGGGAAAGATATTTTTAAAAAAAGAGAGACATAAGGAGCAACTTTTTCACACAGAGGGTGGTTTGTGTATGGAATGAGCTGCCAGAGGAAATGCCAGTCGCTGGTGCAATTACAGCATTTAAAAGGCATCTGGATTGGTATATGAATAGGAAGGGTTTGGAGGGATATGGGCCGGGTGCTGGCAGGGGGGACTAGATTGGGTTGGGATATCTGGTAGGCATGGACAAGTTGGACCAAAGGGTCTGTTTCCATGCTGTACATCTCTATGACTATGACTCTAAGTGAAAATGAAAGTCATAAAAGAATGTATACACAAACCTGTTGAACAATTGTTGTTAAATTCAAGCACAGTTGTATAATCTTATTTTTCATCACTGAGTAATCACTGATCCCTGTAAATGGTGATCTGCAAAACAAAAATGTTTTAGAATAGTATGCATACATATTTAAACATGCAACTTGTTGGAAATGTTCTCATATGTGCATAGCTGTGCATGCGCCAAAATAGATGAAAACATTCTTTTAAAATAGATCAACTAAACATTCCACCTAGACAACGGAATTATTTGACCTAAATGAAATGTGAGTTCAATAACAATTTGAGTACATGCAACCAGTTCTTAAGCAGCAGTACGGTGAACTTTGCTGGGTAGGTTCAGAAAGACTTCTAGGGAAATCCTTCTCTTAAGTAAACCTTATTTCAGCACTCAATGTATATGACTCAGAATTGGATGGCTAGTACATTGAAAAGTTGGTTTGCCAGAATTTACCAACCCAGACTGGACAGACTCAGATACAGACGCATTCTTAACAGTCACAGGTTGACAACACTGAACTGTAACCCAGGTGATACATGATACCTGAGAAGCACATAATGATGTCATATTGGATACTTATTTTAGATGAAATCAGCCTACATCTAGCCTTGTTACATGTCACATAGAAGAGTTTAACAATTGCAATGCATGTCAGCAATTGAACCATGCAATTTTCTTGCTTTGGTTGATCAAATGGACAGAACTAAACAAAGAATGTGCACAACAGCTCATGAGAAATTGAGAGCAGTCAGATTACAGAATAACATCCAAGCAAAATCATGCATTATTCTGAATCTCTACAGTACTGATTTCCAATTAGGTACAAAAAGTGCAGAAATGAAACTTCATTCTTGTACTTTGAAGGGCAATTGTCACAGCATATCATTCTAAAATTTTTCCTTCAGTAAATTTGTTCCTTTTACTCAACATCACATATCTCCTTCTCCAACATTTTTATTTCCTGCGGCACACAATTCACAATTTTAAAAGGTGAGGTTCCTTGTAAAGATTTAAAAGGTTGAATCATAAAGTTTTAATGGTTGCATGCTCGGTCCAAAATACAAGTTGCTTCCTATACCTGCGCAGTACACCCAACACACTATACTGTGGAGTGTCAACGGTGCCCATAATATTTAAATGCCCTCTTCTCCATCCCACAACCTGTGATCCATTCCTTGCAAGACTGTAGGCAGCATATCAAGGTTGACTACCCAAGGCTAGTTTAATAAAATTTGTGCTACTAATGCAACTGATCCAGCATAATAGTTGTAAAACAAATGCATGGAACCCAAATTTCATGTATATTTGAGGTTCATAGTAACTGAACATAGGGAACTATGGTGAGAACTCAGAGGGGACAGTGACTATAAAATGATAGAATTCATCCTGTAGTTTGAGGGGGAGATGTTGGAGTCAAACATAATGGTTTTACAATTGTGCAAAGTTAACTACAAAGAAATGAGGGAGTTGGCCAGATCTAATTGGAACTGGAGCCCAGTGGGGAAGACAGTGCAGCAGGAGTTTCTGGGGGTAATTCAGGAGGCACAACAGAAATCCATCCTCAGGAAGAAACAATATACTAAGGGGAGGATTAAACAACCATGTCAGGGACAGCATTATAGTACAAGAAAATGCATACAACGTGATGAGGCATTGTATGAAGCCGTAGGACAGGGAAGCCTTTTTTAAAAAAAAGCAAGAGACAGAAAAGCAAGAGACAGAAATTGGAAAAGCAATAAGGGGGAGAAGAAGAAATGAGAGTAACCTAACTAGTAATATAAAAGAAGATTGCAAGAGTATGTTTAGATATCTGAAAGTTAAGAAAGGTGCAAGAGTGAATATTGGACCGATGGAAAAGTAGAGTAGTAAAGGAGATCAAAAACAGCAGAAGAATTGAATAGTACTTTGCATCTATTTTCACAACAGAAGACCACCGGCAACATACCAGAACTTCAAGAGATACTAGGTAAGTGCAGTGGCCATCACTAAGGACAAAGTGCTGGACAAGCTGAAAGATCTGAATGTGGGCAAGATGGAATATATCCCAGAGTTCTGAAGGAGCTAGCTCAGGAGATTATGAGGCATTGGTAGTGGTGATCTTTCAGCAGTCAGAAGACTGGAAAATAGTTAAACACTGTTTAAGAAGTGAGGCGGGGGATCCAAGATGGCAACGACCCAGCAAGTCTGAGTCTATAGTGCTCCTCCCAAGACTTGGGAAAAGCAGGCCACCCGCCTCCTCTACACTCACCAAATCACTTAAAATAGTTTTAATTAATGTCATTAGTTGCTCAGTACTGAATTTAAACAATCTAATCTCCTGTAAAAATGACTAAAGGGAAGGGAGCCCGCAGTTCTCAGCGGGCAGGAATCCCTCCCCCACCATCCCCAGCTGCAGC
This sequence comes from Chiloscyllium plagiosum, assembly GCF_037043375.1. Classification (NCBI taxonomy): domain Eukaryota; kingdom Metazoa; phylum Chordata; class Chondrichthyes; order Orectolobiformes; family Hemiscylliidae; genus Chiloscyllium; species Chiloscyllium plagiosum. The sequence continues at coordinate 72,030,109 of NW_028270148.1, read as the reverse complement.
TGAAGAGTCCGCAGCCACCCCGGGGGACTTCCCTATGGTGGCGAGCCTCGTGGAAATAATCTCCAAACTTGACGTGAAGATCGACGCCTTTATTGAAGAGTCCCAGAGCCGATGGAATTCACCTCAGCCGCGCTACAAAAGCGCAGCAAAGAGGAAATCAAGCGCCAAGTCGGAGGAGCGGAGCTAAAGGCCGCGACCTCCGAGACTATAGCAGAATTGGATGTGAATCAGGTCCGGACTCTCGAACAGCGAGTCCGGACCTTAGAAAATCACATCGACGACCTCGAGAATTGAGGTCGTCGAAAAAACATTCATTTGCAGGGCCTTCCCGAACGGGAAGAGGAAGGTCAGCTTACAGCGTTTCTCGAATAGTGGCTTCCACAGCTTTTAAATCTGGAGGCTGGATCAGGCCAGGTAAGAGTGGAATGGGCCGATCGGGTTTCTGGCTCAAACCAGCGCACCCGCCTGGTCCTGTTCCGGCTGCAGAGCTATAAGGAGAGGCAGATACTCTTAGAAGCTTCCAGAAATCTTGGGAAAGGTCCCGAAGCCATGATTTATAAAGGATCCAAGATTATGTTATTCCAGGACTTTTCCCGAGTTCTGGTCCAAAAGAGGAAGATGTTTGATGAAGTGAAGAAATGTTTAAGGGACTTAAATATTCAGTACTACTTGTGCTACCCAGCGACGCTACGCTTTAGCCATGAAGAGTCCGTCTACAACTTTGGATTGCCGGAGAAGGCCAAGGAATTTTTGGACTCCCTTCGATAAATTGTAAGAGTTAATTGATGTTGTTTTGCTCTTCCCCCACCCCGGTTTACACCCCCTTTTTTTTTATATTAATCCCTTTCATCACCTTACTGTTTAATATTATTTTGGGGGGGTGGGAAGGGAGGTTTATTTATTTGTTCTCTACTTAGCGATTTTCTTTCCCCCCCCCCCTCTTTTTTTTTTAATATATATATAGGCTGGGGGGGGTCTAGGTAACGTAGGTGAGGGGAGGTGGTTACCTTATCCTATTTTGTTTGTCTTTAGGAACAGGGTTGTTTTCCCCTGTTATTTTGTATTACTATATTTAATTATTACTTGTTGAGGTGGAGTAATTTTATAGTTATATATGTTTATACATGGTATTAACACTACCAAATATATCCAGGTGTTGGTGTGGGTTGGGGGTGGGGGGGGGGGGGGGAGAGAAGGGGTAGAGTGCTCATAGTTAATTCTAGCTCTGTAGTATATTTGAATTTTCTTCATCCTATCGTAGGGTGCCTGGGTCAAGGGTGGGGCACTGGTTGGGAGACGATATGATGGGCTTTTGGAAAGGAAGTGATGCAACCTGGGAACAAGGGGGAAAATTTCCATTTAAATAAGTTTTTTTTATTTAGAAATAGTTTTTTTATTATATTAATGTGTGTATTAAAGAGCCTTTGTTTTTGTGAATTTTATATGCTCTACGCTCAGGATGTTTTGGATAGGGTTTCTTCTCCCGAGGGGTCTCGGACTTGCCCAGACGATTATGGTTATTCATTCGATTAAATGGTACATCTGGAATATCAAGGGGAGTAATTCACCAATCAAAAGGAAGAAAATATTATCAAACCTCAAGAAAGAAAGGGTTGATATAGCTCTCCTACAGGAGACACACTTATTGGATAAAGAACACTTGAAATTACGACAGGGTGGATTTGATCAGGCCTTCTTTTCTTCCTTCAACTCAAAAAGTAGGGGAGTTGTCACCCTTAATTGGAAGAATCTCCCTTTCAAAATCCTAAATCAGATGAAAGACGAATCTGGACGATATATTCTGATTAAAGCCCTTATAAATGGAGAGGAATATGGGATCTTAAATCTGTATTGTCCCCCGGCACATCCTTTTAAATTTATAACAGAAGGCTTCTCCAAATTGATGGCACTTGGTGCTTGTCATACAATTATAGGGGGAGATTTTAATTGTATTACGGACCCGGAAATTGATAGTATTCCCAAGAGTACTGCAGGTATATCTCCCAGATCCAGACAATTGGTGGATTTGAACAAAGAATTAGGACTGGTAGATGTGTGGAGATGCCTTCACCCACAGGGCAGAGATTTTTCTTTTTACTCCAATCCACATAAATGTCACACCAGAATTGATATGTTTTTTGCCCCGATTTTTAAAAATTCCATATCATCCTGTAAAATAGGTAGTATAACAATTTCTGATCACGCTGCTGTATATATGGAAATCAAGGCGAGGAACAATGAGACATCCCCCCAGCATTGGCGTATAGATTCCTTCCTGGTGAAAGATAGTAAATTTGTAAAGTACTTCTCTCAAGAATTTAAAACTTCTTTAGAAATTAATTCAGGTACAGCTAGCAACCCATCAATGATGTGGGAGACCATCAAAGCTTACGCGTGAGGTTTGATCATTTCATACTCGGTGACCCAGAAAAAATTAAAGGGAGAACAACAGCGTCTGCTTGAAGCTCGCTTAAAAGCAACTGAAACAGCATACAAACCTTCTATTATTAAATTACAAAGGATTACAGCCCTTAGGACAGCTCTAAACACCATGCTTACCCAAACGGCTAAGAGGGAAATATTATTTGCAAAACAAAGGTTATTTGAATTTGGCGATAAACCTGGTAGATACTTAGCATTCCTCGCAAAGAAAAAAAAAGCCCCTCAAACTATTAAGTCTATCAAGGAAAGTGCGGGTACTCTGACTCAAGATCGTAAAAGGATTAAACAATCTTTAGAAAATTTTATTCTGATTTATATAAATCACAGGATTGCGAAGACAGAGCTAGGGGGATGCAGTCATTTTTTAAAAACCTGACCTTTTCGGACCTAACTCCGGAACAGGTATCGGTCCTGAATGTCCCCCTAACAATCCAAGAAATACCTGACGCAATCAGGCAACTTCAGAGCAGTAAGGCACCTGGCCCAGATGGCTTTCAAGCTGAATCCTATAAAGAATTTACAGGAATATTGGGTGGTCCAATGATGGACATGTATAACTGCTCTTACAGTCAGGACTGTCTCCCGCCCTTCGCTGAAAGAGGCGAATATCTCTCATTCTCAAAAAAGGAAATGACCCAGAAGATTGCGCGTCATACAGACCAATATGCTTGCTAAATGTAGATTTTAAAATCCTTTCTAAAACATTAGCATTGAGACTAGAAAGGGTACTGCCACATATTATAAAGGAGGATCAGACGGGGTTTATTAAGGGCCGTAGATCATCCAATAATGTTTGAAGGGTTTTGAATGTGATTCAAGCCTGCCATCAGGGAAAGATACCAGGAGTAGTAGTCTCATTAGTCGTGGAAAAGGCATTCGACAGGATTGAGTGGTCATATCTGTTTTACACATTGGAAAGTTTTGGTGTTGGAAAGGTGTTTACCAAATGGGTCTCAACATTATATAATGATCCCAAAGCAGTTGTGATTACCAATGGATTAGGCTCACCGATAGCTTCAGTGTGGATAGGGACTGCCGGCAGGAATGTCCTCTTTTGCCATTGCTATTTACGCTAATAATTGAGGCACTGGCAGAAGCTATACGGGCTGACCCTAATATAACGGCCCCGAGGATTGGCACAGGTAAACACAAAATTACCCTTTATGCAGATGATGTTCTTCTATTTCTCAGTAATCCTTTGATGTCCATACCTCGTTTAATCCAAGTTATTAATACATTTAGTGCATTTTCAGGCTATAAAATTAATTTTTCAAAATCAGAGGCTATGCCAATGGGTGGCCTTGCTAGTATATCCCACCTATTAGATGGATCCCACTTACCCTTTCGGTGGTCCCTGGAGGGTTTCTTATATTTAGGCATTTTTATCAATCCAGTATTTGGTCAGTTATACAAGGCTAACTTTGTGCATTTATTGCAAAGAATAAGGCAGGACCTCCAGCGATGGGGAGACCTTCCAATTTCCTGGTTAGGCAGAATAGCATTAATTAAAGTGAATGTTCTGCCCCGTCTCCTATACCCTAGGAGAATGCTTCCGGTGATGCTGCCGAGGCTGGCACTACGTAAATTATATGGCTGGCTGGGTTCCTTTATCTGGAATCATAGACGGCCCCTCATTAAGCTGAAGCAGCTATAGCTTCCACAGGCAAGGGGAGGACTGGATTTCCCAGATTTTAGGAAATATCAGTTAAGTTCCCTATTAAGCTACATAGCCGGTTGGGTCTTGTCTGACCCGCAATCAATTTGGCTGAACATCGAGGCTTCTCAAGTAAAATGCCCACTTATTAACCTCTTGTTTTCAGACAAGAGGAAAATCATCACGGATCACTGTAAAATACTAAATACAATTAAAGCTTGGAATATAATGCGGTAAAATGAGGGCAACTCACATAAAACATCCCCCTATACTCCGAGAGTGGGAGCATGGGGGTTTCAACCAGGGCTTACCGATGCCACTTTTAAACTCTGGAGATCCTGGGGTATCTACTGTTTAGGGGATCTGTTTAAAGAAGGGGTCCTGATGTCTTTTGAATAGCTGCATCAGAAATTTGGATTACCCAATGTTGGTCTCTTTCGATACTTCCAAATTCGAGATTACATACACAAGACGACTATGCTATTAGATAGTCTTTATAAATCAGAGAATGTAGAGTGTTGTGGCCAATGGGGGTATCTTCAGTCAGCACTATTTATCATTTATTACATGATGAAGTATCGGGAGATATGGACAATCTGCTTAAAACATGGGATCAGGATTTGGGACTGGAAATCTCTATAGAAATGTAGAATGACATTTGGGAAAATGCCAGAAAAATCTCCATCTGCATCAGAACTCAGGCCATTCAGTTGAAGATACTTCATAGGGCCCATATAGCACCGGACCGATTGGCAAAATTTAAGGCAGGAGCATGTCCAATGTGTCCCAAATGTAAAATAGAGGTGGGCACTCTTGTGCATTGCTTATGGACCTGTCATAAGATCTGTAGATATTGGACTAAAGTAGCAAATGTTCTGACAGAAATCTTAGGAACGGAAATTAGAGTGGATCCAGTATCTCTCCTTTTGGGCTTTTCGAACTTACCCTCCCTGGATATGCAGGGGAAGAGATTATTTTCTATTCTCTCTTTCGGAGCAAGGAAAAATATATTTTGGTAAACTGGGTGGCTGAGGGCCCTCCTGGACTTTCGAATTGGCACAGATTGATCATGGAATGTATTCCTCTTGACTTCCTTACCAACATGGTGCACCGAAAGACCGAATTATTCCATAAAATATGAAAGCCCTTCTTGAATTACATAAATACAGATATTTCGGCCATCCTAACAAGGGCTTTTATTTAATTGAGATGGCGAACCTGGCTGGTCCGGGGCCCCTTGGGAGAGGAATCCTGGTCAAATACGGGTTGTGTTATGATTTGATGTTAACACATTCCGAGCATGTATCTCACTACCCAATTTCTGTTATCCGTCGGTTTTTTTCCCCCTGAATAATGCAAGGGACTTAATTATACATTCTGGTTAGTTGTAGGCTAGATTAGTTGTTAGTTGAGTTTTGTTTTTTTTTCTCTCGGTATCTCTTTTTTTTCTGTTTGATAAATTTTGGTTATTATTTATTTAAGATTCAATTGTATATTAAATGTTTATACTTGGTGTTTTTATTTGTAAACTTGTAAAAATGTTAAATTTTCAATAAAAATATCTATTAAATAAAAAAATTTTAAAAAAATAGTGAGGCAGAAGACAGTAAGTTACAGGCCTGTTAGCCTGACCTCTCAGATTTGCGAGTCCATTGTTAAGGATGAGATTGCGCAGTACTTGGAAGCGCATGATAAAACATGGCTGAGTCAACACAGCTGCATCAGCAGAGGTCATGCCTCACAATCTGTTAGAATTCTTTGTAACAAAAACAAAGAGAACAAGTGGAGATGATTTGTTAAGGGCTTTCTGGAAATCCAAATAAGTTGCCATACAGAAGGCTGCTAAATACGATAAAAGCTCATGGTGTTAGGGGCAAGGTTGTATTATCGTAGTCTTACCAGACCACAGGGCTGCTCTCTTATTAGAGAGACACAACTGGTGATGATTTAACTTAAGGGCCAACATACCTCAGGGAAGGAAGAGGTTGAGAGAAGAGTCCTTCATGATAACCTCCGCTGATAATGGGAACTGAACCCAAGTTGTAGGCATCACACTGCTTCACAAACCAACCAATTACCCATCAAAGGCATGGATAGATGATTGGCTGACTGGCAGAAGGCAGACAGTAGGAATAAAAGGGAGTTTTTCATGATGGCAACCAGTAACTAGTCATGTTCCAAATGGGTCAGTTTAGGACCACAACTATTCATATTATATAATAAAAATCCTAGACGAAGGAACTGAGGGGAATTGTTGCAAAGTTTTCAGATGACACAAAGATAGGTGGAAGGACAGGGAAGATGGAGGAAATGGGGAGGCTGGAGATGGAACTGGACAGACTAGGGAAGTGGGCAAGCAAGTGGCAGGTGCAATACAATGTAGCAAAGTGTGAGTTGAGCACTTTAGTACAAAGAATAGAGGCATAGACTATTTTCCAAATAAGGAAATGCTTCAGATATCTGAAGAATAAAGGGACTCAGGATTCCTGGTTCAGTGGCAGTTAGAGGCAAATGCAACGTTGATCTCTGGTCAGATTGCATTTGGAATATTATGAGCAGTTTTGAGCCCCGTATCCAAGGAAGGAGGTGCTGGCATTGGAGGGAGTTCCGAGAAGATTCATGAGAATGATCCTCAGGATGAAGGGCTTGTCATTTGAGGGGCAGTTGAGGACTGTGGGTCTATACTCGATTGAGTTTAGAAGGTTGAGAGATGATCTGATTGAAGCTTACAGAATACTAAGAGACCTGAATAGAGTGAACATGGAGATGTTTCCATTGGTAAGAGAGACAGGGGCCCCGAGGGCACAACCTCAGTGAAAGGACGACCTTTAGAACTGAAAGGAGGAGGAATTTCTTCAGACATACGGTAGTGAGTCTGGAACTCATTGTTACAGAAAATTGTGAAAGTCAAGTTATTGAGTTTATTTAAGACAGAGATATATACGTTCACCATTGGTAAGGGGATCATTGGTTGCAGGAGAAAAGGGAGGAAATGAGAAATACATCGGCCATGACTGAATGGTAGAGAAAACTTGATGACCCAAATGGCCTAATTATGCTCCTGGATCTCAAGACCTAAACTGCCCAAGGAACAAGAATGAAAATTTGTAGCTAGCATTAATTTGAGTGGTCATATACCACTGATTTTTAACTCCTGTAATATTTTACATCTATAATCAGGAGTCAATTTTTTTTCCCCCTTCAGAGCTATTTCCTCAGGAAAATGGCTGGATTTTTTCACTTCCAACAATAAGTGCACTAATGTTGCAGGCACAGCTACTAAAACTGATTGCTACTTTAATGACTCCTTTTTTTAAAGTTCATCCACTGAAGCCTTTGACAATCCAAACGCTGACAAGTCATTGTATCTGAAAACTTTTGACTGCATTCTACCAGGTTTTACATTTTCAAGAACAAAAAAGGCGCAAGATAAAATTTACTTTCATCTGAATAGATAGTGCATCATAATGAAAAACGTACAAGTATTTCAGTTGAAACATTGCTCACCTGTCCAACCATGCCAACAAGGCCTTAGCAGCTGCAATAAGGTCCACTACTGAGGTAAGGAAATCATTGGGAGGTTTGCGAGAAGTGCCATCATAAGCAGTGTTTTTTCTTCTACTGCTGATAAAATTCTGAAGGCCACTGGTAGAAGCCCGTAATTTCAGGGCCAACTTCTTCATGCTTTCTGTTTCCAATCCATAATTCTGCAATTAAAATCAAATTGTTAGAGTTGAAGTAAAAGCTTTGAACAACCTTCCAACTTGTTTATATGGAGGTAGAGGAGACTGGAGGATTAGTAACGTTGCACCATCTGATTAAAGGATGATAGGGTAACTGTCACCTGACATCAATCGTGGAGACTAAATTAGAGACGACAAGATGACAAATTGTTCAATGTTTAGAAAAGCATGAGTTAATAAATTAAAATCAGCACAGATCTGTCAGAGTTGAGCAAGTTATTCAATCAAGTAATGGAGAGATTAAAGGCTGTCATGCAGTTGGTGCTGTGCATGTTGGCTTTCAGAGGTGAATACATCACTCAAACAAGCAGATAACCCAAAGGCTTTAAGGGACAATGAAAATATCTGCACAAAATTGTCTAAGTGATAGAAAATTGCTTGTAATGAACAAGAGAGGAAAGAAAAATGTGATGCTCCTCTCGGATGTATTAATACTGTAGTTTAAACCGTTGATTTTGTGATGTATACATTCACAATCTGGAAACAGATATAAAAAGGACACAGTATCAAGTTAAGATGTGAAACTCAAATATATTTAGCAAAGAGAACAGAGCATAGCAACATCAGAAATAAAATTCCAGGCCATGGCTGGATTTCCCCCACAGTGCTATCATATCACTATGATATTATGGTCCTGAAGAAGGGCTTATGCCCGAAACGTCGATTCTCCTGTTCCCTGGATGCTGCCTGACCTGCTGCGCTTTTCCAGCGACACATTTTCAGCTATCATATCACTATCCCAATATCTCAACTTTCTTTTGAGAAAAATAAAGATCTACTTAATGTATTCAATGTTTGAGCATCCATCGCTCTCTGGGACAAAGGAGAATTCAGAGATACATGACACTTGAGTGAAGAAATTCCATCTCATCTCAATTTTAAAATGACAGGTCCATTATTTCGAGGTTATGGAATTCTTTAGATTTTCTTTCATGCAGGAGGTCAGGAATGATAAGAATGTGCAGAAATATTTGCACAAATTTCAAACTTATATTGTTTTCCTGACTCTGAACTATTTTTGCATGGCTTGCAGCTCACATTAACCTATTTTGGAACAGGGTCATCACTGGGAGCTCTATTGGATATTTGGATTTCTTCTCTGCTATTTGTGTGCCTCTATAGACTTTTGAAACATTAAAAATATAAAAAGGCCTTCTTGGAAAGCTCATGACAATTTGGGGAAGCATGCTGAGGAGTTGGGAATAGTCTGACGGGTAGTGTTCAATGTTTCAACACTTTATCACAGAGCATTTGATCATGATCGCAAGGTATATGTGACTTAACTGCAGCAATTCAAAGGGCTTAGTTCTGAAAAGGCAAATTGACCATTACATTGACCAGCACAAGGTGAGGGTTGAGAAGAATTACAGCACTTATGGTGGTAGTGCTAAGCATTCATAAACTGACAAAGACCGTGTTTGGAATTATACATGTAGTTATCTAAAGTAAACTGGGTGGCTGTTCATTATAACTGAAGTGGGATAATTGCGCCCACGTTTCTCCCATGGCTTGCTAATCGAGACCACTCTCTTCACATGTCAGATGAAAATGAGACAAGTATGGAGTTCTAGAGCCATGTTTGAGATTTGAAAATTCATAGCAGACTGACCTCTACTTCTTGAAAATATGCATCTGTGACAATGTTCTATGTTCCTCAGCTGGAGGGATATTTTCTCAGGATTGCCATTAAGAATATTTTATGTTTCAATATTTTGTGTTCTTCTAAATTCCAAATTGACTGGAGTGGACTGCAGCGGTTCAAAAGGGCAGCTCACCCTCACCTTCTCAAGGGTAACTAGTGACTGGCAACAAATGCTGGCCATCTAGTGACACCAACATCCCACGAATAAAAATGAATAAATTTTTTAAAAACATTGAGATTCCATGGAGGGGGGAGCGGAGACCTAGGTTTCAAGTTTCAAGATGAGTTTGTTTGGAATTATGGTGTTGAAGGCAGAGCTATAATCGATAAATACGAGCCAGAGACAAGTATGCTTGTTGTCCAGATAGCAGGGATAATTCAGGTCATTACAGACCTGTGAGCCTTACATCAGTGGTAGGGAAGCGACTGGACATGATACTAAGGGATAGGATATAAGCCCATTTTTTGCCAAATGGGTACATCAGTGATGGGCAGCATAGTTTTGAAGAGATGACAATGTTGATTGATGAGGGAAAGGATGTAGATGTCATATACATGGAATTTAGTGAGGTGTTTGATAATGTTCCCCATGGTAGGCTGATGGAGAAGGTGAGGTTGCATGGAGTCCAGGGTGTTCTAGCTAGATGGATAGAGAACTGGTTGGACAACATGAGACAGAGTAGTCGTGGAAGGGAGCTTCTCAAAAAGGAGACCAGTGACCAGTTGTGTCCCACAGGGATCAGTGCTGGAACCACTGTTGTTTGTGATATACATAAATGATTTGGAGGAAGGTGTAGGTTGCTTCATTAGCAAGTTTACAGATGACACTAAGATTGGTGGAGTAACAGATAGTGAAGGGGACTATCAGAGAATACAGAATATAGGTAGATTGGAGAGGTGGGCAGAGAAACGGCAGATGGACAAATGTGAGGTGATGCATTTTGGAAAATGCAGTTCAAGAGCGAACTATACAGTAAATGGAAAAGTCCTGGGGAAAATTGATGTATAGAGAGATCTGGGTGTTCAGGTCTGATTGTTCCCTGAAGGTGACAACGTAGGTCAGTAGAGTGTTCAAGTAGTCATATGGCATACTTTCCTTCATTGGACAGGGAATGGAGTACAAGAGTCGGCAGATCATGTTACAGTTATATAGGACTTTGGTTCGGCCACATTGGCATAAAGTTCTACTCGCCACATTACCAAAAGGATGTGGATGCTTTGGAGAAGGTGCAGAGGAGGTTCGCCAGGATGTTGGCCTGGTATGGAGGGTGCTAGCTATGAGGAGAGGTTGAGTTGATCAGGATTATTTTCATTGAAAAGAAGGTAGTTGGGGATGGGGGGCCTACAAAATCATGACAGGTGTAGATAGGGTGGATAGCAAGAAACTTTTTCCCCCAGAGATGACTCAATTACTAGGGGTCACGAGTTCAAAATGAGGGGAAAAGTTTAGGAGAGATATAGGTGAAAAGTTCTTTACGCAGAGCGTGATGAGTGCCTGGAATGCATTGTTAGTGGAGATGGTAGGGGCGGGAACAATAGCATCATTTAAGATGTATCTAGACAGATATATGAATGGACAGGGAGCAAAGGGATACAGATCCTTAGAAAATAGATGGCAGATTTAGATAGAAGATTTGGCTCAGGGCAGGCTCAGTGGGCCAAAGGGCCTGTTCCTGGACTGTAATGTTCTTTGTTCTTGTTCTAGAAAAATCGCACTGTGGAAACACTGCCTTAAGTGTTGACACTGTAATCACATTACAGCCAACACATGTTTTAAAAGCTTATGCTGTAGAAACAGCATCCCTAAATCAATCACATTACAGCAAGTTTGTGTTAACAAAACGGCCATTATAACGGAATGACCTGTAACTCTGTTCTCGTGCAATCTCACATTATAAGAAAATCGTGCATTAGATGTGCCATTTAAACTAATGGAGCCAGAATCACATTGCAGCCAAAACAGGCAAGGAAAGTTTGTGTTCTGCAAATAACAGTCTAAATTCTTCAATGGTGTTAAATCCAATTCGCATTGAAGATACACACATTATAGCAGAACCGACTGTACTAGCCCTCACTTCAATTTCTGCTTGTAAGCCAGGAGGAGCAGCACAGTGTTATGGTTCAATTTTCCAAAATGTGGCTGGGAGGTGAAGCGATAGGTACCTTTTATATTTATATATAAAAGGACACGGTAGCGAGTTTTGAGAAGATTTGTAGCTCAGGTTGAGGTTCTGGATGTAGGTTTGCTCGCTGAGCTGCAAGGTTTCAGACTTTTCATCACCATACTAGGTAACATTATCAGTGAGGAGAAAGTGAGGTCTGCAGATGCTGGAGATCAGAGCTGGAAATGTGTTGCTGGAAAAGCGCAGCAGGTCAGGCAGCATCCAGGGAACAGGAGAATCGACGTTTCGGGCATAAGCCCTTCTTCAGGAATGGGGAAAGTTTGTCCAGCAGGCTAAGATAAAAGGTAGGGAAGAGGGACTTGGGAGAGGGGCGTCGGAAATGTGATAGGTGGAAAGAGGTCAAGGTGAGGGTGATAGGTCAGACTGGGGTGGGGGCGGAGAGGTCGGGAAGAAGATCTCAGGTTAGGGAGGCGGTGCTGAATTTGATGGATTTGACTGAGACAGGGTAGGGGGAGGGGAAATGAGGAAACTGGTGAAATCAGAGTTCATCCCTTGTGGTTGGAGGGTTCCTAGCCGGAAGATGAGGCGTACTTCCTCCAACCGTCGTTTTGTTGTGGTCTGACGATGGAGGAGTCCAAAGACCTGCATATCCTTGGTGGAGTGGGAGGGGGAATTGAAATGTTGAGCTACAGGGTGGTTGGGTTGGTTGGTCCGGGTGTCCCAGAGGTGTTCTCTGAAACGCTCTGCAAGTAGCCGGCCTGTCTCCCCAATATAGAGGAGGCCACATCGGGTGCAGAGGATGCAATAGATGATATGTGTGGAGGTGCAGGTGAATCTGTGGCGGATATGGAAGTTTCCTTTGGGGCCTTGGAGGGAGGTGAGGGCGCAAGTCTTGCACCTCCTGCGGTTGATCAGGGATAACATCTAGAACCATCTCAGTCATCCAAGTCAAAGCGTTCTTTTAAAAAAAAACTTCCCACTGACTTTCATGTTCCCTCTTTCTAAACGTGTAACTTCTTGCCAGGTTATATGTTTCTGCATTATCTTATGCCAGTTCATGTAATTATTAACACTGACAGTTTGCAGGAGGCTGCTACTGAATGTAAGAGCATGGAGTATGATTTTCATTCTCACAAATGGAGCTGATCAACAAGTGATACTGAACTATAATAAACCTTGGGCCAGTTTTTCCCTTCATAAGGTGGTGAGGTCAACTGAAAAACTTTTATTGTTTCCTAGCACAGAACAGGCAAAATACATCAGATCTGCAAGGTTTACTTACCCTTAGTAAATCTGCTGATCTCAGTTGCATGAATGTTGGATATATGCCAAGTGGGGATCAGATGCCTGCTCACAGGAAGGAATACCGAAACATGCACACATTCAAAATGATAGCAAATGCAGAGTTTGACTTTACAATAATAACCTTCTGTCTCAGGCTTCTTCCCTTAGACTGCACCAGGAAAGAACAGCACATATGATTCTCAGCTTCAATTGTATGACTGCATTCTGGACACTCACGAAGTTTAAAAGCGCCCTAAAAGGAGGGGGTGTGCAGGAGGTTTTCAACGCAAATATCTGGGGTCTTAACTCGAGGCAGCACTGGCCACTGTGGAGACCTATACCCACCTCCCACACTCTCGTAACTCTTCACTTTCTGTCAACTGCTCTCAAGTCTTCTCACCACATCCTCCCACCTCTCAGTTTTTCACCAAGGTCATAATTTTCTGGATTTGCAGTGGGGTCAACAGTGGAGAGAAAGATGTTGAGCATGCGTAATGTTGTGGAATATAATCAGGAGACAAACCTCCTACCAAGCTATTCAGATTAGCTCCCTTGATAATAGCAGCCCACTCCAGGGGATTTTCTCCAAGGAGATGGGGTTACCAGAATGTAACATTCATTTATACCAGACTCCCAGCAAAATAAAAGTTGGATTTAACTACCCAAATATTAGTCACCTCTGTAGAATTAATTCCAAAACAGAAAACTGCACTTGGTTCTTTTCAAAATTCTTAACCATATATCAATAATTACAGGAGAGTAGGGGCATTTCTGCTGCCCTCTACATTGAATAATTTTATTTACCACTTGCCAGTAATGGCTGCCTACAGTCAAGGACTACGTTTTAGGAACACACAACTAAAAAGTGACAAGAATAGGATGGAATTTTTTTTAAAACCTTTCATTTGAATGGGGTCTGCTGGTCCTCAGTGCCATGGATTTTGATTAATTTTTACGATTGTGAGCTTCTCTGCAGGACTAGGAATGAAATTGCGCTGAGAGCAGGATTCCAGCAAAAGAAAACAGTTGCCAAGGAAGGCTGTTGCAGACTACATTCTCAAATTAAACAAATTCTCACTGTATTAAGGTGTGAACTAAATGTCAACATTACAGGCATGTTCACTAGAGGAGCAAAAGAACAATACAATCCCATAAAATCTTCTGAGCAAAGACAGTAATCAACTGAGAAACATGAATGAGGCTACATCCATGCAAGTCGTAGAAAGATAGATAGTGCTAGATCACAGAAATTATTTTATTGAGCCTACAGTCAATGTCCACAGATTTCACTGAAGTCAACTCAACAGCCAAATTCACTGTCACTGAATTAGAAAAGCATGTTACTGTTGCCATGGTAGAGAATCATTTAAATGCCCCATTTCCACTAAAAATACATTACTTGTGCATACTGGCTGGATAGGATTTACTTTTCCCACAGGTAAAGGAAAAAGTGAAGCTCCAGATCATAGCCATGCAGACATGGTAGATATGGAACTAGTTAAAGTGTCTGATACGTACATTAGAGGACCTCAAAGTTATGGAAACAGAATCAGATGGTATCTAATATGAAGATAGTCTACAAAATCAACCTAAGAGGACAGACTCGCCATAGGGGGAGTGCAATGCAGAGTCACATTAGGCAGATATTAGCGATGGCAGGACTGGTGTATTAAGAGTGTGATGCAACTGAACCTGTATTCTAGTCGAGAACGTGGTGAAGGTGGGAGGTCCGGCATGCAAAGCCAGCCCTCGCTGGAGTGGCATTTGATGGGGTGGGCTTTTCCTCACTGCCTCATGTTTTGTTTGGGAGGGAGGGCATATTGGCAGTTGCTGCCAGCAGCCTCTGCAAGATGGGTATTTGTTGTGGGAGATGGCTGGATGTCAGTGGATGGGTGGCAGGCAGGAGTGAAGTAGTTGTGTGGGGGAGGTGTTCCTCACTGATTACCTGGTGTCTCCACTCCTGTCACAGCACATTAAATGGAAAACATGATGCTTGTAAGCAATCACTTCAGCTGAGAAAAGTTGGTTTCTGTAAAATCATTTCTCTCACTGAAGTGTGCCTTGATACTGAAAAGGTTGGGAAGCACTGCTGCATTTACCAGAGTTTCGAAGGATCATTGCAGTTCTGACTGAAATGTGTAAAATTCAACAGGACTGGACAATCTAGATGCAGGTATTACATTTTACCTGGTTGGCAGTCTGGAACCATGGGTCATAGTTTCAGGATAGTGTGTAAGCCTTTTAGGTATGAGCCGAGAAATGTCTCTTCACTCAGGTGGTGATCAACTTGTAGAATTTGCCACCACAGAGGCCAAGTTACTAAATATGTTAAAAAAAAATTGATATATTTTTAGATATGAATGACATAAAGGAGTGTGGAGATTATGTGGGAATATGACATTGAGATAGAGGCTCAGAGATGATCAGATTGAATGGTGGAACAGGTTAACAGCTGTATGGCCTACTCCTGCTTTTAGCTCCTATGTTACTATCAGCTTGAAGACATAATTCCAGCATTCAGAGTAAAAACAAAAGCCCAAGATTCAAAACTTAGCTTTCATCAGTGATACAACTACAGCATGTCAGCTGTTTTCTTGGTAGGACAGTACAAGTTGTCCACAGGTCTCAACCCCTTTCGCAAAACTGGTCTGAAAGTGAGCAGTTACTCCAACAACAGAGTCTAGTGTTAAGGCAAATGAGGGTAAAATATGATGATGATTCGTGTTAATGCCAATGGTTCTGGTAAGATGAAAATCATCTCTGAGAAACATTTGGCATAAAATGATATGATAAACTGGGCGGAATTATCTACTGTAGGGATTGGTAAGAAAATCTGATGCTGACAAAGTTTTAAGAGAACATAGTCATCTTTCAGCAATGAGATCCAAAACAATAAAGTTCAGTGTCATAAGGCTGAAGTCAAGAAGAAGGACAATGTATAATGTACAACCGTCATTTTAAAAGCTAGGACAGTTATTTATTGCATTTAACTGTGCATAAGGTAACAGCTGAATAAGTTACAAAGATCTAAGGCTGTTAAGGAGGTGGAAAGTTGTGACATGTATCACAGAATGCAAAATAATCAAATCATACTTCCTTTCATTTTCATAGTCAAAGACAAGAAAATAGTGGGAATGAAGGAGTACATGCTGATTCCTTTGAAGGGAAAGAGGATTTGTTTTGATCGATAGCTATGGGAAGTGGATATGTTGAGTCTATGCTTCATACCAGTAGTGTCAAACCATTGAAATTGAAAAATTGGTTTGTGAGTTGTGTGTGTGTCTGATAATGGTCCACAGTTAAGAGTCAAATATTTCTGAGCAAAAATTGAGTTAAACACATACTAATATCATCATATTACCCAGCAGTAAATGATAATGTAGAAAGTAATACACAGATTGTGTTGAGGTTCTTTGCAGAATTAGTTGCCAGGTATTAAAATGGGTAGCAATTTCAGTGCTTCCTTAAACACAGACGAGACAATTTTTGGTTCTATTCCAAAAGAATCCCGCAATCTATAGCAAGGGTGCTCACCTGATATGTAAATGTTTAAAACACTCCCATGACAAGGCTGAGGTTTCTTAAGTCTGACAGCAATTACGAAGTAAGAAAACAGCAAGATGAAGTGAAGGTGAGTCATGATATATAAGGCACGACAGCGCTGGTCAGTAATCAGCAGGGTGATTAGTAGTCGTGTGTGACTATAGTTGTTGTAAAGAGCTGTATTCTATTTAACAGAGAGTGATTCTACCAGCATAGGTGTAAATAATTTGATTGAAAGACAAAAAGGAGAGAGAATGAGAAATGTCCTTCCATCCAAATTCCTCCAAAAAAAAAACCCTACAAATGTTTTGCTGCGATTAAAGAATCCACTGGTGGAGTAATCGGATTAGGATCTTTGATTAAGTCAAACCAATCACTACCAACCCCACTTAGCTGTGACGAAGTAAAAGGCGTGAAAGTCAGAATCATTGATGTAGTCAGGGAATAGAGTCAAGTTATTGAAAATGGAATGAAATGCCCAGACAAAAAGAAACAAAATATGTTAATTGACACTTTGAAGGAAGTAAGAAATATATTTTTTATTATTTCTGGTTAAAAAAATTTTTGTTAAATACATTAATATTAAGGAAAATAATTTTTAGCAAGTTACTCTGGCAGCTTCACATGTTTTGGCTGTGATAACACTTAAAAACAAATAAGGAACCCAACTTATTAAACTTTTAAGTCTGATTCAGATTGGTTTAGTTATATTGTATTCTTCTCTAGTTTTGTTTTTAGGTGGGGAGGGAGTGAGGTTTTAGGTGGTTTTAAATAGAATTCAATAATGGTTGCTTGCCATGAGTAGACAAGTCAGTTTTACTCAGTGCAATACGTAACTATAGCACTTGCAACTCAAGTCAGTAGATTGAGTTCAAACCCTACTCCCGAGATTTGTGAATACTAACTTATCTTTTTGTTATAGTGTTAATGGAGGACTCATTGTTGGAGTAAACATCTGTCAGATGCAATGTTAAGACAAGGACCAGTCTATTATCTTGGTTGGATAACAGATCTTTCAAGGTACAGTTTTGAGAAGCAAAGGAGTTCTTTTCCTGGGTTCTTGTCCAATATATATTGCTCAACCAACATCATTAAAGAGAGATCATCTGGCCATTCTCACATCATCGCTTGCAAAACTTTTCTGTGCACAGATTTGGTTGTGTACTGTTAAAAATAGAGCAATGAGCATAGATCAAAAGTATTTAGTTGGCTGTAAAAGTGTTTCAAGATTTCCTGAAATTATGAAAGTTGTTATAACAAGTTCAGTTACTTCATAGTTAACCTCAAAAGATAACAAACTGGATGGTCAAGATACAGAAATTACAAATCCCCACGACATGCTAATAAAAGGATGAATAATCAAGCACACAGACATACAATTAAGTAATTTGTGCTGACATGATTGCTTTCAAACTCGCCTCAGCTTGAAATCCATCTTGAGGTGAACTCACTTCATGTCAGCACCATTATAAAAGAACATAATAAATCATTCACACTGTTCCTGGAGTTCAGCTTCTAAATGCATTGCAAAATATTTAATACTCAAGCAACCAGTTTGCTTCATGAGCAAAATGTGCCAATAACTTCAATCTTCACAAACTACTCCAGGCTGCAATAAGCTACTATTTAAAATATAATTATTGCCAACAGAAGTCTGCCTGTTGGCGTAACACAATGGATAAATAATTTCCTGATACTTCACTACAGATTGTTCAATTGCAAATTTACATACTTTGAAGTGCAAAAGAAGAAAGAAGAGCATACTGTACGTAGCATTTATCATAAATGCTAGGAAAAAATAGTTATCCAAATTAACATCTTGGAATGCTGCAATGGATACATGTTGACGAACAACTTATCAGCCATCAATTTACTAACCGCAGGAAAAACAAAGTTGTTATAACAACTTTCAATATGTATGTAAGGATACAAGCGAGAGTGAGTCATCTCTTTTGGTGGCTATTCGGGTGTTTGTGTATCCTGGTGGCTAATTTTCTGCCTGTGTCCGATGTAGTGTTTGTTACAGTTCTTGCAGGGTATTTTGTAAATGACATTCATTTTCCTGGCTGTTGGTACAGGATCCTTTAGGTTCCTCAGGAGCTGTGCCAGTGTGTTGGTAAGTTTGTGGGCTACCATGATGCCAAGGGGTTGGAGTAGCTCGGTTGTCATCTCAGAGGGGTCTCTGATGTATGGTAGTGTGGCTTGGGTTTCTGGGTGTATTTGTGTCTACTTGTTTGGGTTTGTTGTTTAAGAATTGATGGGCTATGTTTATCAGGTACCCATTGTTCTTGAGTACGCTATAAGTATTTCTCTTGTGCCATTGTAGTTCTTGGGTGCTGCAGTATGTTGTGGCCTGTTTAAATAATGTCCTGCAAACCAGCAAAACCCAGCAGACCAGACAGCTTTTCACCAACACCAAGCAGGAAGGAAGAAAGGAAGGGAACACCCTCAACACAA
Source organism: Chiloscyllium plagiosum (assembly GCF_037043375.1). NCBI lineage: Eukaryota > Metazoa > Chordata > Chondrichthyes > Orectolobiformes > Hemiscylliidae > Chiloscyllium > Chiloscyllium plagiosum. The sequence continues at coordinate 72,011,221 of NW_028270148.1, read as the reverse complement.
TGGAAAGCCTGAGAAAGACTGCGAGGTAGAGGAGGTGGTGGTTGTGATCTAATTGCAGAAGAGCTTGATGAAAACCCAAACATTGAGGAAAGGTATGCAGCACAAAGCAAGATGATGGTAGAAGATGTGTTTTGAAAACCTGAGATAATATTCCTAGCCAAGGAAAAATGCTCTGAAACAGTATTATGTAGCAACAGAGAGGAAACTAAAATTTTCCAGCTGAGAAAGGCCAATTCAGGGATGGGGGGCACACTAAATAAAAGATGATCAGTGTATGGCCTGAAACGGATGGTCTTGCTCTCCTGAGATTAAGCAATTGTGAAGTGCTGTGGTTTCAGAAATCATGTAATAAAGAGGCAACTGAAGGTTAAAGTCATTCAAATGCACCCTCTAATCAGTAGCAAGTGAGATCTGGTAGAACTATGGATAGTTAGATGTGTTCATGATTGGACTAAGTGGTAACATGTTACTCAAAGGAACCAGTCATTCATCCCTGTTACGAAGAACTAAACAAAAAGGATGGCCTGTAAGCAAGCTCCGATAGGTGGATGAAGAAAGATCCTTACCGGACTCTCGGATCCTCTAGAGAGGATAAAATCAATCCATAGAAGCAAAAATGGAGGACTAACAATTTCCCAAAGATCTTAAATCAACAATAAACCGGAAACTTATTCTCCTGTTACAGCACTTTCAACAATTTTGATGCCACAAATAGTGACTAGGATCTGAAATGTCAAGGAATCTTTGTTATTGACAATGTTCATCAGACCCTTTGGTTAATACAATTGTCCAAGTACTTTTTGACCGCAACGTAAGCCAAGATAGTTTCAGCAGAAAATAGTCAAGATACACCAACAGTGTAAAGGACTGTCAGCTTATTTGTCAGTACTGAAATTCACAGCACAGGGTATAGACAAAATAAAAGAGTTCACATCCACAAAGAACCCATGAAGAGAATAAGCAAAATTTGTGTTGCAGACATTTTGTCTCCTGTCTAGGTGACATCCTCAGTGCTTGGGAGCCTCCTGTGAAGCGCTTCTGTGATGTTTCCTCCGGCATTTATAGTGATTTGTATCTGCCGCTTCCGGTTGTCAGTTCCAGCTGTCCGCTGCAGTGGCCGGTATATTGGGTCCAGGTCGATGTGCTTATTGATTGAATCTGTGGATGAGTGCCATGCCTCTAGGAATTCCCTGGCTGTTCTCTGTTTGGCTTGTCCTATAATATTAGTGTTGTCCCAGTCGAACTCATGTTGCTTGTCAGCTGAGTGTGTGGCTACTAAGGATAGCTGGTCATGTCGTTTCATGGCTAGTTGATGTTCATGGATGCGGATCGTTAGCTGTCTTCCTGTTTGTCCTATGTAGTGTTTTGTGCAGTCCTTGCATGGGATTTTGTACACTACATTCGTCTTGCTCGTGCTGGGTATCGGAAACTACGAAAGCAACCACCCCAACACACACAAAAATTGCATCAAGACACTGTTCAAAAAGGGCCACAACACACTGCAGCACACCAGAACTGCAAAAAGAGGAAGAACACCTATACAGCGTATTCGCCAAAAATGGATACCCCCGCAATTTCATCAACAGATGCCTAAGGGAAAGGCAACGGAATGAGGTCATGCCACAACCCAAAGGACTAGCCACACTACCATACATCAAAAACATTTCTGAACTGACAGCCAGACTACTGCGACCACTATGACTCATAACAGCACACAAAATAACAGTCACTCTCAGACAACAACTCACCAGGACAAAGGATCCGATACCTAGCATGAGCAAAAGCAATGTAGTGTACAAAATCTATGAACATCAACTAGCCACAAAACGACATGACCAGCTATCCTTAGTAGCCACACACTCAGATGACAAGCAACATGAGTTCGACTGGGACAACACTAATATTATAGGACAAGCCAAACAGAGAACAGCCAGGGAATTCCTAGAGGCATGGCACTCATCCACAGATTCAATCAATAAGCACATCGACCTGGACCCAATATACCGGCCACTGCAGCGGACAGCTGGAACTGACAACCGGAAGCGGCAGATAAAAATCACTATAAATGCCGGAGGAAACATCACAGAAGCACTTCACAGGAGGCTTCCAAGCACTGAGGATGTCACCTAGACAGGGGACGAAACGTCTGCAACACAAATTCCCAGCTCGGCGAACAGAACCACAACAACGAGCACCCGAGCTACAAATCTTCGCACAAACTTTGAAAAATAAGCAAAGTTGGCATAAAAGATAGATGTTGAGAAATTTCCTTGATTTGATGCAATACACATGTTGTTTCATACTTTACATTAGAACACACAGAAAACCCACCAGAGCTGATGAAGGGAGATGCTGAACAGAGCAGAGTACTGATTTAGAACAGGGGAAGATTCAGCAAACTCAAAAAGTAGTAGAATGCAAGGACCTAAGTGAGCAGTCCTGATACAAAAGGCAAGACTTTTGCTCCAAAGCTCTAAAGTCAGCTGAGATGATGCATGCAAATATAGAAATGAGACCTTCTGGCAGCTGTATATTCATGTGCGAGATTCCAAACATAAATCTAGAAGTTCATAGTAGAAAACAAAAATCATGGTCACGATTTAATTCTGAAATCCGAAGGTAAGAAATGTTTTAAGCAGATGCCCTGCTCCAGTTGACACCACATGATAAACAGGGAATAAATGACGTAGGTCCATCCATAGTGAATGTGTTACCATTTAACCAAAGTTAAGGGCAGAAGATAAGATCAGAAAAGTTGATGACTTAAAGGAATTCCCCCTCAGCCATTGGCCTGATACCATATAGAAAACCAAGCCAGTAGGGTTGTTAAGAAGGCGTGCAGTGTTTTGGCCTTTATTAATAAAGGGATTGTGTTCCAGAACCAGGAGGTTATGCTGCAGCTGTACAAAGCTCTGGTACGGCCACACTTGGAGTATTGTGTACAGTTCTGGTCACTGCATTACAAGGAGGATGTGGAAGCTTTGGAAAGGGTGCAGAGGAGATTTACTAGGATGTTGCCTGGTATGGAAGGAATGTCTTACAAGGAAAGGCTGAGGGCCTTGAGGCTGATCTCGTTAGAGAGGTGGTTGAGAGGTGACTTAATAGAGACATACAAGATAATCAGAGGGTTAGATAGGGTGGACAGGGAGAGCCTTTTTCCAAGTATAGGGACGGCAAACATGAGGGGACACAACTTTAAAGTGAGGGGAGATAGATATAAGACAGATGTCAGAGGTAGTTCTTTACTCAGAGTAGTAAGGGTATGGAATGTTTTGCCTGCATCAGTAGATTCGCCAAGTTTAAGTGCATTTAAGTCGTCATTGGACAGGCAAATGGATGTACATGGAATAGTGTAGGTGGGATGGGCTTCAGATTAGTATGATAGGGCGGCGCAACATCGAGGGCCGAAGGGCCTGTACTACGCTGTAATGTTCTATGTTCTATAATATGGCTGTGCTCACCTGTCAGAAATTACATCTCACTAGAAGGTGATGCTCTGCTAGTCAGATCCAGCATTACCAAAACGATGCAGGAGGAAGACATGCGCAGGCCACATGGGAATGGAGGAGTACAAGGTCAGACAGATCAAATATGTACTGGATAGGCACATACAACATCTAAAACAATGTACTTCTATGCTGTATGTAGACACCAAAGAACAGAGCAGTACAGCACACAAACTGGCCCTTTAGCCAAACAAAACTTCTCTAATAAAGAGTCACCGTCGAGACTCAAAACTTTAGCTTGCTCTCTCTCCTTGGATGTGCCCGACCCACTGTGATCTGCAGCATTTGATGTTTTCTGCATTGACACAAGGTGCCTTTCTTAATTAAAAAAAGATTTCTCTCTATCCAGTAAGATCACCTCTATTCCCTGCTTATTCATACATTTGTCAAGATGCCTCTTAAATGTTGCTATTGTATCAGCTTCCACCACCTCCTCTGGCTGTGCATTATAAGCACTGAAAAAAAACCTGCTTCTCATCTCAAATTTATCCCTTTTTATCTTACACCCACACCCCCTCGTATTTGATATTTCTCCCTGGGGAAATGACTGACTATCCATGCCTATCAATTTTGTAAACTTCTCCCGGGTTATCCCTCATCCTTCCAAATTCAAGTGAAAACAAACTGAGTTTGTTCAATCGCTCCTCATAACTAATATTATCCAAACCGGAAAGCAACTGGTAAACCTTTTCTGCACCTTCTTCAAAGCCTTCACATCGTTCTGGAACTTTGGTGACAAGACCTGCACACAATATTCCAAATGTGGCCAAACTAAAGTTCTTTACAGCTGCAGTTTGACTTGCCAACTTTTATACTCCATGCCCAACCAATGAAGGCAAGCGTACCATCTGCTCTTGACCAACTTATCCACTTGTTTTGCCATTTTCAGGGAACTGTGTACCTGTACATCTGTATTTGTTGATGCTACTAAAGGTTGCGCCATTTACTGTACAATTCCCTCCTGAATTAGATCTCCCAAAATGCATCACCTCATATTTCTTAGAATCATAGAATCCATACAGTGCAAAAGTGGGCCATTTGGCTCATCAAGTCCACACCAATCCTCCAAAGAGTGTCCCACCCAGACCCAATTCCCCACATACCCTATCACCTTACCCTGTCATACTACTCATATTAAAACAAATACATCTCAAATCACCAGCCTTGCCACATTCAGTAACCTCTCAGTGTTGGTTCTTCCTCTTAGTCTTACTTCCCTTAGTCTCTGCACCCTCCTCAGTCATTTTTTAAAGTTGCTGACCTCCAGCTATGGTTCCTGCCCCCCTGCCACACAAGTCTAAACTCTCCTGAATGGCACTAGCAAACCTTCCTGCCGCGATATTGGTGCCCTTGCAGTTTCAGTGCAATTCATCCTTCTTGCACAGGTCTCACCTATCCAGAAATTAACCCAATGATCAACATACTTGAAGCCCTTCCTCCCACACCAGCTCTTTAGCCACGCATTTCACTATACTATCTTCCTATTCCTTGCTTTACTGGTGCCTTGCATAGGAAGTCGTCCAACACCACAACCTTACAGGTCCCATTTTCAATTTCCTATCTAACTCCATGAACTCCCTTTGCAGGATGTCATGTCTCTTTCTGCCTATGTCGTTGCAATCAGTATGGACCACAACCTCCGACTGCTCACCACTCCCCACCACCACCTTATAGAGTCATAGAGATGTACAGCATGGAAACAGACCCTTCGGTCCAACCCGTCCATACCAACCAGATATTCCAACCCAATCTAGTCCCACCTGCCAGCACCCGGCCCATATCAAATATCCTGCGCCTTCTCAGACATCCTTGACCCCAGCGCAAGGGAGGTACACAACATCCTAAAGTCTAGCTTCCAACCACAGAAACACTCATGTCCTCGACCACAAAATCCCCTACCACGAGTGCTTGCCTACATTTCAACCCTCTATACAACAGTGCCAGTCATAATCCCACTGCTTTAGCTCCTAATGCTGCTTTCGCCTGAGAGCCCATTTACCCCCACAACCAACTAAACAGTTTTCAAAAAGGTATACCTGTTTGAGGAAGGGGGGGGGGGGGGGGGGGGGGGGGGGGGGCGGGGGGTGAATGGTCAAACTGCCTGCCCATGCTTACTACTCTTCTTGCCGGTCGCCCAACTCTGTCTGCACAGCCCTTACTGGTGGTGTGACCAGTAATATGTACTGTCCACTATATTGAGTGCAGGAGTTGGGAGGTCATGTTGCGGCTGTACAGGACATTGGTTAGGCCACTGTTGGAATATTGCATGCAATTCTGGTCTCCTTTCTATTGGAAAGATGTTGTGAAAGTTGAAAGGGTTCAGAAAAGATTTACAAGGATGTTGCCAGGGTTGGAGGATCGGAGTTACAGAGAGAGGCTGAACAGGCTGGGGAATGTCGGAGGCTGAGGGGTGACCTTATAGAGGTTTACAAAATTATGAGGGGCATGGATAGGATAAATTGGCAAAGTCTTTTCCCTGGGGTTGGGGAGTCCAGAACTAGAGCGCATAGGTTTAGGGTGAGAGGGGAAAGATATAAAAGAGACCTAAGGGGCAACTGTTTCACGCATAGGGTGGTACGTATACAGAATAAGCTGCCAAAGGATGTGGTGAAGGCTGGTACAATTGCAACATTTAAGAGGCATTTGGATGAGTATATGAATAGGAAGGGTTTGGAGGGATATGGACCGGGTGCTGCCAGGTGGGACTAGATTGGGATATCTGGTCGACATGGACAGGTTGGACCGAAGGGTCTCTGTTTCCATGCTGTACATCTCTATGACTCTATGATTCTATATTCAACCTCAGAACTGCTCCATAGTGAATCCACCCACAGCTCCAACCACTCCATGTGGCATATTAAGAGCTGCAGCTGAACATTCTTCCTGCATACGTAGTCACCATGAACATTGGAAGTTCCCCAACTTTGCAAAATGTTGAGGGAGGAGCATTCCACAGTACCAAGTTCTCCTGCCATTTTAAACCTTATCGGTTAAATCAACCTTAACTAAAGACACAACCTTACCGACTCGTCAACAAACGCAGGTCTCTCACTCTTTGTTCACAGCAAACGACAATTACAAAATGTACCTCATCTCTCTCCATACACTACTCACCTGGTAAGTAAGACACAGATAAAAGAGGAGATGAAAGCTGAAGTAGGACGCAAACTATCATACATTGGAGCCAATTTCTTCACTAACAATCAAGAATGAGTAATAGTCTGCAACTGTAAAATACCAAAAGTATTCTTTTATCCAAAAGCTGCAACATTTGAGAACCACTAACACTTCAACAAGACTTTTGTTTGAAGAGATTTGTGAAATAATATGCGACAATGGCACTCAATCCACCTCTTCAAATCACTGAATAGCATGGACCCAACATCACAATTTCCAAAATGGACACATCCACAAGGAATCCCTCTCAAATACAGAAACATAAAAAGGAGGACTCAACCTTTGACTTACTGTCCCCCTAATCTAAACATCAAGGCTATCATAAAATCATCAGCAGAGCGGTTGAAGAGGTAAGTATGAGCCAATGCCACCAAATAAGATACTTCCTCCAAGTGACCAAGAGAATATGAAACAACCCGCTGAGGTGGAGGTCAACACTTAAACAGCCATGTTAAATGCCTGTCTTAATTGTTCTTGAAATCCAGTAATAATTGCTTGTAAAACAGATTTTCCAAGGTCACATATCACAGATGGAAACTATTATCATTTGCTTAACAGAGTCAATATTTATACTACACCCCTGGTAACTGGTGAGACAATATCACCAAGTGGCACAACATCAACCATGTCAGAAGTAACAACATTAGCAAGATTGACAAGACTAACAACAACACAAGGAGCAACATGCACACCATCAGTAACGTAGTATGCCTCCTTACGGCTGACTGTGATAATTGCCAAAGCTACAAGATGGTGGCATTAAAGCTTTGGTAGCACTTAAGAAAATGTTGAGAAAACAAAATAATCTATAATACACACCAAGTTCTGTTTAATGGATGCCATTCGTTAATTTGATTCAGAAAAAAAATTATTGGAACAGTTGAATTGATGTGGGTCATTAGTTTCTTTTAACGGAAGAAGGAAGATAGTTATATTATTTCTAAAAAGAGTGAGAAATGTACTGTCATGTAAATAGATATCCCAGGGCACCAGATTCACTGTTGCACTTGAGCAACAATCTCTCAGCCCAGCAGCCAGGTGCAAGAAACACACTGAAACTTTGCATCTCAGGTGTGATCATTTCTAACTATGGGAACCAGAACATAAAACAGGGTGCAACTTGCAAAGAAAAAAGAAACAGAATACATACAACACAGAAGGAAATCTTGAAGCCTTCAAGTCTATGCTTGCTTAATCTTAATCTTTAAATATGGCAATTTAAAAGAAGGATTAAAGATTTCGAGGAATGATGTCAATCCAACATTATATTGTTACACTTATGTATTATAATTTTTAAAAACTCAAAGCTGAAGACCTATTTTAAAGAAATACCAATTATAAATAATAAAGGTTTTAGAAGGCTGTTACAAACAATCGCAGTTTAATTCAATGTTCCCACAAAGGAAATTATTCTCAGGCATTTTCTAAATATAGTGTCTTTATGCAAGGCTGCCAAAAAGAGAAATGGAAAGTTACCACACACACTGCACTTAAACATACATGATGTACTATTTTGGTACATAGAAATAAACGTATTCTTCCTTTTATAAACAGAATTTTGCCAGTTCTTCCTGATATCAAATTATTTGATTTTCTACAGACAGCTGAGCAGGAGGCTGACTTGCTCATGAGTGCTGGCATGTTTTAGGCAAAGAAATCCAGAATTCTCTCTCCTAAATTGTTGTGCGTGCTGAGACAATTAGAGCTTTCAAAAGCAAAATTGGCAGGTGTGTCATGTCAAGGGATTGGAAGGAAGGTAGATTAATTAAATCAACAGTCAGTTGCAGTTCATTGTGAAAGGCTGGTCAGGTGCAAAGGGCCCTCTCCTGTTCGTACATTTAACAGTGATAGAATAGGAAACCCTATTAGACGCTCAGTATCCAATTAAAGAGCATTTATGTGTCATATTAAGTGAAAAATAGGAAGAAAAGCAAGGTAGGATAAAACAAAAATTCAAGAAATGATCGGGTCAGAGACCTTGCTTTTTCTCTTACAGGTCCCAACATTTGCATTCCTCTGCAACTTGAGAGAGAGAAAATCACGCTATGGAAAATAGCTATAGAAAAATTGCTATATCCGTTCGATAGAAAGTTTGCGTTATCCAAACAGCACCTACAATTCATCAATTGTGTTACAGCCAATTCGTGTTACAAAATGCATATTATACAAGAATGAACTATAATTCTTTTAAAATGAGATTACTGGATAGGCTAATATTATCACCTTCTCATTGGCAGCTGGGGTTTAGAATCATAGAATCCTTGCAGTGTGGAAGCAGGCCATGTCGCCCATTCAGTCCATACTGACCTGCCGAACAGCACTTCACCCAGACCCACTACCTCTCTCACCCCCCAACCCCACCCTATCCATGTAACCCTGCCTCTCCTATGGCTAATCCAGTCTGTACATCCCTGGACACCATAGGCAGTTTAACATGGCCAACCCATCGAACCTGCACATCTTTGGACTGACAGAATATGCAAACTCCGGGGATCCAGGTTCAATTCCACCCTTGGGCAACTATCTGTGTGGGAATTCACACATTCTCCCAGAGTCTGCATGGATTTCCGCATTCCTCCCACAATCCAAACATGTGCAGGTTAGGTGAATTAGCCATGCTAAATTGCTCACACGGTGCCCAGGGATGTGCAGCCTAGGTAGATTAGCCATGAGAAAGGCAGGGTTACAGGGATCAGAGGGTAAGTCTGGGTGGGATGCTCTTCAGTGTGTCGATGTGGACTCAATGGAGCGAGTGGCCTGTCTCCAAAACTGTAGGGATTCTAGGAATCCACACACAGATCATAACCCAAGGGTGGAATTGAACCACTCAGCCACCATGCTGCCCAGGGCAGAGCAATAATGAATCTTTTTGAAAGACAGCAATCCATCGGTTGGAAATACAATCACAGCACCATTAGAAATTGAGGTTCAGGATTTTGACTCAGTGAAGGAAAGGCAACATAGTTCCAAGTCAGGATGGTGAGAGACGTGGAGGGAACTTGTAAGTAGCAGTGTTCCTTTGCATTGGCTGTCCCTACACTTCTCATGGTAGTGTTCTAGTGTAGAAAGTATTATACAGGTACACAATCCTTTATCCAAAATTCAAAAATGTTTATTTCATCAAGTGTTTTTGGAGGGCAAACAGGTGACCCAACTTCACACCCACTTGACCCACATCACTCAGATTTGACATGGCACGTGGTCCAGCACTGACAGGCGTCAATTGTGTCTCACTGCTTGTACTAGTCGCACATGGGTCTGCCGCTCGGTAAGTTTTTTTTATTTCACTGTGAAAATGTAATTTATTCTGAAATCTGAAAAACAATTGGCCCCAAGGATTTCGGATAAAGGATTGGATACCGGTATTAATGTTTTAAGAGCTGTTTTGCTTCAACATCTTGATATGCTAATGGATCAAGGACAAGTACGCAAACTACGTGACCAACAGCCACATTCATTCAGTCATGCAGAAGTAATGCTTGTTGGTGGTTACACATTTCGCGACCTATAAATGCAAATGCTGTGTAAACTGTTAATAAACTTGTTTGAGTTTTTCAAGTAAATCCTGGCTACTCAAGCACAAAACATGACAGAAATTAATGAAATCCCAGTGACCTTCAAAGTAAACATTACTTGTCCTTCAACAGATGCTACTCAACCGGATAAGTATTTCTACCATTTTCAGTTTTTATTTCAGATTTCCAGCATATTTGGTGTTTTGCTTTCACACGTTAAAGTTATTTGCTTTATCCCCCCCCATCTTTTAATCATGCCACCTCACTTTAAATTTGGCTTGTAACTACCTAAACAATTCAGAACATTCCAGTATGAGCATAATTTTCCCAATTTGGCTCAGCACAACTTGACAGATTAGAAGCAAGACATATACACAAGCTACCATTCAAGTGCTTCAGCAGGGGACTTTGAATGTAGCAGTAAATTTACATTATGAAATAATTCGAAACTTCAGATGAACAACTGGCTGCTTAAATATTTCCACCTCTAACTACTTGGGCTCAAATGCCCACATTTAAGATGTAGTAGTCAGAGAGGGGAGGGAGAAAATAGGCAATCGAAGATGCACCATCCAGAATATAGTATACATCTTGCATGTTTTTTATAAGAAGCACATGTTAGTGGCATGGGTGGTGAAAGAAAATTTTTTTTTCCATAAAAACTAAAGCCAGGTAAAATTACAATAAGCCTGGTCTGATTTACCAACTGAATCAAGCTCAAAGCACAACTATCTTTCCTGCCATTTACTGGATGGCTGAAGTGGTAACAGTTAATTGAAAGCAAAATACTCGGATGCTGGAAACCTGAAATATAAACAAAAAATGTTGGGAAACCCAGCAGCTCTGGCAACATCTGTAGAGAGCGGAATACAGTCAAGTCTTTTCAAGATTCAAGTAATTTATTGTGGCAGACATTGTTATAGAGGTTATGAACAAGACCAAGATATTAAGACTGACTGCTTCAAGATCTTAAATGTTCTCCCTACCAAACCCACAATGGATGGCAATACAAGGCATTCCAAAGCATTACCCTTTCAGACCCTTATAAAACAGAGATGTCAACTTTTGCACAAGAAATTAATTGAGGGCCTGACAATTAGATTGAGCTAATAAATCCCATGGCCATAAGTTGTTGAGAGGTTCTCCTAATCTCCTGGCCCATACATATCCTTCAAGCACTAAGAACAATCTGGAAATTATAATACAGTTTTTGTGGGACTGGAAATGCAAATTGGTTTCTGCATTATTACAATAACGGCTCTTCAAAATTAGATGTAAAAGCAGTGAAAGCCACTACGTAAGCAACAGTCCCTTCTCTAACTCATTATTGTTAACCATCACCATTGTGTGTAAGGCAATTCAAAGCAAATATTACTATGCTCAGATATTAATCTTGTAGGTGCAATGGCCAGCAAGGTGTGAAAGACAGTCACCAGATCACATTTATGCTTTATCAGTTGGGATCAGAACAGTTCAAGAAAAAGCTCCACCCTGAAATATGGGTGGATAAAGGTCTCTGATATCTTATTTGATGCAAGATTTATTTAATCTGTAAACAGGTGGGTAAAAAAAAATCCATTAGTTAATATACAAAGCACAGATTTCACAATTGAATTAAAAACTTACTAATAGTTTGCAGGTACATTCTAATCAACCTGTTCAGAATGTTCTCATCCTCAGGGACAGAACTTGAACCCACATTTTCTGGCCCAGTGGTAGGAACACTACCACCATACAAGGGCCCTTTTGAAACCATGCTATTGACATCACTTTGTATTGCAACTGGCCATCCAGCAAACTTAACTAGCTGTGAAATGAGAATTTATCCAATTGCAAACATTGAACTGCATAAACTTAACACAAAGCTTTGGATATTGGAGCCACATTTTATAAGCAAAGAGTTTGTGTTTCAGTGCTTGCTAAAAATTGACATATTGTACAAATTAAGTGTTTGGATTTCTGAGGTACTTACATCAATGGAAAGTTTAAGCACTCTTAATGCTACACCTAGCTGGGTAGGAAATAAATTTTTGAAATTTGATGTGTCCTTAAAAGCAAGCCAACAAACAAAAAAAAACAGAACTTCTGGCAACTCTAGGTTTCATTTGCTTTTTCAATAACATAGCCATGCCATTTGTAACTTTAAAAATTCGAGAATTCGTTCTCAAATGTTTTATAACAATATATTGTACAGCCCCTCACAATTTCTCTTATTTTTCTTCATTTTATTCAGTAAAACTAAGATTTGAACTTTGAACAACTGTGTTTTATAAAAGGGAAATAAACAAACAGATGTTTATTGTTGGTGACTGTCCTGGAGATTGTGACTTAATTACTAATCGAAGCAACACAGAGCACTATCCAACTCCCAGGTTTGGCAGTTGCTTGCATGTTGCATCAGTTCTGAAGGGTCATTGGACCCAAACTGTTAACAGATTTATCTCCACAGATGCTGCCAGACCTACTGAGCTTTTCCAGCAATTTCTGTTTGTTGGTTGGATGTTGAGTTGGTTAATTGGGGAGGACGAGTGCTATCCAGCCAGCCACACAGAATATTGATCAAAAATGTAAAAGGAGGAAGTAAATAGGTCCTCACTTGATTTTGGCTGGTGCAAAGTGATTTTGAAAGCTTCAGGACTGGCTACTCTTTTTTTACTCTAGTTTCCTGTACAGTTAAAGAATTGACAAATGTTCTGACAAAAGAATCCCAGTCTGTAAGAAAAAAGTAAATAATTCTGGAAGTCAACTGAACTGTTCACATTCATTGGTAATTTTGAAAATTGATACCTAGTTATGTGACTATGAATAACCCATTATCCAAGGGTTGCATGTAGGTTTGGCATCCATCATTTGAAACTGTTTAATTGAACTAGAAAATTACAATATTTTATTTCCAATTTATTGCCTTCCTAACCTGCAATCTTCTTCCTGACCTCTCCGCCCCCACCCCAGTCTGACCTATCACCCTCACCTTGACCTCTTTCCACCTATCACATTTCCGACACCCCTCCCCCAAGTCCCTCCTCCCTACCTTTTATCTTAGCCTGCTGGACAAACTTTCCTCATTCCTGAAGAAGGGCTTATGCCCGAAATGTCGATTCTCCTGTTCCCTGGATGCTGCCTGACCTGCTGCGCTTTTCCAGCAACACATTTTCAGCTCTGATCTCCAGCATCTGCAGACCTCACTTTCTCCTCAAATATTTCCAATTTATCCCTTAGCTGTCTGTTTGTTGTAGAGAGATATGATCAAAGAAGATTGGGTATAAAATCAGATATTAATTAGATTACCTTGCTGTTTAGATTTGTCCTGTTACAGTATTAATAAATTTATTTTTAAGCTATAAACTTGGTGTTCAAGATCTGTTATTGAAACAGTCTGGTTAGGAAATTGGAAGATTTTGCGCATCATTGAATATTTTAATTCTACTGTGCTGCAAATCCAGTGATAATAAGGCTGATTTGGTTTGGCTTGCTATCCCTGATAACAATACTTTCTTCGGATCATACTTGTGTCACAATTAATTTTGTTTTTTAAAATAATGAGTAAACAGTCTGACGGCCTAAACATTATTTTTTTCTTCTCAGCTTGCAGAATTAAATGAAGCATTATTTCTGAAAATGCATCTGTTCTCTCAATATAAACAAACTGTTTGGTTCAGCCATGAGTATTTTTACACAGTGAATATGAACAAGAACTAAAATGGCAAGAACATTAAAACAGTTAAAAGTTTGTCATCACAACTATCTGCCTTCAGATTACATAGAGTAATTGCAGCCAAACTTAGAGGGGGACAATTTATAGCTGATAACATGTTACAAGACAAACAATGCAGATAAATTGCAAACAACACTGAATATGCTTACAGGGACTATTTTCCTAAGAGTTTCCAAACTCCCCCCTTTCTCCACAACAAAATGAAGTCATTCTATGTTCAAATCTTTCAAGCTGGAATAAGATATAATTTCAACAGTTAACAACTCAGGAGTTTCTCCAAACAGTTCCCTTTGGCGGAGCGGGGATGGGGGGGAAATCCAGGTTGGCCTCTGTTAACAAACCTCCTGCACCTCCTCAGTTGGACTTTCCTCAAACAGCATCTTTGCTGGCTTTCAACTGTCGTGTGTACACTTGGTATTTACAGATTCCAAGTGCTGTGTGTATACAATATTGAGACTCCACCTAGTTAGCCTACTTTGGATTTAGAAGTTGTCATACAGAAATTAGTTGGTTGTTGTATTTGCTAGATAGCTTTTCAAGTGTTTTACTGTTTTAGATAAGCAAATCCACAATTACTCAATCCCTAATAAATGATTAAATACTTGACTGTTGGCATTAACACTGCTTACAACTGTGTAACTCTACTGCTTCTCAATTCCAGGACCAAGAACTAGGGAGGGAGATAAAACGGCTGGTAAGGAAGTCTATACATACCCAACCAAGCTTAAAAAGGCATACCCATGTTTATCCATATGATGATGGAGGCAACTGTTACCAGAGCATAAATGCTTCTGGCAAGATAGACTTTTTCTCTGGGGTGGTTTTTCCCAGATAGCTAGCATATAGAGGAGTATGAACACTGGAGCCCAGGTTGCATTTTGCCTATTTTAGGGACTGTTCAGCTGCACTGCTTGTTTTCACAAACCTTTCTTAAGAATGGAGGAAAAGCAAAAGGCACTGGAGTTGCTCCAAATTCTGTTTTTAAGATTTGCTGATGTACTTTGTAACCACATCATTGTATATTTGAAATTTGCAAAAGGTATGCTCCGCTCTCAAAAAAGATAACTATAAAATATACTCCTGATTCAAATATCAAAAATATAATAGCTCAGTGTAAAACATGTACTTCAGATTTGGATTGAATCTTGTTTCGAAAATGGTGAAAAATGTACTTTAGGTTGACTGGCAAATGGCTTCTGAGGTAAAACTGCAAACTCAGATTGGAATTATGTTACCTATAAAATAACGTGGAAAATTAGTCCTAAACACTGCATAGTGAACCTCTGGAGGCAAAGAAGGGAACACTTGCTTTAACAATACAGTACAGCCTTGCTGCCATGCACTAGGCAGATCCACATGCACAAAAGTACTGTACACTATTTTGTTAGTGATTGTTATTGCAGATCAGGATTGACACATAGCTCAAAAGTTTGTTAAAAAAAATACATGGGTGGTGATTCACTGTGCAAGCATTTCTTCACAAATTAACCCCAGGCTCTTGTACAGCTTTTTTGGCAGATCAGTGACTAATAAGAATTTTAAACAATTCCCACCAAAGTAGCCAATTAAAAGACACACTATAACTTGCCTAAAAGGTAATAACAGACTAAAATGGGCCAATTTCTACAGGTTGTAAAACTTGCATACAATTGTAACGTGTCAGAACACAAGTCCTTCATTGCTGCAGGTTCAAGTCTCGAGATAGCAGGCATTTTCTGAACAGTAATGAAGTCAACAGCTGAACAGTAATTCAGCTCAGGTTTGCTATAGGGTCAGGGACACAAAAACAAAGAACAAAGTGCAAATTCCTCACAAGGTCAACAGAGTAAAAACTGAATTCCTAGGCAGGCATGCGCTTTAATAAAAAAGGACGCAGAGTTCATCTAGCATGTCCATTCAAATGATGATTGAACACTGAAATAGAAGACAAAAAGTACAGATATTACTGAAAGAAACTTGTACCAGTTAAGTATCGACAACTTTGCACATCTCATTTGATATTGACCAAGTCAAAAGCACACCAGAGTTATCACCGTACATATTCTTGCCATCCCACCACGCGTGGTCCCACATAAAATACACCACTCATTATATCAGACCTTAAGTATGCTCTTACATACTTGTATGTATGCTATTTACATACTTACAGTTCAGTGTATAAGGATAGCAGCACTGAGGCTTTGAGCAATGTTTGATGGCAGCTACGTGGCATAACTAAAATTGACAGACACCTGATTAATGCAATTGCCCCTAACTTGGCCTCATAAGAACCATGTTCACCTGTCCATGCAGACAAAATTACTCCAACAATTTTGAAAATGCTAGCTGCTATTTTGTTTCCTTGTTGCACAGTGGAGATTTGGTGAAAGATGGCACCTTACCTAGTTCTCATGAGGAATTTACAGTGTCCAATAGTCAGAGTTCATATCTCAGCATTCATCTTCCACAGTTTTTGTTGCTGTCCTTATCAATCCTAACTTTCAAGTTCCTGTCCAATCTTTCATTTGACTATAAATATCTTCCATTTTCTCCCTCAGCCCATTGCTTGCTGTATTGCCATGCCCATAAAAGCAATCCACTGTCCTTTAATCAAGTATGGCCCAAGCCCCAGACTGATATTTCCAAAGGACCTTGACTGATTTATCTATAATCCCCAGACTAGTTGGACTTGACCTACACCAACTGCAAAGACAATGACCCTTGCCCAGCAGTAGCTCCAATTGACTGAATGCAGCCAACCTTCTGTACTGTAATCAAACAAACTCCTGGAATGATTGTGATGACACCTACCTGACTAGTCTCCCTTGACCTCAATAAAGGTGTGCTGCCCTTTGATGTTCAGATATGGCCATTTGGTTAAAACACATGCAATGTGTTTGACGTGCAAGTTGCTGGCACATACTGCAGGTGTGATATTGACACAGTACTGCCAGACAACACATCCACCACCTTGGACTATTCATACTTCCAACAATGACAGCTAAGACCTGCCTTACCACTTATGCTCAAACCCAAAGCAAGCTAGGAGATGCTGAGAGCCTCAAAAAGTAAACAAAATGAGTGAGCACTAAGAAAGCAAGATTAGACATAACATGAATCATTGATAGAAGTGATGGGTATGTTACCCTATGCACAATGCACTTTGACAGTAGCATGCTGGGCATAAATGTTCCTGAGCTCCAAAGTGAAGTTCTGGAATGGTGCCCGAAAGCACCCATGAGGTCAGAAGGCTGGTGGCTTGGCAATGTCTATTTGTGTGACTCATTTGGGAAATGGTAGTTATAGTGCAACTAGATGATGGCTCTGAGAAGCAAGCTGTGAGCTATGGCAACAGGTAACTGCTCTGACCCTCACGTTGGGAGTTGGTGCCATCCGGTTTCTCAGGGAAGGGAGCATGGTGCTGGAAAAGCATAGCAGGTCAGGCAGCATCCGAGGAGCAAGAGAATCGACATTTCGGCCATAAGCCCTTCATCAGGAATGTCTGAAAAGAACACAATCTTATTCATAGAAAGTCAGAATCAGAAATACATAAGAGTCCCTTCAGCCCTTTGAGTCTGTGCCAGCAAAAATAAAGTAAATCGAAAGGTGCCCAATTACATAGCACTAGGCCCATTGCCTTGCCTTTGATAACATTTCAAGTACTCATCCAAGTACTTTTTAAAAGATTGAGAGGTTTTCCACATAAACCGTATGCCAACGCAGTGCATTCCAGACCCTTATCTTTCTTCGGGTGAAAACTCACCTTTAAATTCCTGTCTTTCAGCTTACAATTGTGCTCCCTTATTACTGACCCTATAACTAAGGAAAGCAGGTGCTTCATATCCACACTGTCCATGCTCTCAATCTTATATACCTCTATCTAAAAAAAAGCTTTTTCCAGCAAACCTCTCTGCTTTAAAGAAAACTTGAGAGAATCGACTCTCACTTTAAAGCTGAGCCTGGTGTTCATCCACTTTTCTTTTGTCTCTTTTTCCTCTTATTTTACTTACCTTGAGTTCAGCTGTGGCAATAGCATCGGCACCTGGTGCAGATTCATGGAGATGGCAACATCAGCAAGGTGGGCCAAAAGCAGACTCACATTTGGGCTGGTGCAGTACTCAGTGACATGTAGCGTCTGCATTGGCAAGGTCCAATGAAGACTGTGGCAAGGGCATCAATGGAGGCAAGATGGCAAAGAGTGGTGACTTTCATTCCAGCAGTATGGCAAAGGGACTCGCACTTTGACCACCAGGCCCATGGCAAGGTACTTGAGGACTGCAAAACTCTCTATTTTCCTGCCATTATATTCTATGTGGGGTTTTTTGTATTTTAAGGTGATGCCAGAGAATAGTGACACTATGCAATCATTTTTCACTGGGTCAATTTCCTTTGCATCTCCTCCAGGACAATCACATCCTTTCTATAGTATGACCAGAATTGCACACAGTACTCTAGCTGTGGCCTAACAGAAGACTTGTACAGCTCCAACATAATCTCCTTACTTAATGTATGCCTCAACCTGATAAAGGCATGTGTCCAATGTGCCTTCTTAACTATCCTATTATCTTAGGAGAAAGTGAGGACTGCAGATGCTGGAGATCAAAGTCAAAAAGAGTGTGGTGCTGTAAAAGCACAGCCAGTCAGGCAGCATCCGAGGAGCAGGAGAGTTGACACTTTGGGCATAAGCTCTTCATCAGGAAATCTGACCTGCTGTGCTTTTCCAGCAACACACTTTCAGTATTCTATTATCCTGCCCTATGTCAATGATCTGTGGACAACCACTCCAGATCCCTCTGTTCCTCTGAGCTTTCTTTTCAGAAACGCTTGACCTTAAATACTGTATTTTTAAAATAAAACTCATTAAGTCCAATTACATCAAGGGCAAATGGAGGGAGAGGATAAGGAAGAGAAAAAAAAGTTGCTTGCCAGATACTATAATGAGAATGCCAGGATTCAAACACTTTTTAAAGCTTGCTTTTTATAATGATTGACCAATGGGACTATTATTGGAATTAAGACTTATTGCTTCAGCTCAAAGCCATGTCTATATTTAAAAAAAAACTTTCCTTGATTTACGATCCAAACTGCAGCTCACCAACAGGAAAAATTTACCAATCTTTCCAACCACAGTGCTCCACTTAGCTCAGCAGACACCAAGTATCATACAGTCACACAGAGGCAAACATTTTCCCACAACAGATATGCATTTTATCAGTATATTTTATATATAATGCTCTGCTCAATGTGAATCAAACTTGGACCCATATAAAACTACAATGGCAGCACCTTGACAGAATTTCAATAACCTACTCAAACTAAACCCAAAAGTAGAAACTGATAAGCATTTACAAGTCTGTGGTCTAACCAAATTGCAGATTGCAAAAATTATATCAAGAAAACTTATTCCTAGGTACTTACTTTATTCATTTCACAAACTAGTCAATAACCATATATCTGAACAAATAGCAGAACGAATGTTTCCAGACAATTTCTGTTCATGCACTTTGTCAACTTGCAACAAAAATAGTAATACTCATTTTTGTAAACATTTCCCAGAACTTGGAGAAAATGAGGACTGCAGATGCTGGAGATCAAAGTCAAAAAGAGTTTGGTGCTGGAAAAGCACAGCCAGTCAGGGAGCATCCGAGGAGCAGGAGAGTTGACGTTTTGGGCATAAGCTCTTCATCAGGAAATCTGACGGGCTGTGCTTTTCCAGCACCACACATTTCCCAGAACTTATTTTATAAATTTCAAATTAAACATTTGAGAAACATAAATTACTGGTACAAGCAACAAGACAAACCATCACATCAGTCACAAAAAGGACCTGTAAATTCCAACACAAAATCAGATTTTGATCACTTGGTCTGTGCCATTCGGAGTATGAATAGTCAAGCAAATGGCCTTTTGTTGTCATTGCAAGCAAGAAACAGGTTTGCCCCACAGCCTAATGGGTAAAGACCACCAACAATAGCATAAAGCAATACAAATCCCCAAACGACAGTTATCAGATTTCTATTCCATTGAATCATGCAATTTTAGAATTATTACGATAGGTAGGGAACAGAAGATTAACACTTTTAAGCAAAGTATACATGACTTCCAAATGCTTCAATTGTACTCATCAAAACATCACAAGGCTTCAAAATGATAGCCAGCAATATAATAAGTTGTTAAAACCTAGGATATATGGCAAAAAATGAATGGCTACTTGTGAGAGTTTAGTGGGCAAACAGTAATTCTTGTCTGATACTTTGGGTGTCATTCCTTTCGCAATGAAACAGGCTACCTCAAGTTCGGATGATTTTTGGAATGAAAATTTACGACCTTTGACTGAAAGGCATAGAGCAAGGACATTTTCTCATTTCTTTTAAAATGTTTAGAATGCTTGAACAGGATTTTTAAAAGTTTGCATCAAGTTTCAAAAACAGATTAGTTGCAATTCCATTGGATCATAAATACTGTTCCATGTTCCCTAACTAGGAAGCTGTACTAAGAGGAAGGAAGTTAAGACAGAAGCTCTGTGGATAGGAGTCCTGCGACAAGTGCAGATTAGGCTGATCAAGCAGCTTGATCTGCTACTTAAGAAGCCACTTAAAACTACAGATGAAGGAAGAGAACATAAAAGTTAGGTTTTCAAAAGGACAGAAACCTGAAAACAGGATTACAGCAAAGACTGAAAAGTGACAATTCCACACCGATACTTCGGATTAGCCATCAAGATCATTTAACAACGTTTGCTACAGAAGTCAGATAAAGGAACTTCTGGGAAATCTGTGCCATTGAGATGATCATGAACCTAGCCGAGTAGATTCTGCAAGAGTGTATTGTTTAGGTGATGGCTGACTCTATGAAACTCCGTTGGAAATATAACTGATTGAAAATGCAACTTGAGGACTAAACTGATGAGTGTGAACCTATGGACCTGAGATGGAGTTAGAGATCTTTGAAGTTGTACTTGATGCCACACATCTGCGGGCAGTGATGCATATCTTTGTGGTTACACATGAAGCAGTTTTGCAGTGTCAACCTTATAAAGTGAAACTTAGCTTTTCATTTGAAGTATGATTTGTTTATTAATGTGTGTTTAATTTGCATTGGCTTTGCGTAATGTTATATTTTAATTTACAAGTGGAATCTGTTAGGTCACTTAGTAAATTTGATTAACCCTTTTCCCATAGGAATCAATCTCTATCGTCAATCATATTCTTTCAACCATTATTACTACTCTTATAACTAAAGTCAAATCATTCAACACAGAATAAATAGCTAAAAATCGGAATTGATTTAGGAGTCATCTGAAAGTAAAAGTATTGCTTTCAATAAAATTATAATGCAAATCATTTTTGGAGTAGCAGAATTACCCTTGCATCAAAAAGTAATACAGTTACTTCTTCCTCCTGCATAACTACGACCATAAACTATCATACTTATTAGCTGTCCTTCAATTCATTCTACGAAGTGAGCATTCTCAACTAACCCTACTCGAGTGGATGTAGGACCAATTGCTTCAAATACACTCATGCTTTCCACAGTCAACAGTCAGCACCACTGTACCATCCAAACAACTACAACATAAATTGAAAGTAATGCTCATATGCTTAGCTGAACACTACAAACTTTTTAATTTACTTTCTTCCTGAAATCTTAAACCTGCACATTACTTCAAACTGGTTTAGGCCAGCATAATTTATTTTGTAATTTTTGTGAATTTACACTGATTTAGCTGTATGAGTATTCATGCTATTAATAATTATGTTTAATTAAACATAATGGCCTGTTAATGGCCTCTTTGATTTTGTATGCAATTTCATTCTATTACATGAATGGCCTTCAGACATTATCACATATCTGGTCAATACAAATTCTATATTCCAGCTCTGTTAAAGTATAGCCTGAACGAATTCTAAGTAACATAATATCCTTCACACAGTCAGCATTAAGTTGCTACTGATCAGCAATTCCCAAAGCTGTATTTTATGGTAGAACATTATGTTTCCAGCAGTATTCCTCCATCAGCTAGCAGATGACAATCTTGGCCACAAATCTAGACAAATAATTAGCAAGAAATACTGGGGAGGAGTACATTTCTAGTGAGCGTTCAAGTTTTAACTCCAACAACTTATATTATCTCTTGTTACATAAGAAACTGGGTGTGGTATGAAGAATCTAGAACACATTTATTACAATCAAACATTACATTCCTCAGGTAAGTGTGTGTCTGAGCTAATATTAAAATGATCAGTTTACAGGGGAGCATACTTTCAATAAAGTATGTTATGCTTCAAATGATGCCAAGTAAGTTGGAGCAAGACACCTTTATATCCACAGATCCCTTGCAATGATAACGTTGATCCTGATACCATCACTGTAAGAGACATAAGTGATACCAATTTTTTCAAAATCTTCCCAAATATTCTTTAAGGGATGAAAAAGCTGCATGTACATTTTCTACTGAAAATTTGTGATCATAGGACGTGGTTCATATGCTGTGCTGAAATATTAAAATACAGACAGACTATTTAGTAGCAGAGTACTCAGAGTCATAGAGATGTACAGCATGGAAACAGAACCTCGGTCCAACCCGTCCATGCCGACCAGATATCCCAACCCAATTAATCCCACCTGCCAGCACCCGGCCCATATCTCTCCAAACCCTTTCTATTCATATACCCATCCAGAAGCCTTTTAAATGCTGTAATTGTGACAACCTCCTCTGGCAGCTCATTCCATACATGTACCACCCTCTACCTCTGGACTCCCGCACCCCAGGGAAGAAACCTTGACTATTTCCCCTATCCATGCTCCTCATGATTTTATAAACTTCTATAAAGGTCACCCCTCAGCCTCCGATGCTCCAGGGAAAACAGCCCCAGCCTATTCTTTTTATAAAAATATTTTTATTGAAAGAACACAGATTTTTAAATATTACAACAAATACAAATCAATATAATTTAAAACCATACCAAAAAGTAAAAAAAACCTAATCCACCTCATGTACAAATGTATAAATATATAGAAAAATGCAGAATAAAAAAATCCAACTAACTATTCAACTAAATAAATAATAACCAACAACATAAATAGTATTAACTCAACTCAGCCAAACAAGACACTCATACGTTCACAGTTCCTCGCCCCTAGATACTGGGCTCATTACAGCTATATAAAAGCCCTTACTGATGTGGCAGATAAATCTGTGTCCAGGTATTCCAAAAAGGGCTGCCGTGGAATAAAAATGCTCAGTTTTGTGGTGTACCAAACTTGTAAGAAAATTCCAGGGGATATGCTCCATAACAATCTTCCACCAATCCGATAGGCCCTGGGGCTTTTCGGATACCCAACCTAGCAAAATAATTTTTCTTGCACAAAAAGTGAGGATCATGAAAAGTTTTTATGCGCATCTGCGGGGAATGCACTGGGCAGGCCCAGAAGGAGAGATTGGATCCTTCTCCACCCTTACACCTAAAATCCTCTTGATTGCACCCACCACAGCACTCCAGTATGTTTGAAGCCTACCACAAGACCAGGATAATGGGTAAGAGTGCCTGTACAGACCTTGTGCTTGGGACACTTTGAAGATACCCCCGGTTTAAATTTTGACAAACAATCCAGAGCCAAGTGGACCCTGTGGAGAATCTTCAACTGTAAAGCATGGGTCCTATTGCAAATTGGTATCTTTCTTGCATTTTTCCCAAATATCTTCCTATGCCTCTGAGGAGACTTCAATGCTTCTTCCGCACCCAGCAGAGTCATCGAATTTATCTGAGGGGGTGCCCTCCAATTGATGATGTAAAGTGCTGACAGAAAATGCACGGAGCGCCCTCCTCTCTATGTCAGATTTGTAGTGATCAGTCAAAAGTGTAATCTTTTTTTGAATAAAATCCCTAACTTGAAAATAATAAAAGAGGTCAGTTAGGTAGCTTGTATTTCTGTGCTAACTGATCAAAGGGCTTCATTGTGTCTCTCTCAAATAAACCCCTCATGCAAGACACATCTATAGCTGTTGAAACATTATTGCTGGAACAGCACAGCAGGTCAGGCAGCATCCAGGGAACAGGAGATTCGACGTTTCGGGCACAGGCCCTGTGCCCGAAACGTCGAATCTCCTGTTCCCTGGATGCTGCCTGACCTGCTGTGCTGTTCCAGCAATAAAGTTTCAACTTTGATCTCCAGCATCTGCAGACCTCACTTTCTCCACATCTATAGCTGCCCAACGTTTGAATCCCCAGTTGAAAACCCGGCATCCCTCGAAAGGTGTAAAAGAGGATGTTTTGCCAACATTACCTTCCGGCTTTGGCAATATTCCCTAACTGTCCTCATTTTGTCCAGAAACAGCAAGCTGGTAAGGGTGCACCCTGCCTGGGAGGCTTTGATATCTAACCGTGGTGAAAGAAGGTCCCCACAAGCCCAGTCACTCACGTAGGATAAAAGCGAGCTTAGTTGGTAGCTTTCATTGCCCAGGAGGTCCACTCCCCCCAGTCTGAGAGGTAGATGCAGTTTAGCTAATTTAATGAGGGGCTGCTTACGATGCCAAATAAAAGGCGCTGAACTAGCCATTTAGACTCCTGAATATTTGCTTATTGAAAATCGGGGGAGCATACGTATAGGGTATAGCAAACGGAGGAGAATATTCATCTTAATAAGCACTATCCAACCCAACCACAAGACCAGAAGCGCCTCCCATCCTTGAAGGTCTTGTTTGATTTTGTCAAATAATTGAACAAAATTGGCCTTGAACAGCCGAACCAGAACTGGAGTAACGAATATGCCCAAATACACAAAACCCCCCTGTAACCACTTAAATGGGAATCGATATTCAACCTCAAGACCTTTTGTAAGACCACCCATAGGCATAGCCTCTGATTTAGCAAAATTAATCTTGTATCCTGAGAAGGTGCCAAATGTGCAGATGCATTATATCAGGTGAGGCACTGAAATTGCTGGATTTGATAAAAAAAACATTAGAACATCGTCTGCATACAACAAAATCTTATGTAATTTTGACTCAATTTCTGGAGCTGATATATTAGGATCCCTACGAATGACCTCCACCAATGGTTCAATCACCAATGTAAAAACCAGTGGTGAAATGGGGCAGCCGGCAAAAATGTTAAAATTACTTGATCATATCCCATTGGTGATGACCACAGTGAGGGGGCCACTGTGGAGAACCTTTACCTATTTTATTAGGATTTCACCCAAATCAAACTGCTCCAGAGTATAGAAAAGGTACAGCCACTCAACTCAGTCAAGTGCCTTCTCTGCATCTAGAGAAATCACCAATCCCTGTATTGACTGTTATTGACATGCTTGAATTACATTAAACAGCCTCCTAACAGTATTGGAGGATCTGTGGCTCTTTATGAAGCCCGTCTGGTGCACTTTAACAATAGAAGGTAACACAGTCTCCAGCCTTAACGGGAGAGTTTTAGAGAGGACTTTAAAGTCCACATTTAGGAGTGAAATGGGCCTGAACGAAGCACAGTCCTCTGGGACCTTCCCTTTTTTAAGAATAAGTGAAATATAGGCGTCTTTGATGGTGGGAGACCACCATGGCTGTTTGAGTCATTAAACATATTGAGCATCGAAACTTGACTAGATGCCTTTGGGGGGGTGGGGGAATGATTGGAATCCTTGTGCCATTCATTGTCAAGTGCCTTGGAGCAATGAACATAATGTTTCTGATGGCACACTTGCTTCTCATATTCTGAAGTGAATACCATATTTAGAGAACATGAAAATAAATGCACTAGATTTGGGTGGTACAAAACAGCCAAAACCTAAATTCATATCTGGACTCAGATAAAACGACAAGCACTTTCCAACAGCTTAAATATTGACCAATATCTTCTGCTGACAAGGGTGAAATCAATGGAATTGATTAGATTACATTACAGTGTGGAAACAGGCCCTTCGGCCCAACAAGTCCACACCGACCCGCCGAAGCGAAACCCACCCATACCACTACATTTACCCCTTACCTAACACTACGGGCAATTTAGCATGGCCAATTCACCTGACCCTGCACATCTTTTGGACTGTGGGAGGAAACCGGAGCACCCGGAGGAAACCCACGCAGACACGGGGAGAACGTGCAAACTCCACACAGTCAGTCACCTGAGGCGGGAATTGAACCCGGGTCTCAGGCGCTGTGAGGCAGCAGTGCTAACCACTGTGCCACCGTGCCGCCCAAAATGTTAAAATTACTTGATCATATCCCATTGGTGATGACCACAGTGAGGGGGCCACTGTGGATTACATAAGATTTTGTTGTATGCAGACGATGTTCTAATGTTTTTTTTTATCAAATCCAGCAATTTCAGTGCCTCACCTGATATAATGCATCTGCACATTTGGCACCTTCTCAGGATACAAGATTAATTTTGCTAAATCAGAGGCTATGCCTATGGGTGGTCTTACAAAAGGTCTTGAGGTCGAATATCGATTCCCATTTAAGTGGTTACAGGGGGGTTTTGTGTATTTGGGCATATTCGTTACTCCAGTTCTGGTTCGGTTGTTCAAGGCCAATTTTGTTCAATTGATTAGAATATTGCATAGAATTCAATGAATGGGGAAAAAAAAAAGATAGGGAACCCAAGATTTAAGGCTGTGCTCTAAACTAGAGAAATCTCAAAGAAATTCTCCACACAGAACAGGCCCTTCGGCCCTCGACGTTGCGCCAGCCTGTGGAACCAATCTGAGCCCATCTATCCTACACTTTCATTTTCATCCATATATTTATGCAATGACCATTTAAATGCCCTTAAAGTTGGTGAGTCTACTATTGTTGCAGGCAGTGCATTTCATGCCCCTACTACTCTGAGTAAAGAAACTACCTCTGACATCTGTCCTATATCCATCACCCCTCAATCTAAAGCTATGTCTCTTCAAGCTAGCCATCACCATCTGAGGAAAAAAGGCTCTCACTATCCACCCTATCTAACCCTCTGGTTATCTTGTGTCTCAATTAAGTCACCTCTCAACCTTCTCCT
Organism: Chiloscyllium plagiosum; assembly: GCF_037043375.1. Classification (NCBI taxonomy): domain Eukaryota; kingdom Metazoa; phylum Chordata; class Chondrichthyes; order Orectolobiformes; family Hemiscylliidae; genus Chiloscyllium; species Chiloscyllium plagiosum. Next base: position 71,984,334 of record NW_028270148.1, on the reverse strand, counting down.
CTCTAACAAAAACAGCTTTAAGTCCCTCAGCTTTTCCTCATAAGACCTTCCCTCCAAACCAGGTAACATCCTAGTAAATCACCTCTGAACCCTTTCCAAAGCTTCCACAACTTTCCCATAAATGTGGTGACCAGAACTGTACACAAGTACGGCTGCAGATTTTTGTACAGCTGCAGCATGATCTTATGGTTCCGAAATATAATCCCTCTACCAATAAAAGATAACACGCTGCATGCCTTCTTAACAACCCTATTAACCTGGGTGGCAGATCACATAGCACTCAATTTTATGCCAATAGTCCCAACTGATGTAGCAAAGATAAGCAAATTCAAACATCTGGTTGAAAGAATTGTACTACTGGCATGTAATGTCCTAATTTGATACCTGATTTGTTTTACTCTGTTAGCTATTCCAACAGTTTTCATAGCCACACAAAAAGTGCACTTACATGGAAGTCTAAAAGGTGGAATTGAACTGGATTCCGATATTTTCGAAAATTCCAACTTGTAAAGCATTTTGCAGCCAATGAAGCAATGACTGAAGTATGAGGGAGTGGTACTCTAATGCCGACTAACTTGCATTATAGAACATTCTTCATGTTAAGATACAAAGAACTTCAGAACTAACAGTGTTGGTGAATCATAGTCACCATAGAAGTGTGAAAAACATCAACCAACTTATACAAAAAGGTCCGATGTGCAGAATAAAGATAAAATAAATAACCAGAAACATGTTTTTAGTAATTCTGGTTGAGGAATGAATTTGACCAGAACAACTTTCTGCTGTTCTTGGAGTAGTATTTTATGTTTGACATCTACTAGAGGCAACAGGAAATCAGTTTAACATTTCATCTGGGAGAATTGGCATCTCCAAAATTGCTGCACTCCCTCAGCATTGCACTGGAATTTCAACTGGATTATTCATTCAAGTCTCTGCAATTGAGTTTGAAACAAGGTTCTCTGACTCAAAGTTTGGGGAAAACAAAAAGGTCTTGACTTGAAATGTAAACTGCTTCTCACCTTTCAGACCCAGCATTTTCTATTAGATCAGATATCCAAAATATTTGTCCTTTGTTTTCCATCAGTTTTCAAAACAAAACTACAACAACAGAAAAGTGATATCTGTCCCTTATTCACAGTCACCCATGAAACTATCAAGGGCATGAAGGCATTTCTGTGGAAATTTTTAGATTTCATTATTAGTGGAAAATGTTTTTAAAAAATACAGCAAAACCCTTAGAGAATCCTACCATTTTCATTTTAAAATACAACTCTGTACATATTATACAGAATAGTGTTACATTAGGGGAATGGGAGTGCAAGTGCACACATGGAGGGGATGGGGGTGGTGGTGCTGGTCCTGGTCAAATGTCACCCCTCTTTTTCCAATTCTCATTTGATAATAGCAGGCTATTTTTAAGATATAACTGCCTATTCAGAGTTCAATTGTTAAGTGTTGTGACTGCAAAATACAGAGAGGTCTCCTTGTAAAAACATTTATTGTATTTAGCACCCGCTCAAAAGCAAAGGAACAAACATTTCTTGGACTCTCTCTCATACATTCAGGGCTTCCAACAAATTAGTAGAAAGACAGGTAAAATTGGCTTAAAGTCATCTAATAAAAGTCAATAGCATACGGATCTTGTGGATCAAAGACTTGTATGGTTCCAGACTGGACGTAGAGGCCTCTAGATTCACTGTTGACAGTTTAAAAGCTGTTGACGAACAACTTATCTTTTTCTTCTGCAAACAGTGGCTACTGAGTTGTTTTTTTTTTAAAAAGCATGCCTGCAGCATGTAGATGGTTAAGTAAAAGGCAAGCTATTCAATTAAAGATACTCCACAGGGTTCGTATAGCACCTGAATGACTTGCAAAATTTAAGGTAGGAGCATCCCCAATGTGTCCTAAATGCAAGACAGAAGTTGGCATTCTCACGCACTGTCTACGGACACGCCATAAGATCTGCAGGTTATGGGACAGAGTAGCGAATGCCTTGCCAGAGATCTTGGGTACGGAGATTAGACTGGATCCAGCATCTCTACTTTTGGGCTTTTCAGATTTTCCCTCCCTGGACGTGCATGGGAGGAAACAATTTTCCATTCTCTCCTTTTGTGCAAGGAAACATATTTTAGTGAATTGGCAGCTGAAGGCCATTCAGGACTTCTAAACTGGCACAGGTTAATCATGGAATATATCCCCCTTGACTTCATTACAAATATGGTGCACCAAACAACTGAATTATTCTATAAAACATGGCAGCCCTTTTTGAACTTTATCGACACAGATGTTTTGGCCATATTGTCCAGGGCTTTTGTCTGGCTGGTCCAGGGACCCCTGGGAGGAGGAATCCCATATAAATACGGGTTTTATTATGACTTTATGTAGATCTATTTTGAGCCTGTACTTAGTTAAATTAATTTTTTTTGTTTATCACTAGTAATGTATGATATCCTATTTTATGTTTTGGTTGTTTGTAGGATAGATCAGTAGTTAGTTGGGTTTTTCAACTTTTTTTGTTTGTCGTTTCGGTTATTTTTTATTTATTCTTATTTAATCTTATATTAGTGTTTATACTTGCTTGTATTACTTTTGTAAATTTTGTATATCTATAAAAATAATAGACAGGGCTTTAATTTGCAGACTGGATGGAACATTGCACACAGTATACTCATTCAGAAGTTGGTTTCTTTGTGCCTCCTCCTGCTGTGGTCTGCTGAAAAGCAGCTTCTGAAACATAAATGATGGGTTAATTGGCTCATCACATGATCCACTCTTGGCATCTGACCATACATCCAACCATAGTAACTGCAAGATGATTCTCAGCCTTTGATTTAAATATGTATAAATCATTTCCAATCCCTGTGGATTGCACAGACAATAGTCTACATGTTTTGTAAATAGGTCAGTCATTCAGGTGACTGTCTATGATCGGTTTTAGGGTGAGGCCAACTCATTTCATTGTCTTTAGACTTAAGCTATTGCGATTCAAATAGAGACAGATGTACAGCACGAATCAGACCCTTCAGGCCAACTCATTCATGCCATCCAGATATCCTAACCTAATCTAATCCCATTTGCCAGCACTTGGCCCATATCCCTCTAAACCCTTTTAAATATTACAATTGTACAGCCACCACAACCTCCTCTGGCAGTTCATTCCACATACGCACTACCCAGTGCTCGAAAAAGTTGACCCTTGGGTCCCTTTTATATCTTTCCCCTCTCATCCTCAACCTATGCCTTCTAGTTCTGGACTCCTCAATCCCAAGGAAAAGACCTTGTCTATTTATCCTATCCATGTCCCTCATGATTTTATAAACCTCTATAAGGTCACCCCTCAGTCTGACATTCCAGGGAAAACAGTCCCAGACAATTCAATCTCTCCCTGTAGCTCAAATCCTCCAATCCTGCCAACATCCTTGTAAAGCTTTTCTGAACCCTTTCAAGCTTCACACCATCCATCCGATAGAAAGGAAACCAAAACTGCACGCAATATTCCAAAAGTGGCCTAACCAATATCCTGTACAGCCACAACATGACCTCCCAACTCCTATACTCAATGCACTGACCAATAAAGGAAAGCATACCAAACGCCTTCTTCACTATCCTATCTACCTGCAACTCTACTTTCAAGGAACTATAAACTTGCACTCCAAGGTCTCTTTGTTCAGCAACACTCCCCAGGACCTTATCATTAAGTCCTGCTCTGAGTTGCCTTTCCACAATGCAGCACCTCGCATTTATCTAAATTGAACTCCATCTGCCACTCCTCAGCCCATTGGCCCATCTGATCAAGATCCTGTTGTACTCAGAGGTAAACTTCATGGTTCTCTACACCTCCAGTTTTGATGTCATCTGCAAACTTACCAACTATACCTACGTTCACATCCAAATCATTTATACAACCTTCAAGTCGGTTCTGTATCCAAATGGCTAGATCTCCCTGGATTCCATGAGATCTAACCTTGCTAACCAGTCTCCCTTGAGGATGTTAGCTGTTTTACCATTACTGGTTTGCTGGTTTGCATTACTAAAACGTCAGTGAATTTCAGCCCAATTATTACATAAAGCACTGCATTGTATCTAGCGATATTATAATTAGGTATACCAGTCCACTAAAGATTATTGTGTATTTGTGGGATAGGATGTGAAGTTTGGAAAATGTGCGAAAGAAACCTATTCATGTACAATGATTGCGTTTTGCCAGTTATGTATTGGGAAGTGCATTCAACTGCTTGTAAGAGTATTAGGAAGTCAATTACAACCAGCTATATGGCAAGAATAGAAAGTTAACCATTTCCATACAACTATTCGTATTTGTAATGTGGCATTAATCTCCACAATGCCTCACAGAACTAACTATGTTTGGCAGACAACACAAGGCAATACTAGGATGCAAGCTTTTTTTAAAAACCTAGTTTATTGATCAGTATTTTATAAGCGATGTGAGTGGGCCTTTCAGCCTGAGATTAAGGGAGAAATTTAAAACAGCTGAATGATTGGGTGGGGTAAATTAGGAATAAGAGGCCAAATTTCGAAGAGTGCAGAGATGTGGTAGACTTATATTCCAATGTTTCCACAAACTTTAATTCATCCAAAACCATGTTGGTCATGTCTTAATTTTCTCAAAATTCCATCACACATTACACCTGTGCTCAATGACATATGGCTCCTGAGAGGAGGACAAAAGTCCAAGTTAAAACTCCTGACTTTTAATTATTGTGGCCTCACTGCAATATTCCTTCTGTACTCTTCATTTGCGGTAGCAATAACAAATAGATGGATAAGAATTCCAGCAGTCAATGATAGACAGTATGGAGGATCTTGGTGGCAGAGAAGATATGGCTCCCAGCTCAGCTTAGTTGTGAATAGGATTCTGAAATTGTGAATACTGGTTTTACCTCAAACAATAGCCAAAAGCAAATGGGACAGGATCAATAGCTGAAAAAAAAAATGGTTTGTGCAAGGATACAAGACAACAGGATAAATTTTGCAGCCAACATCAAAAGCACAGTAAAAGCTTCTACAAAACATCCGGCAAATTTTCTGAATGATGGCTAGTACGACTGATAGATTATTTTCAGCATGGCATCCTCTCCAGTGGATCTAAACTGTCAATTGGAAACAAAATTTCAAGATTTCTCAAAAATCGGACAAAGGAACTCTTAAAGATAGATCTAAATCAGAGTATAAAATCATGTACAGAAAGCAAAATAAAGATGGGATCAAAATGAGATTTCTACACTTCCTGGTAATCTTTTATCTCCAACAAATTAAAGTGTGACAGAATGATACTTCACAATTGTAAAATTAACAATGTTTAACAAGTAACTTATTCCTGAATACAGCAGTCCCACATACCTCTGGTGTGTTTAATGCAATTACCCAGACTTTGCAAAGAAATCTATCAGCAAAGGTCTGAGGCGGCCAAGGGTATACCCAGTAGCAACTTCTGTTTTTTTTTTAAGGTGTAAATGCTACTGCTCAATTTACTCCTTACATTCTTAGAGTCACCATTTAGAGCAGCCCAGTGGCTCAGTGGCTAGCACTGCTGCCTCACAGCGCCACAGAACCTGGTTTCATTCCAGCTTTGGATGATTATCTGCATGGAGTTTGCATATTCTCCCAGTGTCCATGTGGGTATGCTTCAGTTTCCTCCCTCAGTCCAAAGACGTGCCGATGAGGTGGATTAGCCATGAGAAATGCAGGGTTACAGGGATAGATTAGGGAGTTGGGGCTAGGTAGGATGCTCTTTGGAGGGTTGGTGTAGACTCAATGGACTGAATGGCCTGCTTCCACAATGTAGGGGTTCTATGATTATGATTATTCTTCAAGCAAAACAGGGTGTGTGATAGTTTATTTGAAGAAGTCATTTCTGTGAATCCACCACGTGCCCAACAAGTAAAATGCTGAAAATGTGTTGCTGGAAAAGCGCAGCAGGTCAGGCAGCATCCAGGGAACAGGAGAATCGACGTTAATGACAAACCAATTGTAGCAACAAAGGTGATAGGAGAGGAAAATATCAAAAAAGGTGGATATCATCTTTACACAATTGGAATCCAATATTTTCAGATATTGATCTTATAGGCAGTCTGAAGACATGAATCAGAAGTGGCTAAGGATAGATCACACAGGGACTCTCAGGTGAAATGATCAAACTAAGGAAGACAAACCAGAGTAAGACACAGTATCTATGACTGAATAAATAGTAATTATTACAGTGGTGAGCTTTCAGAGGTTGTCTTTAATTAATGTGAGATGAAGAGGTTAGGGGGAGGAAAAAGGAAGTTTGAAATCTGCTTGACAGAAAGTGTGAGTGGTTTGATTGTTAGACATCAGAAAGGGGCCACAGACATTTTCAATGCTCGGGTGGTTATACTCAGACATTGGCAGCAATCGATGTCTAAGTCTCACAGTGGATAGACTATGGGCTTCCAAAGTTTGTGACAGACAGGCTGCAGATAGCTGTGCTTTAAACTAAACATTTTCAGATTGAAAAAAGGTTGGAGCTCTCAAGAAAAGCCAAATCAGTATTTCCATCCAGACGTGAGGCTCATTTGATTTTTGCAATCCATTTGATCATAAAAATAGGCTTTGACAGAAGTGTTTCTGAGGCCCATATCTATTACAAAGACTTCAGACAGATACAGAAACAAAAAGCAATGATTGACTGTGAACAGGAGGCACAGAAATGCTGTGATGTGACTTTGATAAGGACATTTTAAAGCTGCAGTGAGGAAACCCAACTGAAGAAATTAGGAGAAAACAGGCACGGTTTTGAGAAGCACATGGCCTTGCAATGTATATTCCAACATTATAGGCAAAATGTTTCTTGCAGAGTATCAGTCTACCACAGGGTTTGGATCTCAAGTTAACTTTGCATAGTTCTTGTCAGGCCTAAGGTGCTAAGGTGGCTGAACATTTCACTCGCCCTCCCATTCCACCAAGGACACGTAGGTCCTGCGCCTCCTCCATTGTCAAATCCTAACCACTCGACACCTGGAGGAAGAATGCCTCAGCTTCTGCCTTGGGACCCTGCAACCACATGGGATTAATATGGATTTCACTAGTTTCCACAACTCCCCCCACCTTATCCCAGTCCCAAGCCTCCAACTTGGCACTGCCCTCTTGACCTGTCCATCACCAGGGCAGCACAGTGGCTCAGTGGTTAGCACTGCTGCCTCACAACACCAGGGATCCGGGTTCGATTCCAGCCTTGGGCAACTGTCTGCATGGAGTTTGCACATTCTCCCAGTGTCTGCGTGGGTTTCCTCCCACAGTCCAAAGATGTGCAGGTCAGGTGAACTGGCTATGCTAAATTGCCCACAGTGATAGGTGCATTAGTAGGGAGTACAGGAATGGGTCTGGGTGGGTTACTCTTTGGAGGGTCAGTGTGGACTTGGAGGGCCAAAGGGCCTGTTTCCGCAATGTAGGGAATCTAATCTAAAAAAATCCTTTCCCATCTATTGGAAAATCTGGACTTTCTCCCTGTATCTGTACCTCGCCACCACTTTTTCTCCTACCCATTCATGGTCTAGCTTGCAATGCCCGCATCCCAACATTAAATGAAGTAACCGTGGTGACCTACCTTCCTTAGGTTTTTAGGTACTCTCAATGTGCTGTTATGAAGATAATTCCAGGGTCTTGACCTAGTGATAGTGACTGAACAGGAATCTAATTCCAAAATAGGACAGTGAGACACTTGGAGGAGAGTTACTTGCAGTTGTCGTGTTCTCAAGCATTTGCTGTCCTTATACTCTTAACTGCTTCTGTGAAGTGTTTTGGGATATTTTAACATGTTTAATATGTTTTATAAATTGAAGTTATAGAGTCATACAAGCGTACAGCACTGAAACAGACCCTTTGATCCAATTCATCCATGCCAACCAGATATCCTGACCTTGCTGCTATCATTCTTGAACAGTTCTATTTGACATTGAAACAAACAGTCATCAAGCAGTTAGGACCTTAGTTTAATGACTTATTTAAATCAGTAACTCCAAAAATATATGTATTTTTGTGATACCACAACTTAAACTAACGATAATCATTACACACCTCAACAGAATAGAGAATAGTCCATCTGAAAGCAGCAAGGGACAAATTAGGTGTGCAATAGTTAGCCTTATCTTCGAATGAAGAACCCATAATAGCGTTTCACCAACCCTAAAATGTATGATTCATACATAAAAGTCAAAACAGATGGAGAATGTAACAGCCTTCCCTCAGTAAGGCAATCAAGTTATAGGAAATTCAGGAGATGGCTGCCAAAAGACAAGGAATGTCTAAACTAACCAACTCCAGTAGCTGTAGATGTCCTAGTTCTTGAATAAAATTAGCTACAGTCTCAAACTCTTCACTAATCCTTAAGCAAAAAAAAAGATTGAATACGTCAACAAGTCCTATGAATCTCTCAAACATTATGTCAGAACTTATGCCAAGAACATAACTTTGTACAACCCTCCAAAGTTACTGATTTGACCATAGAACTCAAAGCCATTAATAACTAGGACCTACTATAACAGCATTCCTAGAGCATTTTTATTTTGTAAAATTAAAGCTCATTTTTCATCAAGGAAAATCAGTTGGGTAATAAATACATTACAAGTTAGATATTCTTAATGAAAAATGAATACCATGCAAGTTAAACGTATTCATGGAAAAGAGGACTGCATCATTGAAGAGATATATATGGGCACAGAGTACAAGATCCAAGTACCAATGGCAAATTTGAACAAAATGTACACTTATGCTAATATCTGAAGAAATTTAATGTTAAAGTATAACAATTCATCAGAATGTTGCCAAGGGGAGGTAACTAAAGTTTCAGTGAAGTAGACCCTGTTCCTTAACTGAAGTAAATTAACCTTTTTTAAAAAAAGGTGTCTTAAAATGTTGTGAATATGCATAGAAGATTATGTCCTTTGGAGATTCAGTGAGGATTGAATTAACAATTTATTGTTTTCATTAAAAGTAGGAGATACTAAGAACATTTTTATTTTAAATAAACAATTACTGGAAAATGGTACATGGTGTCACAAAGAACTCTTGAGGCAAAGATTACTGCATCTTTTAAAAGCAAAAACTGGATAAATAAAGGAAGACAGGTTTCAGGAGAGCCCAGGAGGTTGTAGCATTACTCTGGGACAATCTTAGCAATGAGCTGCCACATGCATAATAAAATGGACAACGTTCAATGGACCTGTAAAATAGAAAGAAATGCAAATCTCCTTTTATCCCCACATACACTGGGGTTGAACTTTCCCTGCCAAACATGGGCATGTTTGCATACAAGGAGTCAATTCCTGAAAGACAATGCTGGGCTTGATTCACAGTTCATCATTAGACTCACTTCATTCTGATGGGAAAGCAATTAAGACAATTAAGAAGTTTATTTAACTCTGCATTTTGACTTTGCAAGCAATGCATGGTTCCAAGATATTTTTTAAATCTTGTCAGGGTGAAGGAGACAAGTGCACAGCGGGAAGTTATTGATCAATGAGAACTGACCTGCTAGCAACAGTATGAAGGCTGAAATTAGTAAGCTTGTGGAAAGCCACAATGAAACGCTAGTATTTTCTGGATTTATTACATTTGCGTGAACGCATGATTTTCTAAGAACAGCAACTTTGTTCACAAATACCAAGTGCCCAAGTTCTCTGTGCTCCACTTCAACATCTTGTCTACAAGTATTTGTGATCAAAATGGGAACTACTTATTTCACTATCGTTTGAACACACTAAGAAGGAAATGCAGTTTGCTACAATCCAGTAGCCACAGTAACAGGAACAGCAACTTTAACAGCATTGGACTTTATAATAGTTGCATGCAGCCGTACACAGAGTTGCAATTCAAATGAAGGCAAAGGAATGGGATTTCTGAAGAGGATAATGTCATGCCGACTCACATTTTTTAAATAAAAAGACATACGGAGCTCCGCATTTCTAACAGGAGACTCCAATCAGGGCTCCTTCATAAATGCAGAGCCAAACAACATTGTGATAGATCCCTTGTAGAATAGAAAAGCCATGAGAAAGCAAATCATTTATTTTCCATAGTAGTCTGCTGCTGTACAGAGGAACCTCGATTATCCGAATACCAATTATCCGAAAATTGGATTACACGAAGGAGATCTCGAGTTCCGATGGAAACATTACAAAGACATGGTTTCCAACAGTGATCGCATCTTTTGTTTACAGTGATTAAACAGGCACCGTCTCCAAATGACAGCCTGCCTGCCCTCTCTCTCTCCTCACACTTTCCCTGGAGTTCTACAAAGGGGTGTACCCTAAAGCCTCCTTCCGCAGATAATCTCTCCAACGTTGTCCTGTACAGGGCAAAGGTGGAACCTGTCAAAAAGTTGCAGTAAAAAAGTTGTGTGGCTGTGTGCACACACACAATATGGAGACTTTCTCCACAAAGGCAACTGCAGCAGTCTTGTTGTTGGTGTCCAGTCCAGCTGCCCCGGAGAGGGGGTGGGGGTAGATGTTGCACGGTGTTGGGGGCAGGGGGCAGTGTTGCATGGGGTTGTGGGCAGGGGGAGGCATTGCACAGGGTTGGGGGCTGGGCCGCTGCAGTCTCCTGAACAAGGAGCAGACTTTAAAAGCTCCAAGCCCCAGAGGAATGCATTTAATCGGTTAACCGAACGAAAGAGTGCCCGCCCATCAAGTTCGGATAAATAGAGGTTCCCCTGTATTCTGAAAGTAAAGTTCCAGGCATCAGCGGCAGACACTTTGATGGTATAGGGAGGTGTCAGATCCAGCAGTGGAACAAGGGAGTTGTAGCCCACATGCGTCATGTACAATAAGTGACTCAAAACACCAGTATCTTATGCATTAGGGTTTCCAGTGATATTGGCTTTGACATGAATGAGGGCAGTTGGACCCAGAAAGCTGGTAACTTCACATAAATTTCCCTTTTTAAAAAAATTTAACCTATTTTTTTCTAATAAATCTAAACAGATATTATTACACATTTCTGAGCAAATTTCTTCAACTCAGGCCTCCACAAGTTCAGGTGTAGGGACACTACTGCTGCTCCACAAGAGGGTCTCACTTAATTTCCATTAGTCCAAGGGTGCCTTGATTTTAAGCAATCACTATCTGATGAGTCATTTGTCTTTGTTAACTGAAAAGGCTTCAAACGTGTTTATGTGCAGATGGTCTGTGGCCACCACAAGAGCATCATACATAGGTCTGCATCAGATATCAAGGGTGCTACCATGATTGTTTTATCCAACATTAGAATCTATAGATGTTCTCTCTATCAAGTAGCCTCAATGGCAGGACCCTAGAAAGCAGAGGATGGCCAATGACTGCTGACGCAGTGAGGAACTCAAAAGTATATAGAGATACAACAGGAACCAAATCACTACAGCATCATCAATGGAGCAAACCAATGCACTGATTAAGCTGAGGCCCCGCTGTCTAGATAGATTCAGAGATGTTCATCAATACGACTTTGGAAGAGGTTCGAAAATTGTCATATCCTGCTGTGCCCAGCACAAGGCACTGAAGAGGGGACTGAAGCTGTTGCGAGAGAGATGGAGAGCATCTTACAACCGCCAAAGAGAAACTTGATGTGTCATGGGAGCATAGAGATTTAACTGCCAGAGAAGTAAATAACAGACTCACCCAGCCAAGTTTCACCTGAAGTGCGTGGCAGCAATACTTACAAGCTTTCCGCCAAGATGCTCGTATAACTACCACACCTCAAATGGACCTCCTTATCACATTCACCCAGGAACCAATCGTAGTTACGAGCTGTCCTCAAAGCCGATTAGGGCGCATGGTGTTGGGGGCAAGGTACTAACTTGGATTGAAAGTTGGTTGGCTGATAGGAAACAAAGAGTAGTGATAAACGGCTCCATTTCGAATGGCAGGCACTGACCAGTGGGGTACCGCAGGGATCAGTGCTGGGACCACAGCTTTTTATAATATATGTTAATGATATAGAAGATGGTATTAGTAATAACATTAGCAAATTTGCTGATTTTACTAAGCTGGGTGGCAGGGTGAAACGTGAGGAGGATGTTAGGAGATTACAGGGTGACCTGGACAGGTTAGGTGAGTGGTCAGATGCATGGCAGATGCAGTTTAATGTGGATGAATGTATGGCTATCCACTTTGGTGGCAAGAACAGGAAGGCAGATTACCTAAATTGATTCCATTTAGGTAGTAAAGGGGCAGTACAAAGAGATCTGGGTGTTCTTGTACACCAGTCAATGAAAGTAAGCATGCAGGTACAGCAGGTAGTGAAGGCGGCTAATAGCATGCTGGCCTTCACAACAAGAGGGATTGAGTATAGAAGCAAAGAGGTTCTTCTGCAACTGTACAGGGCCCTGGCGAGACCACACCTGGAATACGGTGTGCAGTTCTGGTCTCCAAATTTGAGGAAAGACATTCTGGCTATTGAGGGAGTGCAGTGTAGGTTCACGAGGTCAATTCCTGGAATGGTGGGACTACCTTACGCTGAAAGACTGGAGCGACTGGGCTTGTATACCCTTGAGTTTAGAAGACTGAGAGGGGATCTGATTTAATAATCTTATGTCTCAAGGATTGGACACTCTGGAGGCAGGAAACATGTTTCTGCTGATGGGTCAGTGCCGAACCAGGGGACACAGCTTAAAAATACAGGGTAGATCATTTAGGACAGAGATGAGGAGAAACTTCTTCAGCCAGAGCGGGGTGGCTGTGTGGAATGCTCTGCCCTTTGGGTTCATTTAAGAGTTGGATAGAGCTCTCAAGGATAGTGGAATCAAGGGTTATGGAGATAAGGCAGGAACAGGATACTGATTAAGGATGATCAGCCATGATCATATTGAATGGTGGTGCAGGCTTGAAGGGCTGAATGACCTACTCCTGCACCTATTGTCTATTATCTATTCTATTTACCAGGATGAAACTGAGCCAGGCGAACGGGGTATGCAGCAGAGAGGAGGCACGAGAATGCCAAACTCAATCCTAAGCCTTCATTCAAATAAAAGACCACTTAGGAAAAGACACAGCTTTCAACCAAGAGCTGTGGATGACTCATTGTGAATTGCATCCACAATGTTGTCTTATTCAAGCAGTGGGGGCGGCACGGTAGACAAAATGGCTGAACTGTTTATGTAGCAAATTAAGAAACATCAGTCTGCAAACGAGTTTAAAAATCCTTAAATTTCTACATCCCTCCTGTATGGTGAAGTAACAAAAAGAAAATCTCCCGGTAAGAGTTCTGATTCAGCCTTCCTTCGTAAACTGCTCTCCCTTACTGAAAGGAAAGTGGAAATGACCCTGTGACACTAAAAAGAGCAAGTCAACAAGAGAACTGATGTACCCAAACCTTCATGTCCTCAAAATAATAAAAAAAAGTTGAAAGAAAACAATTCATCGACATTCATGATCCATGTTTACAACTAAGTGCATGAATGCTATCCACCTCGACCATTCCTTGTGGTAGCAAACCCTTACATTCTTGCCACTGTTTCTCCAGAATTCCATATTGAATTCACTCGTGATTATTTTATATTCAGAGCCTCTAGTTTTTGGACAACCCTGCAAATGAAAACACCTCTAGGTTTATACTCTCTAAAACCCTTTCTGATTTTAAAGATATCTATCACGTTTCTCCACAGCTTTCTCCTTCCGAAGATAAAAGGTTCAGTCCAAATCACCTTTATAAATTGTTGGTACTCTGGAGATCCACAAGCCTTTGGAGAATCTAGTCTAGAAGTTATTCCAATAAAATCATCAGACATGATGATTTTATTGGTGCTCCATAAGTAATGAAAAACAAACCTGTGTCATGGAAATCGTTTGTATCAAATGTTTAATCATATAGATAAAACAACAAATAATACATTAAAAAGATATGGTTACTCTTAAGAGCAAAATAGATTATGTTTTAAAAATTAGAAACCTAATGAATTGGCTACAGTGGAACGAACAATTTTGAAGAAAATAAAACAAAACCCTACCAAAGCACAAAGCAGATCCACAGCTTCCAGGATCAGTTCTTGGTGACCGATGCGAATTACTCCTAATTCTTCAAGGTCCTGGTGAGTAATCTGTAGGAGCTGCTCACCATTTATCTTCTCTCGCTCAAAGTTGCAAACGTAACACTGTAAGCAATCATCCAGCCCTACATAATAAAGTGAAGATATTAAATAATTAATAAGATTTATTTGTACAGGAAAGTTTATTTACCTTCAAAAGTACATGATTCATGCTGACTTGATGATGCAAAGCTCAGTTTTCAAAACAGTTTAATGACATGGACATAAACAAGCAACAACTTGTATTTGTAGAGCAACTTTAACAGTCAAACATAGAGATGCTTCACAGAAGCATGGGCAAACTATATTTCACAATAAGCAATATAAAAAGTGATAAGCAGCTGAAGCAGTAAAAGTAGGTCAAGTAGGACTCCTTTGAACTAGAAAAAGGCCAGAAGGTAGGCAAAGCAATGTAACATTTTCAATTTCCATCACATGCCAGCAGAACATTGAAAGGTGTGCAAGTGAATACTCAGGATCAAGTGACTGTGATGGCTACACAAATCATCCAACAGGTATTCAATGTTGGGCACTTGTGACAAGTTAAATGACCATCTGGGAAAAGTACTGGAGTGCTGTTGATATACCCGTTAATATTCAGCACCTAAAAGAGAAAAAAAATGGCAAGGAAAAAACAAAACGGTCTCAACAAGTGCTTGGCCCTGAAAACAAATTATAATTAACCTCAATCAATACAGAGACCTTGAATGAGAAATATAAAATGATCCCAGTTCAAAAGCAAAGGCTCCAGCAACATTTCCTTGAAGTGTACAACTTAAAAAAAAAGAAACACAGTGATGCATGTTCATAATTGGAATCAAGTATGTAGAAACACAAGACCACTCCTGGTTAGCCACCTCCTGAGCCTGGTTAAGATCACGGCTAACAGGATCAAAACAGTTAGCAGTCTAGGGGTCATTCATCCTTTGTTCAAAAAAGAAAACAGGGACAGGCCAGGTAATTACACAGACTACCTAGTCTGACGTCAATGGTAGGGAAATTATTGGAAAAATTTCTCAAAGATGAATTCGTCAATGCTTGGAAAGAAATTGATCAGGATGGTCAGTATTGGCTGGCCAGCATTTACTGCCTGTCCTTAGGTGCCTTAAGGTGGTGATGGTGGTGAGCTGCCTTCTTGAACCACTGCAGTCCACACACTGTAGGTTGACCCACAATTCCTTGCAGTTGGGAATTCCAGGAATTTGAATGTGGAAAGTGTAATTATAAGTTGGCAGATGGCATGAAAACTGAAGTGGAGTGAAGAGAATGGTCTCAGGCTACAAAAATAAAATTGATAGAAAAACTCAGCAGATCTGGCAGCAGCTGTGTTGAAAAATCAGAGTTAATGTTTCAGGTCAACTGACTTCCTCAGAACTTTGTGAAACTGGAGTTGTAAACTATATGGGATGAATCTGAGGTGGAGGCAGTAACTGAGGAATGCAATATGGGCTGTGGAAGAGAGTTTTAGCAAACACCTTGGTTGAACACCAGGAACAATAATGAAATTAAGGACGGTGGACAAGGAAAATGATTGGAAGAGAAATCCAGTCAGAGAGAGGAGCAGCACTTCAAAGGTGTTCATACCTAGAGTTCTGAGGAAGTGGTAACTCAACCTGAAATGTAAACTTAGATATCTCTTCACAGATGCTGCCAGACCTGCTGGAACTTTCCACTAATTTGTTTTTGTTTCTCATTTCCAACATCCACAGTTCTTTGAGTCTCAGGCTCCAGTCAGATATTGAACAGCTGGTAAATTGGGCAAAGCAATGGCAGATTGAATTTAATCCGGATAAGAGAGGAGTGATGCATTTTGGGACATCTAATAAAGGAAAGATATACACAATGAAGTGTAGGTCCCGAGGGAGTACTGAGGAACAGAGGGATCTTGGTGTACAAGTCCATAGATCCCTGAAGGTATCAGCACAATTAACCAGGGTGAAGGGATCATACAAGAAGATGCACTTCATTAGCCAGGACACTGAATATAGAAGCAAGGAAGTCATAGAATCATAGAGATGTACAGCATGGAAACAAACCCTTCAGTCCAACTCGTCCACGCCGACCAGGTAGCTCGACACTATCTAGCCCCACCTGCCAGCATCCACCCCATATCCCTCCAAACCCTTCCCATTCATATACCCATCCAAATCCCTCTTAAATGCTGCAATTGTACCAGCCTCCACCACTTCCTCTGGTAGCTCATCCCATACTCATACCACACTCGGCATGAAAAAGTTGCCCCTTAGGTCTCTTTTATATCTTTCCCCTCTCACCCTAAACCTATGCCCTCTAGTTCTGGACTCTCCAACCCCAGGAAAAAGACTTTTCCTATTTACCCTATCCATGCCCCTCAATTTTGTAAACCTCTATAAAGGTCACCCCTCAGCCTCCGACGTTCCAGGGAAAACAGCCCCAGCCTGTTCAGCCTCTCCCTATAGCTCAAATCCTCCAACACTGGCAACATCCTCGTAAATCTTTTCTGAGCCCTTTCAAGTTTCACAACATCCTTCAGATAGGGAAGGAGACCAGAATTGCTTGCAATATTCCAACAGTGGCCTAACCAAAGTCCTGTACAGCCGCAACATGACCTCCCAACTCATGTAGGAGGAGAAAGTGAGGTCTGCAGATGCTGGAGATCAGAGATGGAAATGTGTTGCTGGAAAAGCACAGCAGGTCAGGCAGCATCTAGGGAACAGGAGAATCGACGTTTTCGGGCATTCCTGAAGAAGGGCTAATGCCCGAAACGTCGATTCTCCTGTTCCCTAGATGCTGCCTGACCTGCTGTGCTTTTCCAGCAACACATTTCCATCTCCCAACTCATGTACTCAATACTCTGACCAAAGTTCTGGTTCCCATGCTATCAGAAGAATGTCATTGTATTAGAGGGTGCAGCGTAGATTCACTAGAACGTTGCCTGGGATAAAAAGTCTTAACACGGGAGGAGGAGACTGGATAGGCTGTGTTTCTTTTCGTTGGAGCAGAAAATGTTGAGGAGGTTGGGGAAGTGGGGGTGGAATTTGATGGAGGTATAGAAAATTATAAGCATAGACAGGAGTTAATCTTCCCCACGGCAGACATGTGCAAGACCAGAAAGCAAAGTTTAAAAAGGCAAGGAGCAAGTGGTTTGGGGAGATCCGAACAATTGTTTTTCTAACCAGAGTGCGGCAGATATGGAACATGTTGCCTGAGAGGGTGGAGGCAGGTACTCCTGCAACATTGAAGCAGCAGCTGGAGGAGTACTGAAAATGCCCAGGCGTAGGAGGCTGTGTACCAAGTATAGGTAAATTGGATTAACAGAGTTTGGTGCTTCTGGGTCGACATAGACATGGTGGACAGAAGATCCTGTTTTGATGACTGCATCAAATCCCCATATCCTTTAATACCCATCTCAATTTTAAATTAATTCATCACTAATTTAGAGTCAGATGTACAGCACGAAAACAGACCCTTCGGACCAACTCGTCTATGCCGATCAGATATCCTAACCTAATCTACTCCATTTTCCAGCACTTGGCCCATATTGGCCCATATTGCTCCAAACCCTTCCTATTCATATACCCATCCAGATGCCTTTTAAATGTTGCAATTGTACCAGCCTCCACCACTTCCTCTGGCAGCTCATTCCGTACAGACATCACCCTCTGAAAATGTTGCCACTTAGGTCCCTTTTAAATTTTTTCCCTCTCACCTAAACCTATGCCTTCCAGTTCTGGACTCAACCACCGCAGGAAAAAGACTGTCTATTTATCCTATCAATGCTCCCACATGACTTTATCAACCATTGTAAAAGGTCACTCCTCAGCTTCCGACACTCCAGGCAGAACAGCCCTGGCCTATTCAGCCTCTCCCTATAGCTCATATCCCTCCAACCCTGGCAACATCCTTGTAAACCTTTTCTGAACCCTTTCATGTTTTACAACATCTGTCCAATTGGATGGAGACCAGATTCACACGCAATATTCCAAAAGTGGCCTAACCAATGTCCTGTACAGCCGCAACATGACCTCCCAACTCATGTACTCAATACTCAATACTCTGATCAATAAAGGAAAGCATACCAAACGCCTTCTTCACTGTCCTGTCTAGCTGTGACTCCACTTTCAAGGAATTATGAACCTGCACTCCAAGGTCTCTTTGTTCAACAACACTCCCCAGGACCTTACCATAAAGTGTATAAGTCCTGCTAAGATTTGCTTTTTCCAAAATGCAGCACCTCACATTTATCGAAATTAAACTCCATCTGCCACTCCTCAACCCATTGGTCCACCTGATCAAGATCCCATTGTAATCTGAGGTAACCTTCTTCACTATCCACTACATTTCCAATTTTGGTGTCATCTGCAAACTTACCAACTATAACCTCTTATGCTCACATCCAAATCATTTATATAAAATGATGAAAAGTAGTGGACCCAGCACTGATCCTTGTGGCACTCCACTGGTCACAGGCCTCCAGTCTGAAAAGCAACCCTCCAACACCATCCTCTGTCTTCTACCTTCAATCTGTTCAGAATCGAAATGGCTAGGTTTCCCTGTATTCCATGTGATCTAACCTTGCTAATCACGGGGAACCTTGTCGAACGCCCTACTGAAGTACATATAGATCACGTCCACCACTCTACCCTCATCAATCCTTTGTTGCTTCTTCAAAAATCCCAATCAAGTTTGTGAGGCATGATTTTCCATGCACAAAACCATATTGCCTATCCCTAATCAATCCTTGCCTTTCCAAATACATGTAATTCCTGTCCCTCAGGATTCCCTCCAACTACTTAAGACCATAAGCCATAGGAGCGGAAGTAAAGCCATTCGGCCCAATGAGTCCACTCCGCCATTCAATCATGGTTGATGGGCATCTCAACTCCACTTACCCGCATTCTCCCCGTACTTGTCCACCACTGACATCAGGCTCACCTGTCTATAGTTCCCTGGCTTTTCTTTAACATCTTTCTTAAATAATGGCACCATGTTAGCTGACCTTCAGTCTTCTGGCACTTCATCTGTGACTATCGATGATACAACTATCTCAGCAAGGGACCCAGCAGTCACTTCGTTAGCTTCCCAGAGTTCTAGTGTACATCTGATCAGGTCCTGGGGATTTATCCATGTCTATGCATTTCAAGACATCCAGCACATCCTCCTCTGTAATATGGACATTTTTCAAGATGTCACCATCTATTTCTCCACATTCTATATCTTGCTCAGTAAACATGGATACAAAATACTAGTTTCGTATCTCCCCCATCTCCTGTGGCTCCACACATAGGCTGCCTTACTGATCTTTGAGGGACCCTATTCTACCCATAGTTGCCCTCTTGTCCTTAAAATGTGTTTATAAAATCTCTTTGGATTCTCCTTAACCCTATTTGCCAAAGCTATCTCATGTCCCCTTTTTGCCCTCCTGATTTCCCTCTTCAGTATAATCCTACTGCCTTTACACTCTAAAGATTCACTCAATCTATCCTGTCTATACCTGATATATGCTTCCTTCTTTTCCTTGACTAAAACCTAACATCTCTGGTCATCCAGCATTCCCTGCACCTACCAGCCTCTCCTTTCACCCAAACAAGAATATACTGTCTCTGGATGCTCGTTATCTCATTTCTGAAGGCTTCCCATTTTATAACCGTTCCTTTATCTGTGAACATCTGCCCCCAATTAACTTTTGAAAGTTCTTACATCAAGGAGCAGGAGAATTGACATTTCAGACATAAGCCCTTCATGAGGTTTATGCCTGAAACATCTTTTCTCCTTCTCCTTGGATGCTGCCTGACCTGCTGCGCTTTTCCAGCACCACACTCTTGACTCTGATCTTTAGCATCTGCAGCCCTCACTTTCTCCTTTTGAAAGCTCTTGCCTAATACAGTCAAAATTAGCCTTCCTCCAATTCAGAACTTCAACTTTTAGATCCTGCCATTACTGGAAGGGTGTTCGATACGTGAAAAGGTTCTATGTGCAATTGTATTTCTTAACTTTACTCTTGAAAGCCTTGGTTCTAGTTCAAGACTCCTTAACCAACAGAAAGACTTTGTCCCAAATTCTCTGTTCTGCTCCCCTTAATATTCTGCAAGATTGAGTCAATTTACCTCTTTATCTTATCTACAACCAACTTTGCCTTCTCAATTTAACCCTAGCAATCTAGGCATCATTTGGCTAAATAAATGTTGCACTCCATTTAAGGCCAATACATCCGTTTTAAGGTGTAGTGCTCAGCAGTGCTCTGAATACCTGATGTAGGTGTTAACCAGAGTTTTGTACTATTGAAGCATGACATTTTACCTCCACTGGAATTCCAGTTCTCTCCATGAAAAGAGGAGTATTCCATTTGGGTATAATAATTCCAATATTCAGTGCAAATCTCTTTGTGGAGCTGAATTTATTTTGTCACCTTGGCAATTCTTTGTATCTTTGAGTATCTGTGCTGTTGCATTTCTACAGTTGTAATTTGAAGTTTTATTCTGACTTGCTGTGGCTATCTTTTTGACAGGTGTTTGCACTCAAGGGTAGTGAATTTTTACTAATACTAAAATTTTCTTTAGAACACTTCCCATTATTTAACATCACTACCAGTAAGTGTTGCCCACTTTACTGCAGACAGGACTTCTTTCATCCCACCAAAGTTAGCTTTACTTAAATCAGGAATCTTAGTCATTGTTTCATGCTTCCTGCTTCCAAACAACTAAAGGGTGGGAAAATTCAGATCAACTAGAATCTGTTTCTCTGCAGAGTTCAGATTAATGGTCTTTCATCAGAAATGAACAGAAATACAAATTCAAGATTTAAGGCAGTAGTGGAGGAGAGAGCACAAAAAGAACAAAAGTAGAAAATGTGCCAAAGTAGAGGCCAGGGTAAATTAAAATAACAGAAGTTTTCACAATGAAACAGCTAAACATTAGTATGGACAGTGAAGAAACAAGGGTTGTGCCCAAGTCAGGTGCAAATTGCTTAATGTGAATTACTTAATTCACACTATACAAATGCAACATGCAGAAACAAATGGAAGGCAGAAAGATCAACCCAGCAAATAAAGGAAAGTACACAGAACAAAACGGAGGCAGGTCAATTGTCTTGTTTAATCATATCCTTATAATTATCAGGTAAATGTTCCTGCCCCATTCAGCTATTGACTAAATTTGGCTCGAGGATGTGTTGCTGCAGAAAATCTTCCAGACACACAGCAAATTCATCCCTTTCAAGGCACGTATTCAGACGCGTTGCAAACCACAAATAAAAAAAATTAAAAGTTCCCATCAAAATTGCAATGCTACATATCAGCTGACATATACACAAAGGCAAATGTCAATAGGAGTTTGATAAGGTCCTGGGGAATGCTGCCAAACAAAAAGACATTGGAGTGCAGGTTCATAGATCCTTGAAAATAAAGTTGCAGGAAAATAGGATAGCGAAGGCAGTATGCTTTCCTTTATTGGTCAGAGTAAAGAGTACAGGAGTTGGGAGGTCATGTTGCAGCTGTACAGGGCATTGGTTAGGCCACTTTTGGCATAATGCATGCAATTCTGGTCTCCCTCCTATCAGAAGGATGTTGTGAAACTTGAAAGGGCTGAGTAAAGGCTGTTGCTAGGGTTAGAGGATTTGAGCTAAAAAGGGAGAGGTTGAATAGGTTGGGGCTGTTTTCCCTGGAGTGTCAGAGGCTGAGGGGTGACCTGATAGAAGTTTATGAAATCATGTGGGGCATGGGTAGGATAAATAGGTAAAGTCTTCTCCCTGGGGGTGGGGGAGTCCAGAACAAGGCGGCAAAGGTTTAGGATGAGAGGGAAAAGATATAAAAAGGTACCCAAGGGGCAACTTTTTCAGACAGAGGGTGTTCAGTGTATGGAATAGGCTGCCAGAGAAAATGGTGGAGGCTGGTACAATTACAGCATTTAAAAAGGTGTTTGCATGGGTATGTGAACAGGGTTTAGGAGGGATATGGGCCAAGTGCTGGTAAATGGGACTAGATTAGGATATCTGGATGAATTGGACCGTGCATTCTGTTTCCGTGCTGTACATATCTATGACTAGTGTGTTAAGCTCCTAGTTTAATTCAATTTGCTAACGTGTGTCACAGAGCTGAGTCAGAGTCATAGAGTCAGCTGTACAGCATGGAAACAGACCCTCTAGTCCAACTCATCCATGCCAAACAAACGTGCTAAATTACTTTACTCCTATTTGCCAGCATTGGGCCTATATCCTTTTAAGCCTTTCCTATTCATATGCCTTTTACAAACATTGTAATTGTACCAGCCTCCACTACTTCCTCTTGCAGCTCATTCCATACAAGTACCACTCTCTGCGTGAAAACGTTACCCCTTAGGTCCTTTTTCTATCTTTCCCCTTTCACCTTAAATCTATGCCCTCTAGCTCTGGATTCCCCCATCAGAGGTAAAGACCTTGTCTGTTTACCCTATCCATGCCCCTCATGATTTTTAAAACCTCGATAAAAGGTCACCCTCAGCCTCCGACGCTCCAGGTAAAAATACTCCTAGCCTATTCAGCCTCGCCCTATAGCTCAAATCCTCCAACCCTGGCAACATCCTTGTAGATCTTTATTGAACCCTTACAACTTTCACAACATCTTTCCCAAAGCAGAGAAGCCAGAACTGCATGCAGTATTCCAAAAGTGGCCTAACATGTATAGCTGCAACATGACCATTAATGTCTACCATCTTATTCCCCACATGTTGCATTTGAGCACACAGTTCATTTACCTTGTTCCTGATACAGCAAGTTTATTTAGGGCACATCTCCACAACTGCGGCACTTGTGGCTTAGTGGTTAGCACTGCTGCCAGGGACCTGGGTTCAATTCCCACCTCAGATGGCTGTATGTGTGGAGTTTGCACATTCTCCCAGTTTGAGTGTTCTGGTTTCCTCCCACAATCCAAAGATGTGCAGGTCAGGTGACTTTGACCATACTAAATTGTCCATATTGTTGGGAGCATTAGTCAGGGGTAAATGTAGGGGAATGGGCCTGGACGAGTTACTCTTTGGAGGGTCGGTGTGGACTGGTTGGGCCAAATGGCCGGTTTCCACACTATAAGGAATTTAATCTAAACATGTACTTTTGCTCTAAATTTTACTCTGTTCATCTTATTTTTCTCTCCTAGTTTAATTACATTAAACTACTGTTAGTTGCCTCCATCTGTTGCACCTAAAGCACAATTTTAAAATGCTCAAATACCTTTATTGTTTGAACTGTTGTGGTTGTGTTCGCCGAGCTGGAAAGTTTTGTTGCAAACGTTTTGTCCCCTGTCTAGGTGACATCCTCAGTGCTTGGGAGCCTCCTGTGAAGCGCTTCTGTGGTGTTTCCTCCGGCATTCATAGTGGCCTGTCCCTGCCGCTTCCGGTTGTCAGTTTCAGCTGTCCGCTGTAGTGGCCGGTATATTGGGTCCAGGTCGATGTGTTTGTTGATGGAGTTTGTGGATGAGTGCTATGCTTCTAGGAATTCCCTGGCTGTTCTTTGTTTGGCTTGCCCTATAATGGTAGTGTTGTCCCAGTCGAATTCATGTTGCTTGTCGTCTGCGTGTGTGGCTGGTCGTGGCGTTTCGTGGCTAGTTGATGTTCATGGATGCGGATCATTAGCTGTCTTCCTGTTTGACCTATAGTGTTTTGTGCAGTCCTTGCATGGGACTTTGTACACTACATTAGTTTTGCTCATGTTGGGTATCGGGTCCTTCGTTCTGGTGAGTTGTTGTCTGAGAGTAGCTGTTGGTTTGTGTGCTGTTATAAGTCCTAGTGATCGCAGTAATCTGGCTGTCAGTTCTGAAATGCTCCTGATGTATGGTAGTGTGGCTAGTCCTTTGGGTTGTGGCATGTCCTCGTTCCGTTGTCTTTCTCTTAGGCATCTGTTGATGAAATTGCGCGGGTATCCGTTTTTGGCGAATACCTTGTACAGGTGTTCCTCTTCCTCTTTTTGCAGTTCTGGTGTACTGCAGTGTGTTGTGGCCCTTTTGAATAGTGTCTTGATGCAACTTCGTTTGTGTGTGTTGGGGTGGTTGCTTTCATAATTCTGGACTTGGTCTGTGTGTGTGGCTTTCCTGTATATTTCAGCTGTCCGCTGTAGTGGCCGGTATATTGGGTCCAGGTCGATGTGTTTGTTGATGGAGTTTGTGGATGAGTGCCATGCTTCTAGGAATTCCCTGGCTGTTCTTTGTTTGGCTTGCCCTATAATGGTAGTGTTGTCTCAGTCGAATTCATGTTGCTCGTCGTCTGCGTGAGTGGCTAAGGATAGCTGGTCGTGGCGTTTACTAAGGATAGCTGATCGTAGCCACACACGCAAACGACAAGCAACATGAATTCGACTGGGACAACACTACCATTATAGGACAAGCCAAACAGAGAACAGCCAGGGAATTCCTAGAAGCATGGCACTCATCCACAAACTCCATCAACAAACACATCGACCTGGACCCAATATACCGGCCACTACAGCGGACAGCTGAAACTGACAACCGGAAGCGGCAGGGACAGGCCACTATAAATGCCGGAGGAAACACCACAGAAGCGCTTCACAGGAGGCTCCCAAGCACTGAGGATGTCACCTAGACAGGGGACGAAACGTTTGCAACAAACATTTCCAGCTCGGCGAACAGAACCACAATAACGAGCACCTGAGCTACAAATCTTCACCCAAACTTTGAATTGTTTGAACTATTATCTATATTACCTTTTTGTCCAAGTTCATTTCTGCCATCAACCCAACAATTCTAACAATTTGTAAGTTCAGTCTTTCTGACTACCCTATCTATCCCCGATAGGACAAGGTTCCCATCCCAGTACAGCCACCTTGTTAAAGGGAATCCCTCATCTTACACTACTCTTTCAGGTATACTTCACCCACGAAAGGCAAATTGCACTTGACCCGATGTTGATAGGAGCAGGAGTTGACCCCTATGTTGACAGGAGCAGGAATTGGCAGTTTGGCCCCTTGTGCCTGCTCTGCCATTTAAGAACATCATGGCTGATCTGTTTGTAGCCCAAAATTTGTCTACACCTGATTACCTTTCCATGCCCTTACTTACAGCAATCACCTCTTTAAAAACATGCAGAGCTTCTGTTTCCGATGCTTCTCATTGGAAAAAGGAATTCATTTGTCCGAAATAGATGATCCTTTACTTTTAAAGCAGTGCTCCCTCTCCTAGTCTACATTCTCGCCCTCCACATCCGCTGTATAGAGAGCAAGAAACCTGTTCATCTATTCAACAATTTTTACATAAGATTCATACAGACATGATAGTTAGCTACAGGAGCATCAACAGCATGGTTTGCAGAATCAGTCAGGGCACAGTTTTAACCAAAATGGCAAAAGCAATGGAGACAAAGAAAAAATGTTTCATGCAAGGAGCATTTGGGATTTAGGATGGAGTGCCAGAGTGTGGTAGAAGTAAATAGATTCAATTGATTATTTAAAGGAGGAATTAGATTACCATCTGAAACATCGCATGTGCAGAGCTACAGCGAGTGGCATTAGATAAAGTGTTCCATTGGAGAGCCACTGTATGCTTGTCAAGCTGAATGGTGGATGCTATCACCATGATGATTCTGTGAAGGTCAAAGCACATTCATATCAGCAAAACTATCTTTTAGTTCTGAATTGTGGGGCAGCGAATAAAAACGGTGATACTGAGGGAGTGCCGCACTGTCGGAGCGTCAGTGCTGAGGGATTGGGCACTGTCGGAGGGTCAGTGCTGAGGGAGCGCCGCACTGTCGGAGTAAAACAGTCCACAATAAACAATTCTACTTGTGCTCAACTGGAACCAGCAAAGTCCATCCCTGCATTTGGGAGATCTGTTAATCTTGAAATTATTTTTAAGCCCCAATCTGGAGTTCACAAGAACCTAACAGGGTACCATTACCAAACAATTTGTGTGACAAAGGAAAATCAGGTGATGATCCCCAACGAACAATATAACAATAAAACTGAGCCAAAGACTGAAATAGCTGCACTCTTAGGTTTCTACAATTAACTTTGAACATATATAAAGTACTGAACATATAGATGATAAGAAACAACAACAAAATACTTTTTCATCTTGTATTATAAAAACTTGCCACAATTAAATCTGGGTATTTACAAGCGATAGACATTCTAGCCTGTGTTCAATAACAAGCTTTCAACTGGGGTTTCCCTTCATTCAGATGAGTCAAAGGAGTAATTGTACAACGTTTGGAAAACTAATGGGATTTAGATGATATAAACCTATGTCTAAGAATTTACTGTGCAGATCCTGCAATGTGTTTGTTCACGATATTTAAGAATGTTACTAAGTCTAAAAATAGATTGATTTGCAGGCTGTGTTTCAAATTTTCTAAGTGAATAATCCAGGAAATAGCTCTGACCACTTACAGGATCAGTAAAAAGCAAGTTATGGCACAGAAAAGAGGCCATTCAGCCCATTGAGTGGATGCAGAAACAACCTCGCCATCCATAGTAATCCTAATTTTCAACTTGGTCCACAGCAATTCAGGTACAGGTCTATATTTCTTTTAGAGAATTTCTGCCTCAAACATGAAACTGGACACTGAGTTCCAGCCCCACCATCCTGAGTGAACACATTTTTCCTCATGCCACTTCTAACCCTTTTATCATCAATCACCTTAAATATACACTCCTGCTATCTGACCTGTCCAGTAGGGGACAACAGGTCTTTACTATAACCTTTCTCCAAGTCCCACCATTATATTCTACACTTCAGCTAAGTACCCTTAGTCTCTTCAGTCCTAAAGAAAACAAATGTCAGCTTATGCAATCTTTCTTCAGGCCTGCAATTTTTAAGCCATGGTAAATTTCTTCTAAAACTCCTCTATTTTCTCTTGAGCAATTATGTCCTTCCTCTAATGACGTGACCAGAACTGCAGCTCCAGCTGTGGCCTCACCAAAGGTCGTCTACATCTTCACCATAAAGACCCCTTTTGTATCCAATATTTTAACCAACAAAAGGGAAGCATATTCCATACGCTTTCTCCTTTGCTACCTTACCTACCTGTCCTGCCTTCTTCAGGGACTCACAGGCATGCATTCCTAGGTCCCTCATTTCCTCCATCCTTCTCACTAACTCCTGTTCATTGTGCATTCCCTTGCTTTGTTTGGCCTTGCATATTATTATAAATTGGAAACAATGGACTGAATAGCCAAACAATAAAGGGCATCACATTTGTTGAAAGGAGAAAGTGGGGACCGCTGATGCTGGAGATCAGAATCGAAAAGGGTGGTGCTGGAAAACTCACAGCAGGTCAGGCAGCATTCGAGGAGCAGGACAGTTGACGTTTTGGGCGTACGTCCTTCACCAGGAAAGTAGGAGGTGGGTTGGAAAAGGGGGCTGAGAGATTAATAGGAGTGGGGAGCTGGGGAGATAGTTGGAAGGTGACAGGTAGATGCAGGTGGGGGATGATGATAATAGTTTGGAGGGAAGGGTGGAGCAGATACGTGGGAAGGAAGATAGACAGGTAGGACAGTTGAAGAGGGTGGTGCCAAGTTGGAGGATTGGATCTGGGATGAGGTGATGGAGGGGAGATTTGGAAACTGGTGAAATCGATGTTGATGCCATGTGACTGAAGAGCCTCAAGGCTGAAGATGAGGCGTTCTTCCACCACTCGTTGGGTGACTTGGATTTGGTGTTGGAGGCGGCACAGGACTTACATGTCCTTGGCGGAGTGGAAGGGGGAGTTGAAGTCGTCGGCCACAGAATGGTGGGGTTGCTTAGTGCTCAATCACACTGCATCAATAATCGACTTCATCCATTTCCAAATCTCCCCTCCAACCACCTCATCCCAGATCCAACCCTCCAACCCACCCACCCAACTTGTCCACTTTCCTTCCCACCTGTCCATTCTACCTTGCCCACCAACCTATCACAAATCACCCCCCATCTGCATCTACCTATTGCCTTTGCAGCTACCCTACTCCCACCCTCCCATTTATCTTTCAACCCCTTTTCCCCCCTCCCCAACATTCCTGATGAAGGGATTATGTCCAAAACATCGACTCTCCTCCTCCTTGGATGCTGCCTGACCTGCTTCCCTTTTTAACTCTGAAGTTGTTAAAGCCTCACGAATCACCACCATACCTCACTGGGGATAGCCCACTGAAAATCTAGTCCTGCTATTCCAGGAGCCATCACAAAAATTAATGATTTTTTAAAGTATGTGAAATTCCTCACTTTAACTGTCTTTCAGGCCCAGTTTGACAGAAAGCATGGAAAGGTTGCTGTACATCATAATTAATATTTATTACAAATAACTAGTTGCTAGCTACAATAATTTTGAACTGTCAATATATAATACATACAAACAAACAGAAAGAAAGAAAGGGGAAAAATAGATTGTGTGGATGAAGGGAAATACTGGGAAAGCAGTCGAATGTTGCAGGATCTGCTGGAGATGGTTCTTCTGTTGGTCAGAATGCTACTTCTCATGTCTTTCTTCTCCAGATGCTATGACTGGTTTGCAGGAAGTACAGGGCGGCATGTTCAGTTATATGTAAAATAAATCTCTGGTGTATTAAAAGTCACAGTTGACAGTAACTAGAGAATAAATTGTTCTTCTTCAGAATTAAAGCCGCTTTTACTGAAGAGACCACAGACAGCTCCTGACAGCTCCAAAACTGTTCAGCTACAAGAACACCAATCATTGTTGTTGGCTGGTAGAAACAAAAAACAGAAGTTGCTGGAAAAGCTCAGAAGGTCTGGCAGCATCTGAAAAGAAATTAGAGTTAATGTTTTGGGTCCAGTGATCCTTCTTCAGAAATGATGGAAAATGTTGGTTTATATGCAGAGGAGAGGGTGGGGAGAGGTGATAAGGAGTAAACAATAGGTGGGAATAGAACCCAAAGAGAGAGAAAAGCAGTTGGACCGATAAAGGAGTTAATAACGGTTTGGCTAGGATAGCTTCGGATAGCCGTTAATGGAGACTATTACTAGTTAACAAAAGATAATGTTTAATCGCAGACTGTGATAACAAGGCAGTGTGTGTGGGGTAGGTGGCGAGGACATGGGACATTTCCATGTTCTAAAATTATTGAACTCGATAGAATCCAGAGGGCTGCAGGGTCCCCAAGCGGAAAATGAGGTGTTGTGCTTCCAACTTGCACTGAGCTTCGCTGAAGCACTGCAGCAAACCAGAGACACAGATGTTGGCCAGGGAACAGGATGGTCCATTGAAGTAGCAGGGAACTGGAAGCTCAAGGTCTTTTTTGCAGACAGAATGTAAACTTCTGTGAAGCAGTCACCCAGTCTAAGCTTCATTTCCCCAACCTAGAGGAGATCACACTGAGCAGCAAATGCAGTAAACTAGATTGTGAAAGGTGTAGGTAAAATGCTGCTTCAGCTGGAAGGTATGTTTGGGGCCTTGGATATTGAAGGAGGAGGTGGTAAATGGGGGGTTGGGGGTGGCGGGGAGGGGGGTTCGGAGTGAAGCAAGAGTGGACCAGGGTGTTCCAGAGGGTCCCTGCTGACAAATATGGGGAGGGGAATGTGTGTCCGGTGGAGGCATGTCACTGGAGATGGCAGAAATGGTGGCTGATGATCCTCTGGATGTGGATACTGCTGGGATGGTAGGTAAGGACATGGGGAACTCTATTGCTGTTGCGGGAGAGAGGAGAGGGTGCGAGGGCAGAAATGCACGTCATGGCTCGATCCAGTTGAGGGCCTTGTTGACAACGGTGTTGGGGAATCCTTTGTTGTGGAAGAAGGTGGACATTTCAGAGGCTGTCTTGTCAAAGTTTGTCATCGAAAACTGGTCACTAGTTCACCGACCAATCAATTACCTGTTGCCAACTGACTCTCCATTTGTATGCATCCAGCTCATCTATACGTTTTCCTACTATTGCTTGAACCAGAAGCTGGGTAAACGGTACTTACAATATACATCAGGTTACTTGCTTTCAAAACATGGAGTCCTCCTTCAGGAATCCTTGGTTTTAAAATCCTTCTTTCCCCATTTCAATCCACATTCAAAAACACAAACCAAAAAGGCACATAAAGACAGTTTTAGCTCCATAGGAAATCCAGACATGCTGAAAATAAACTTCATGCACTGTAAACTGAAAAATTATTTTTAACTTTGGAGCCTAGTATGCATAGTTCTTTCATCGGATTAATGCCTTGTCAGCCCTTAAAACCACAAAATACATGTTAAAATAGATTATTAGATATGTACTCTTATAGGCTTTCACATTAGTGTGAGTTTAGTTGCTACATAAGTGCATACTAGATACTAATTTCAAATTCTAATCAGGAAAGACAGCCTCACATAATAGTACAAAAATACTATCTTGCAACAACAATCTGCAACCTGCTATTTGTAGTCTTCCTTATTTGCTACAAGAAGTCTATATCAAGGAATTTTAATGTATAAAAGCCAAGAATATAACGTTAAAAACCTACAGAAATATTTTGCTACTAGAAATGAACAATGCATTCTAACTGACAGGGAGTATTGGAGAGGTGGAGGAGCATTAATATAATATCTTAAACACAGAACAAACTGTTTTCTGAACAGTAAACAATTTTGAAGTACAGTCACTGTTATAATGCACGAAATGAAGTAGCCAATTTGTCTGCAAACTTCCACAAAGTATAGTACGACAATCAGATAAAGATAATCTTAAATTTATAGTGCTGATCGAGGGACAAAAAAAAAAGCCAACATGGCAAAGGTTACTCCACTGATTTTCTCTGAAATACACACAGTGTTGTACTGTGAGGTATTAATCCTGACTTTTAGGCTTGAATTCTGGAGTGGAACACAAAACCTTCATTCCCTTCAGCATGTTGACATTTGGTACTTGTATTTAAGAAAAAGCTAAACCTGTGAAATGAATGTTAAGGCTCAATCCACTTTGGATCATCTTATGAGTCTTTCTTGGAATCAACTATAAAATCCTCAATTGTGATAATGTAACCAATTTGTGCAGTACACACTAAAATATACATATCTCAAATATTATTCAATTGACTTTAATCACCACAGCAAATGTTAACCAACTCTGCACCATTTCCAGACACAAATGATATAAAATTGTAGTTCTAAAGGTCAATATAAAAAAAAACTAATGTTTGTTTCTAAGGATATGTATTCTACAGATGAGAGAATCTGTGGTAGGGTCAACATTTATTGTTGAGTTCTCCTAGGGAAAATAAAAAGTGATGTGCCTCTTATCAGGAATGCTGTAGGTCACATGAAGGTTCTCAGCTAATGTTGCGAACTAAAGAGGGGCTGGGGCATTCAGCACTGGTTAGTGTTGAGGCAGCTCAAGACAATTGATTCCACGTTTCTTCCCTGAGTGACTAATACAGCAAAGAACTGGAGCAAATTGATGGCTCCAAAAACCACAAATCTCTTGCAATGCTACTACCACCATGGAGACATTTGATTCTTTTGAATTATTTACAGCCTGATCTTCATGTGACAAATTATTTCAGTGGCGTTCTTGCATCTTTGTCAAATCTGATCCTAGCCTAACATTTACATGTTCAATTGCTGAACGTCTGAATAATTCAAATCGCTGTCCAATCTCTTGCTACCTGAGTCCAGAGTCCATGAATAAAAAAGGTCAAAGCCTGGAATATGTTGCACAGACAATTGTTTTGAATTCTGATTAGGAGTGTCTCCAGGTGATGGAGCTCCGGTTGGGGAATTTAGACATGTATCACTTTCATAGACTCACGTCAGCTTAATATAAAAAAGGGATATCCCACTGCTGGGAGGTGATGGCCTAGTGGTATTAAATCGCTGGCCTTGTTAATCCAGAGACCCAGATTGCATTCTGTGAATCTGGGATCAAATTCTGCCATGGCAGATGGCAGATTTAAAAAAAAAAAAATCAGGGATTAAGAGTCTAATGGCGATGTTGGAAAAACCTATCCAGAAACTGCCATCCTTAACTGGTCTGGCCTACATATGACTCCAGCTTCTCAGCAGTGTGGTTAACTGCGGTCTGGGCAATTTGGGAATGGGCAATAAGTGCTGGCTTAGCACTTTTTAAAATCAGCTCTGCATATCCTACACAATTAAATTTAATGAATAAGAAATAGCCAAATGCAAAACCATACATTCTTTGGAAACTCTTCTCCAACAAATCATTTCAAGACTACATTTTTAAAGTTTAGACCATTTAAAAATTAATACATTTACGTCTAAAATGGAAGAACTTTGACACGTTAGTTCACAGGTTGCAAGTGTCTACGTTTTTCTGAAAAATCTTTACCAACTAAAACTGCAAATAAAATTCAGTGAAGCACCAAAATGACTGTGCTGTAAAATAATAATTCATAGATTTTAAAAAAAATGCACAGTAAAGAAGAAACATAAACCCAAAGTGCTAGCCATTGCCTAACTTAGAGGGAAGTCCCCTGACAGAGACGTGAACAACAAACCAGAGCTAAATAACTCCAGCACAGGGTGGAGGCACATTTCTTTTTGCTGAATAAGGCATTAAAAACTGATGCTTTGTTTGCACACTCAAGTAGACTCTACATTACATTATGGAGCAGCAGGTTTCAACAAATATTTCTCCCTCAACTTTGACTTCCAGCATCTTCTGGTGTGTAACTCACCTGTTGCATCCCCAACACCACAATAGTGGCTGCAAAAAAGGCTTTGCGATATTCAGAGATAGTTAAAAAGGTGGTGTTATATAAATGCCAAGCTTTTTCAAACATTTCTCAGTACAGTTTACAGTACTATCACCAAAAGTAAGGTTCCTCAATCAGGCCATTTAGTGTTGGCAGAAGGATTTTTTTTCTACAAGCAAATATCCAAACATTGCATGATCTTGAAGATTTATTCCTTGCACTTGAGGTGGGGTAAACATTAGAAGCATATTTTTCTTTAGAAAAATAGCTGACATTTCATAGTTTTCAAGTTGAGACGAGTTTCATGTTTGACAAGTGCCCCCACACATAAATTCAACCCGAGTTTCTTGTCTGTGCCTTTGCAATTGATACTGAGCACACAATTAAAGTACAAAACTGGTCCAACCTGTTGCTTTAATAAGGAATGTCTATTACAGCTGCTGCACAAATCTGTTGAAAATACACCAAAGTACACTCAATATATAAACAATATAATTACTTCCTCCAAATCATCTGCATTATGGATCCAAACAACCAACAGGGTTAATCTCATATCTAAATTAGCTTCCATCATGATTTGGGTTAAAATGTGAGGTGCTGCATTTTGGAAAGGCAAATCAGGACAGGACTTATACACTTTATAATCCTGGGGAGTGCTGCTAAACAATGAGATCTTGGAGTGCAGTTTCATAGTTTCTTGAAAGTGGAGTTGCAAGTAGACGAGGTAGTGAAGAGGACATTTGGTTTGCTTGCCTTTATTGGGCAGTGCATTGAGTACAGGAGTTGGGAGGTAATGTTGCAGCTGTACAAGACATTGGTTAGGCCACTTTCAGAATACTGTGTTCAATTCTGGACTCCCTGCTACAGGAAGGATGTTGTGAAACTTGAAAGGGTTCAGGAAAAGATAAAAGTTTGTTGCCAGAGTTGGCGGATTTGAGCTATAGGGCGAGGCTGAATAGGCCAGAGCTATTTTCCCTGGAGTGTCGAAGGCTGAGGAGTGACCTTATAGAAGTTTATAAAATTATGAGGAGCATGGATAGGCTAAATAGACAAGGTTTATTCCCCAGGGTGTGGGTGGTCCAAAACTAGAGGACATAGGTTTAAGAGGGGAAAGATTTAAAAAGGGATCCAAAGGACAACTTTTTCAAGCAAAGGTTGGTGCATGTGTGGAATAAGCTGCCAGATGAACATCATTCAGTCAGGCATAAGTAAAGTTACTTACAAGTCAGATAAGTACCATGACATGCCAGAAATAAAGGCCTCAACGCTAACATTGGACATGGTTGGTGTAGAATGCAGGTGAGTAGATGGTGTGCAATATTGTAATCTAAATCTCCAGATGCTTTCAGAACCAAGTCAACGAGGAACAGTCTGCGGGAATAATACCTCACTGTGCTAATAATATATAGTGCCTTTGACTAAATAAGTGGAATCAAGTGGCAGGTTTAGAACAGTCAGAAAAAACAGACAGGGTTGAGGTTAGTGATTTTGATGATGTGATGCTCTATTTCGTGTACACTGGCTCACAATGTGCAAGACTGGTCACCTGACTCAGCTATTGTTCAGTGTTGTCCATTTGTCACTACTTCGCATCCCCAGCACCTCAGACCACAGAATAAATCAGTCAGTTCACTAACTGGCTCAAGGCACTGTAGTCTAAGCTACGCAATCATGTCCTTTTAAAACGTCTGTGAGTTTGTGTGTCAGATGATCTCTTGACATTAATTTGACCTGGTTCCTTTTAACCCACTAAGTTTACACCATTGACCTACAATTTCCAAATGCTTGAGATGCTGTAAATTAATTCTTCATGGAACTTTCTGCAGCTTCTGTTTTTTTTTTGCCAATACACTTCACATGATGAACAGTGAGAAATGCCCACGTAGATCACAGCTTCCAATGGGAAGGTGCAGGCTTTAGCACCCACTGAAGGAGGCATTAAACTTTGTCATTGACCCATTTGTGAAAAGTTCCCTCAAGACATCATCTCTGCTGTCTCCTTTTTTGAGATGCAGTAAAACTATCCCACACCAGCTGGATTCATATACTCTTAATGCATTCTCCTTAGATACAGCTTTCTCTATCAGTTCAAGTATGATGTTGGATTCCTGCAGCTTTTTTACTACCTTGAACTGCACACAGCTTCCTCTTTCTAGTACTGAGGTTGCTTTTCTTTATTCTTCTATCTACTGTGATTCTTTTTGCATCCCTATTCTGTTTGAACTAAACATTTATGGTCCTTACTTTGAGTCTGTATTTGTGCTTTGTGTTTGCATTTCTGGCTAGCGTATGCATCCATGTATGCTAGGTAAAGGTGAAGCCACTATAGTCCCTGAGAAGCAGAGGGCATTCGAGACAGCCAACTGAAAGTGAGGGCAATAACGGTTTTTAAAAATTACAACTTGAAAAGGAGCTCAGGGTCACCACCTCATGGTAACCCCAGTCAGTGTAGGAATCCAACCCATGCTGTTGAGTTAACTCTGCATCATAAACCAGCCATTAGGCCAAATGAGCTGATCATCTGTTAAACTACACATACCACAGAAAGAAATCATTGGGTTCAAGGTCCTATCCACTGTTGGTGCTCCACATGAACCTTTTCCCAACCCTATTGATTCAGCCCAAGCAACTATCCTTCTTTTCCTTTCTACCTGTGTACATAATTAGTTTCTCCCAAAATGCATCTTTGCTATTATCCTTACCAGTTTTTTTATGGTGGCAAGTTCCATATATTAAACATTTTCTCAGTAAAGAATTCTCTCCCAGATTTTTAGTGGATTTGAGTACCTTCTGTTTCTGGGCTGTAATTTCAAAATAAAACAATGTTTTGTATCCTGACCTGCAATATCCTTTAAACCATATGGACTGCTCTCAGCATCAGGAAAATGGTGTGCTTACTTACTGGAAAACACATCAGTTTGTGGCATAATGAGATGGATCTATTGTTTTACATTGTGCATTGCCGAGTTTGATGTACCTCCAACGAGCAAATCCCATTCCAAATAAATGGGAATCCTGGGCTTGTAAATTATGTGAGCAACATGCTGCTTTAGATAAATATCATTAATGGTGCAAATGTACAATTCTGTAACACTACACATTACAGACAAGGTCTTGTGTTTGCATAATAACTTGGTCTCGAGACAAACCATCTGTCCGTTGGTGATACAGTCAGATCTCCTAATTAAGAAGAATCCTGGCTCTCTCTCTCTCTCTTTTTGACTTTCTTCCTCTCTCTCTCTTCCCTCATTTTTTCTCTCTCTTTGCCAGTTTTTTGTGTCATCTAGAAATTATTATATTTGGTTCCCACATCCAAATGATTGATATACATCCTGCACAGCTGGTGCCCCAAGTACTTATCTTTGCGGTCCTCCAACTAGTCAGTCTACCAACATGAATATGACCCACTTATTCCTACTTTCTGCCTATTCACCAATCCTTAATCCATGTCAGTATGTTACTTACTACTTTATGTGCTTAAATTTTGTTAACTCACCTTTTGATGTTTTGTAAATCCAAGGACACTTAGTATAGTTGGTTTTGTTAGCAACACTGTCAAATAACTCTACCAAGTTTGCAACATGCAAAGCTAATAGGTCAGTAATTCGTTTTTTTTTCTCACTTCCATCTTAAATAGTGGCTAACACTTAGTACTTCTAACCCACAGAAATCATTCCAGAATCTGTAAAATTTTGGACGATGATCATTAATGCATCCAGTACCTCTACAGCCATCACCTTCACTCTTGAATTATCACTAATTCTTGGGGAATTATCAACTTTCAGCCTCATTAATTTTGCCAGTACAATCTTCTTATAAAAAGCTAAAAATTTTCTTCAACTCTTCATTCTGACAATCCATTTGGATCTCTAGTTGTGGGAAATTTCTAATATCTTCCTCAGTGAAAACAGAGGCAGAGTAATCATTTTGCTTCTCTGCCATTTTTCTAGTCGGCTGTATAAATTCTCGTGACTCTGCCTGTAATTGATCCACATGTATTTTGGCAAATATTTACTCTTGCATAACTATATAAACTTTTACAGACTGTTTATGATTTTTGCTAATTTACATTCACATTGAATTCTTTATCTCTATTAGTTTCTTGGTCGTCTTGCGCTGTATTCTAAAACCCTCCCAATTCTTGTGTTTCTGGCAACTTCGTAGACTCTTTCTTCTAACCTTATATAATTCTCAACTTCTTTATCATTCCAGCCACAGTCCTAACAAAATTCAAACCAAGGCATAAAAGTGCATGCCTAACCTTCACCCACAATTTGTGAAAAAGAACAAAAATGGGGGGGAAAAAAGAGAATCCTGGAAAATACACAAATGGTCTTCCAGATTACCATTGTCTACTCGCAAAGGAAACATTCCAAGACAAGAACTGAGCACTAAATTTCTCCCACACACTGGGTACACAGACATCTCTTCTGTAATGTAACATGTCACAATGCAACTATTTTTCAATAACAAAGCTTACTAAAACAGGCACTCCGGTTTCCCCTCAGTCCAAATATGTGCAGGTTAGGTGGCTTGGCCATGCTAAATTGCTCAATGTCCAGGGATGTATACACTAGATAGATTAGCCATGGGAAATGCAGAGTTACAGGGATAAAAGTAGGGGGGTTGGTCTGGGTGGGATGCTCTTCAGAAGATGTGGATCCAATGGGCAAAATGGCTGCTTCCATTCCTATGATAAAAACTGCACCTTACTTATTATTTCTACAGTTTATTCAAAAAATTGGAAAAAACAATACTCCCATTCGCTGAAAGCAACTTGTCAATTCTTCTAGCCAAAAATTGATCTTCAGTATGTAACTTACTGAAGGTCTATCCCTTGGATTTCTTTTAAACTACTGTGACATTAAGTTATGCAGATCGGAGGTATAATGATACAGGTGGGCAAGATCCACAGATAATCTTTAGCACTAAGTTTGGGCTGAGACGTTGCAGATGGAGTTTAATTTAGATAAATGTGAGGTGCTGCCTTTTGGGAAAGCAAATCTTCGCACAACTTATACACTTAATGGTAAGGTCCTACAGAGTGTTGCTGAACAAACAGACCTTGGAGTGCAGGTTCATAGCTCCTTGAAAGTGGAGTCGCAGGTAGGTAGGATAGTGAAGGCGGCATTTGGCATGCTTTCTTTTATTGGTCAGAGTATTGAGTACAGGAGTTGGGACGTCATGTTGCGACTAAGCAGGACATTTGGTTAGGCCACTGTTGGAATATTGCGTGCAGTTCGGGTCTCCTTCCAATCAGAAAGGGGGTGTGAAACTTGAAAGGGTTCAGAAAAGATTTATAAGGATGTTGCCAGGGTTGGAGGATTTGAGCTATAGGGAGAGGCTGAACAGGCTGGGGCTGTTTTCCCTGGAGCGTAGGAGGCTGAGGGGTGACCTTATAGAGGTTTATAAAATCATGAGAGGCATGGATAGGATAAATACACAAAATCTTTCCCCTGGGGTCGGGAAGTCCAGAACTAGAGGGCATAGGTTTAGGGTGAGAGGCAAAAGAGATAAAAGAGACCCTAAGGGGCAAATTTTTCATGCAGATGGTGGTACATGTATGGAATGAGCTGCCAGAGGATGTGGAGGAGGCTGGGACAATTGCAACATTTAAAAGGCATCTGGATGGGTATATGAATAGGAAGGGTTTGGAGGGATATGGGCCAGGTGCTAGCAGGTGGGATTAGATTGGGTTGGGATATCTGGGTCGGCATAACGAGTGGACTGAAGGGTCTGTTTTCATGCTGTACATCTCTATGACTCTAAGTGGTACAGGCTAGTACAATTAGAATATTTAAAAGGCGTCCAGATGGATATATAGAGAGGAAAGGTTTAGACGAGATTAGGATAGCTGGTTGGCACGGACTCTTGACATGCTGGCAAAATACAACCACTGCTTTAGAAGCAACAAAAAACTGTTTTCCTGAGATATAAATCATCAGTTCCCCCATATATTGATTGGAGAAGTGTCCAACATTAATGTAGTTAATTAAATTTATCATAGAAATATTGAAAAAGTAAACTTAAATCATGATAAAACAATTAAAGAATATCATAACAAAGTTAGTGTAATGTCTGTATACAACTCTTTCAAAATGAAGTTTGCAGATCACTGTAGGTTCAAATATCTTCAATATGTTCTGCTGAGGTTTGCAGAATTCATTTTAGATTGGCAGAAGGGGCTACATTCCACAAGTTACTATATGCAGCCTCTGGGGGAATATGATAAACTGGATATTTAAGTGATCTATTCTTAGAAGAATTGACAACAATTATAAAATCACATATGCCTGTTGCATATTAAAAATTTGCCCAAGTATAATTGATAAGCTGACAGAAGTTCTTAATTTAGGTATGCAAATATCCAAGTGATTTACCAATTATGTCATTTGGTTATAGACAATTGTGGGCATTCATGTGGTTAAGGGAAAAATTGAGAGAATGATAATTAATTGATTCTCTTGCCTAAAACTGAATATTGAATGGTCATGTTATGCCACTTCCAGCAGAGGCCAGGTATAACCCATCTTTTTATACAATTGGTATTGAAAAAGAGTGAACTCCCTTGACGATGTGGGGAGAAACAACTGACGTTGTCTCACTTGAAAGGTAGTCTTTCTAAAAAAAACACTAGTCCACTGAAACACAGCAGGGAATTCTCATGAGCAGATCAAAATCAATATCACTCCCTCAGACTACCTGCATACCTATGGGGTTTGGTGAATCTTGCCGTTGCCATGTTTACCGATACAACTGACTACATTCTGAAGCATTATGAATGTGGCCATTA
Organism: Chiloscyllium plagiosum; assembly: GCF_037043375.1. Taxonomy (NCBI): domain Eukaryota; kingdom Metazoa; phylum Chordata; class Chondrichthyes; order Orectolobiformes; family Hemiscylliidae; genus Chiloscyllium; species Chiloscyllium plagiosum. The sequence goes on along the minus strand of NW_028270148.1, from coordinate 71,944,932 downwards.
TAAAAAGAGAAAGATCTAAGTGGTTTTTTTGCAAAAAAAATAAAGCATTTACATATTATCTGCAATGTGCTATAGAATGTGGAGATTATGACAGACACAATGTAGTACTCTAGGGGTGTCGTTACAGTTGCAATAGAGAAATGAGGTAGTCAATTTGCACGTGACAATGTTCTTTAAACAACAATAAGACTAGTGGTGAGATAATCTGTTTGACAAAATAAATATTTTACATCCACCTAGTGGGGCCTCACTGTAATGTCTCATCCAAAAAAAGCACCTCAAATGCAGTACTCTTGCAAGTATTACACAACAGTTCCATCCAAGGTTGTGCCCTCAAGTTGCTGAAATATAGAATAGCACAGAAGTATGTTACCACTTAACTAATGCCAATAATGGTGAACAAAAGCTCTTTAGGATGTCTTGTGACACATTTGCTTCGTAGGACACGTATTGAAAACAAGAACCCACAATGATTAAAATGGTTGATAGTTGAATGGAAAATCAACTTCACTCATTTTAGAAGTTCCCCAAGATATGCAGTATCCCATGTTAAATACACACATCAGGGATCTCTCATCTCAGAAAATTTTTCATTAACAAGACAAGATTTATCAAAATGTTTTCAGCCATCTCTAGTTGCTGACATTTCACAAAATAGATCTCACCCTGTTTTACAAGTCTCCTTTCAAAGTATCATTATGGCAAAGAATAAGGCACACCATCAAGCAATGCTTTTAATGAAAAAAAAAGGGAAATTTGATTTTGTGAATGGACTAAAATTAAGGTTTACTGTGTTTTAGAAGTGTTAAATATTTTAAGATTATGCAATTGTTATAATGAAGAAAAGGAAAAAAGATACAAATTAAGTGATAACATTTAGTTGGAGCATAGGACATGGCAGGAAGGCCAGTGATGCAGGAAAATCCTTCATTTCTTTATTATACATCTTCTATTCAAGCTATGAAAAAGCTTCCACCCAAACTGGAAAGCTTTATAAACAAACAAACTGGACCTATTACACCTATCATTCCACCACTCCACACAGTTGAAGTTATAAACTTAGTCAAAATTTCACCACACAAATGTGCTACTGTCAGTCAATGAGGCACATAGAATATTGGGAAATAATGCATCTTTTCAAGTTGGCACATGAACTTGTAAGTAAAATCATATCATATCACTCAGAATAACATTCTTTTCAAGAACATAATTCTTCATAAAAGTAGGGTAAACTAGTTTGATGCATTTCTGTAAACTGCAGTAGAGTTGGAACTTGCCTGGAGCTGGAGACAAAAAACAAGAATTGTATTTTAGTCAGCCTCCATCAGGTATTTTTTGACAGATATTTGTGTTCACAAAGTTGCAGTTGGAAGGAAGCAGTGGCACGTGAAGTGTGAGAAAAGTCATCTTTCTACTTTGACAACCAACATCAACTGAGGTCAAAGTGCGAAATGGAAGAACTGGCACAAGATGTTTGAAAGCTCTTGAGGGTGGAGAGATCAGGTGTTTTTAAAAGTAACATTTGAGACGCTGTCAAGTTTAAACACTTCATTGATTAGTTTTAAAAACAGTGAAAGGATAGCATTGAAAAGGAGTGTCAAATTTCACTAGCAGCAGCAGTCCTTGAAGCCTTTATTAAAAGGACCTGAACAATAGGTAGCAGCAATCGCCAATCAGCTACACTAAAGCTTCAAACAATTGTCACTTGCCTCAGTTGGAAGTTAATAAGCATTGTTCAACAATCAACTGTAAAGTTGCTCACTAAATTACTTTATTGCCCCTCTTTCCACCCTTAGCCACAGATAAAACATATACCAGCATGGATTTCATCCTGCCACCCTCATTGATATTAAACTAATTAATACAAAATGGACAAACTGACTACCCAACAGTAGTATGAATCTATCTACTGAGCCAGTTGAAAGGTGGTCAAACCTTTGGCCAGATATTGTGGGCAACAGACTTGTTATACTTGTTTTCTGGTTAAAATGCTTTAAAACAATTTCCTGAAACTTAACTATGATTCAGTGTATAACAGGCAGCATCTTATGTCAGAAGATTGTCTCCAAGTGCTACTTGAACTGTCAAAGTCTGGGCTGATCATCCAAGCACAGAATTGTAGTATTGGTACAACACGATAGAAGAGGAGTCATGCTTTGGATTAGATACTAAACAAAGCAAAATATAAAAGTTCTATGTTAAATAGAACATCATTCTGACTTCCCAAATGCTGGGTAAATGATAGTCTCCAACAACAATAAAAGGAAAAGAAAATATAACCACAAAGACAGAAGTGGGGCTTTTAGAAAAAACATTCCCCGACATAGTCTTGCCAACCTGTATTCAGAGACATAAGCAGAATTATAGCTATTTAGAAACAATTTAGAAGCCCTAAGATCTCAATTATATCAATGTGCTCTGACACTGGGTGCAGAGACGAAAATTTAGACTTGGAACTTCCAGAAACGAAATCAGAAAAACACTTCGATGCACACAAAAAGAAACAAAACTTTGTAAATAGCAACTGATGCAAGATCAATTGTTGCTTTGAAGTCCAAGACAGATCCATTGTTGCTTACTAGAGTTACAACAGGAAGATGCGAAAAAAAAAAGGCTGGGACACAAAGGAATAAGTTGATGATGGATAGTCAACAGTTTTATGAAGGGTAGGTCGTGCCTCACAAACTTTATTGAGTTCTTTGAGAAGGTGGATGAGGGTAAAGCGATTGATGTAGTATATATGGATTTCAGTAAGGCATTTGATAAGGTTCCCCACAGTAGGCTATTGCACAAAATACGGAGGCATGGGATTGAGGGTGATTTAGCAGTTTGGATTAGAGGTTAGCTAGCTGAAAGATGACAGAGGGTGGTGGTTGATGGGAAATGTTCATCCTGGAGTTCAGTTACTCCTGGTGTATTGCAAGGATCTGTTTTGGGGTCGTTGCTGTTGGTCATTTCTAAAAGTGACCTGGATGAGGCCTTAGAAGGATGGGTTAGTATATTTGCAGATGACACCAAAGTCAGTGGAGTTATGGATAGTGCCAAAGGATGTTGCAAGTGACAGAGGGACATAGATAAGCTGCAGAGCTGGGCTCAGAGGTTTAATGCAGAAAAAGGTGGTGATTCACGTTGGAAGGAACAACAGGAATAAAGAATACTGGGCTAATGATAAGATTCTTGGTAGTGTAGACGAACAGAGAGATCTCGGTGTCCATGTGCATACATCCCTGAACATTACCACCCAGGTTTATAGGGTTGTTAAGTAGGTGTGTTAGCTTTTATTGGTAGAGGGATTGAGTTTCGGAGCTATGAGGTCAAATTGCAGCTTTACAAAACTCTGGTGCAGCCACACTTGTAGTACTGGGTACAGTTCTGGTCACGGCATTATAGGAAAGATGTGGAAACTTTGAAAAGGGTGCCGAGGAGATTTACTAGGATGTTGCCTGGTATGAAAGGAAGGTCTTCTGAGGAAAGGCTGAGAGACTTAAGGCGGTTTTCATTAGAAAGAAGGTTGAGAGATGTCTTAATAGAGACATACAAGATAATCAGAGGGTTAGATAGGGTGGACAGTGAGAGCCTGTTTCCTCGGATGGTGATGGCTAACACAGGGGAACATAGCTTTAAATTGAGGGGTGATAGATATAGGACGGATGTCAGAGGTAGTTTCTTTACTCAGAGTAGTAGGGGCGTGAAACGCACTGCCTGTAACAATAGTAGACTCACCCACTTTAAGGGCATTTAAATGGTCATTGATAAACATATGGATGAAAACGCAATAGTGTAGGAAAGACAGGCTTCAGCATGGTTCCACAGGTTGGTGCAACATTGAGGGCCAAAGGGCCTGTACTGCCCTGTAATGTTCTATAGCAGAGTAAGTCACATTTCGAGTGAATGATGAAACAGGCTCAAGTGTCTTAATAGACCCTGATCCTCAGACTATAGCACTACCACCACAAAGCATGAACCAACCCAGTTTATTCATATCTCATCCACCATCTCAGGCATACATTCCTTCAACCATCAACAAACCCTGGCAGAATTGCTCCCAATCCAGAAGTTGCACTGCAACAACTTCTAACAGTTTTAACAATATCTCCCAAACACACAATATTCACAAACCACAAAGACCAAACACCAGCACAAAGAATCAGCATCACCTTGAAGAGATTATTCAAGCTACACATGGTCTGGACTTAACATTTTCAAAAATCGATGAACTCCCTCCATTTTGATCACCACTGTGAAAGAAAAATTAGGGATGAGCAACAAATTTGAGTGCTAGTTATCTATACATCCTACGAATGAATAGAAAAAAACCTAAGTTCTCTTAACAACAATAGTCAGGCATTTCTGGTCAATATTTATTCCTCAAAAATCACAAGTTATCTGGTCATTAGCAACCACCATATGCAATCACCTCGTATCCTTGACAGCATATTCCACAATGTTTCAGGCCAATGATCAACAAACAAGAAACCTTGATACCATGCTACTTTTTAGACAGGACACCAAATGCTTTGCCAAACAGGTAGGACACAGGGATTTAGGAAACACTATTCAAAAGTTCAGAAACAGGTAGCTAAAAGCATAGCTGCCAACAGGATTAAAGAAACAGAGAAAGATTAAAAAAAAAGGAATGCACAGTGTACGCAGAGTTCCGAGGGGGCTGCACTACTCAGAGGTCACCCAGATGCCTTAAATATGTCACAGATGTACCTGCCTCTACCACTTCCTCTGGCAGCTCATTATATTCACGCTCCACCATCTGCATGAAAAAGTTGACCCTCCAGTCCCTTTTAGGTCTTCCTTCTCACCTTAAAGCTATGCCCTCTAGTTTTGGATTCCCCCACCCTAGGGAAAAGATCGAATCTATTCACCCTACCCATACACGCCCCTCATGATTTTATAAACTTCTAAGGTCACTCCTCAGCCTCCTACATTCCAGGAGAAAAAAGCTCCAACCTATTCAGCTCTCTCCCTATAGCTCAAACCCTCCAAACCCAACAGCATCCTTGAAAATCTTTTTTCTGAACCCTTACAAGTTTCACAATATCTTTTCTATAGCAGGGAGATCAGAATTGATTGTAGTATTCCAAAAGTGGCCGCACCAATGTCCTGTACATGACATGTCGACTCCTTTCCTCAACGCACTGACCAAATGGAGGCAAGCATGTCAAACACCTTCTTCACCACCCTGTCAACCTGCAACTCTACTGATGCATAGTTGCATAACTCTCAGAGTGGACAACATACATTGTCATAAACTTTTGTCTTGGCAATTTCATGCAAGAATGTCCCTGGAAAATACCAGCTTCAACTGGCAATAATCAAAGTACCAGCTGGGTCAGTGTAAAAACTAAAATCATGAAACAAAAATGTTTTTCTTATTACCTTACCTTACCTTACTCCATAACTTTGCAATTTTTTCAAATAGGGACAGTGTAATTTAAAGAAAATCACGTGAGAGAAATGACATGACCTAAAACAATTATGCAAATATAAAAGTCTCACCAAAAACAGTTTAGAAGAAAAGTTGAGGGTAGTAAGAGCCTTTGTTTAGTTTCAGTCTGTCTAGAGGGAAGGACATTACCAACAGCCTTCACACCGCAACACATTCAGGGATTTTAACAGATAGAACCTTACCCAATAGTTTTTTTTTTAAAAAACAACCTGCTCAGAGATGATATTGCAGGTGTCTGGAGCAAGTGGGACTTGAACATAGCTCTCCAGGTCCAGAGATAGGTTCTTATGCAGTGGCAGTGTCCCGTCACACAGCAAAACGATGACTTTCCCGAATCAATAAAACAACTATTGCTTTAAATGAGGATGAAGACGTACCATTATATCTGACCGAAATATTGGAAATTAACTTTAAGTTTTCAGAGAATGATTTGTACAGGAAGCCACAACAACACGATTGCGTCAACAATAAAAAGTATCAGCTTTCATGTTTTCAGAACCTCTTGCAACTGACTGGAGAAAACATACAATTCTGGTCATTTCTTAAAAAAGCAGTCTTCACCTTCCCCAGATAGATACTGTAAATTCAGGTTCCAAGCTGCTTACAGAATTTAAGAACTAGGATGGGAACTTATTTTTAGGCTACTTTAATTACATAAATCCAGAATGGACTCACCTCAGCAAAAATATTAATATTCCACACAATTAAACTGAGCTCATTAAACGCACGTTCCAGAATAACCATGCGTCAATTCTTAGCTACACCACAGGTGATGGAGGTAGAATAAAACACCAATACATTTCAGTGTAATTTTGTTTGTAAAGATGACCGTCAGCTAAGTTCAGTTTTTAAAAGCAATCTGGTTGGCTCCAAGCTTTGCCTTCAAAACGAACAGTACTAGTAATTTTAAAGACAAGCCATGCACGTGAAAACAGCTCATCCTTTACTATTGCCCTTCCCAGACACCTCCCTCCATTTGTGTTATCAAGAGTGTAATAAACCTAAGATTTCAGACAGACAATCTCTTCTGTTGATTAATAATACTAACAAATATTGAATTAGATCTACAACTAACTCAACTTCATCTATTTATCCAACACCCTGCCCTGTAAAGTTAATTTACTTCGGAATTTTTTACCGACTATTAAGATGCTAGCTATTTTAAATAGAAGACACAAGTATGATAAATGATTATTTTCTATGATCACAGAACGTCCCAAAGCACTTTGACTACACTTCAGAAGTACTTAATTGTTAGTACTATTCTAATTTAGGAATTGCAACAGCCAATTTGGGCACAGCAAACTCCTACAAATAGCAATACAACAGTGACCCAGATGATATGAGAGGGATAAATATTGGGCAAAATAGGGGATAACTACTTTTTTCCAAAATAGTATTATGGAGTATTTTACACCCGCCTGAAAAGGAAGTTGAGACATGATTTTAGATTATTCTGAAAGATGGCACCTTCAAGACTGCAGTGGTCCCTCAGTACTTAAAGCTTTAACCCAAAAACTTAGGTCATGTTTTTGAAATAAACAAACCAACCAATTTGTGCCTTTCCAACAGTGTGGAAGCAAAACAAATTAGAATCAAAGACTTTTTTTAAAAAAATGTCTTACAATTCCAGTAACCAAAAGGAGTGGAAACCAAATGATTCTTCATAATGAAGAGCAGTAGGTCACCCAGTATTTAGTTCCAAGTGCTAGCTCATGCCCAGGAATGATAAATAGAGCAAAAGAAAAACGAAGCTGCGCAACTACATCTGTCACATATTTGGTTGTATGTAAAATGTCTAACATTCTTCTCTTTCCAAATGTTGCAGGTTTGAGTATGGGTTTAACTTCTAAAATCAACATTCACTGTTCAGATATTCAATAATATTGTCAAACCACTACAACAGACCTTAAAAAGCCGGAAATACTATAATTTCCCCTTTTCATCTTTGGGCACAAATCCATCCAAAGTAATAAGGCACCCAGAAACAGATTGTACATATGGATTTACAAAGTGCTGAGTCAACAGAATCTGAAATATTTGTTTGAAGTAGATGCTGATAGTGTAATAGTGCAATGGTGCTGTCCCTGCCTTTGTTCCAGAAGGCCCAAGTCCCACTTATTCCAGAGGTGTGCAACAACATCTCTGAACAGGTTGATTAGAAAATATTTACAACAAAGCCATGCAATGGAAAGTTTAGTTCTTAAATACCCATATAAATTTTTAGAAGCCAGAAATAGCTAACAGGAAGGATTCAAGTGAAGTTTAAAAATATAGCGACTTCAATTTACATCCAGACGTTGTCAGCTGTTAATCAAATCTTTAAAGAACATGAGCTACAAATCAAAAATGCAAATTGTTCTCTCCCCTATTCTAGCTATAACTGGAAAAAAAAAACGTGACATAACATACATCCACAAGAGGGTCACCACTGTGTGGCATAAATGGTGCCTAGATTTAATTCTTGCTGCTGCCAAGCAGGTTAATCTCAGCTCAGACAGAATTTGGGCCTCAGACTTTGCAACCATGGCCTGAGGTGAAAACTGGAATGCCCACTTCTAATCAGTCAGTCATGCTGAAAAATGCAGGAGAGAGGACATGAGATGCCTACTGAGATGGCCCCTTGAATGCATTGACTTGTCAGTGCAGTAGATGAAAGCAGCAACATGAAATACGGGTGTTGGCATCAGGCAGAGGCACAAATGTCCACTAAAATCATGCATGAAGTGTTGTGTAATGGAATGAAGAAAATAAGAATGAACAAGACACACAACAGGGTTATCACATTAGGAAAAAAAGGTTAAAAGCAGCACATATGGAGTTCCTGAACAGAAAGAATCTCCACTAAAAAACACCTTAGAGGCACAATAATTAACGATTAAATGAACAGTCTGAATATAACAATCTTCCTTTCTATTTGTTAGATTAAAAAAACCCCTGAAAGACTGAAAACCTCGACATCCAGTTTTATATCTCTGCCTATTATGGTCACCAGATTGTGCAAGTGGAAGAAGCACAAAATCCACATGTATCTGGGTTTTAAGTTAGATTAAAAGGTTAGTAAAACTAAGAATAGGACTTTATTTGGAATTTAACTTTGTTGAACTGATCAGTTGAAAGTCAACAGCTCATGACCAGTCAATATTTCCTCGAAAATGAAAAGGTTAAGTTTTACCAATGGACATCAATCTTTGAGATGGGCAATTGAAGAGTTGCATCACCTTAAATTCCGATATTGGAATTACAAAGTCAAGTTACTCTCTGTACACATGCTAAAGGACTCAGTGCCAGACTTCCCTTTCTTCATTGTTCAACAACTTTTTTTTTTGAGTTAAAAGGAGAAAATTTTACCACTGAGTTGAAGAATTTCATAGTTACATTATCTACTCTTTACCAGATTTCTTAAGATCTTGACTGTTTCAGAAAAATAAACCCAATGCTGAATAAGTATCAATGGCCAAATAGTACCTCAGCATACCCAAGAAAACATTGAGAGGAAGACTCAGTGAAGAAGCCAGGCTCGAGCATATGCAAAACTTATTCCCAGGAAAAGCACAACACAGCTGACAAGAAACCTCCCTCTCGGTTTTGTCCTTGAAAAAAAATCTATCTTCAGGTCAGTTATTGCCCTAACCACAACAAACAAATCATTAATCGCAGACTAGTACCCAAGGTCCAAGTGATGAATTCAGAGTCACCAAAAAAGGCTAAATTAATATTTCACAAAAGCATTAAAAATAATTCACAAATGGGTCTCATGATGCAGTGGTACTGTCCCTACCTCGGGTAGGAGTCAAGATTCACAGAAGTGCACACAACACACCCAAATAGACGGACTGAAAACAAAATAAAAAAAACTATGAAACAAAAATTTTAAAAAATTAGTCCATAACTGTCTCGCTTAAAAACTCAAAGTTCTTAAGCTAATCCAATGGTACTTACAGCATGACTAAAATAGTGTAAAAGTATTGCTGTTCTCATACCATTTTGCTCTCACTTCTACCTACCAAAGCCATGATGGATTTCCTCACGTCCTCAACATCCACCCATTCCGTTACAACAAATCACCTGCCATTATTTTCCATCCCCCCCATGACAGCATGAAATACATTTTTCCCTTCCTTTCAGCATTCTCAAGAGACCAACTCCTTGGCGACACCCAGACCAACTGCTCAGTCATATCAAACACATCCATGTTTCCTATAGCATCTTTCAACTCTTGCCCAAAGTCCCAAATTTCCCATTGGAATACAGGGTAGTTACAATTTTAGTTCACAAAATGCGATTTTTTTTTCCCAAGTAACGTATTCATGAATATGTTTGTCTTAAGCATTCGGTTCTTAATTGAAAATTACAGTTTAAAATTTAGACAATTAGTATGAGCTCAACAAAAAAATCCCAATACCGGTGATCAAATACTATTATAGAATAATAGTTCATATTTACAATTCTCGAAAAACTTGATTTTAGCCAAATCTTCAGTGGAAATATTTCAAGGCGGTTAGCTTCATGGAGCAAGAAGTCTCTGTACATGATTAACCTTGAATTATTTGTTGACTCATGGAAAAGAGCTGCTCGAAAGCTTTCTTAGCCATACGCCGGCAATAGAAAGCAATATAAAATTTAAAATGCAGAAGTACATGAACTTTAACATTGGATGCATACTTTTGGGTAGGGAAAAAAATAATAGCATCACCACAGGAAATGACATCAACCACCTAAGAAAACCTAATCACAAATACTTACTCCAGTGCTTCACCGATGATGTTACCTAGTATGGTGATGAATCGTCTGAAAACGAACCTTCCAGCTCAGCGAACAAACTTGCATTCAATAGTATTAGAATTGAAGTCTAACTCCAGCTTGTGATCAGTTGGTGTCAGTTAAGGTAAAGCAAATAAAGAAAGCTGTAGCTTTGATCTGCATGTATTTAAGTCACCAGGGAAAACTGGCCCAAGTTCTACTGGATTAAATGAAAAAAAAAAACTTAAAAACATCCAGGTAGACAGATTCAAGCAACATCTCTTGCCTCAAAAACCTGTATACACACAGAAGACCTCCAACTGCACTCCTGATACATGGGTATGCAAAAGGTGTGCGCGAGGTGGCAAGGGGTGCTTGTAGTACACTAGTCATACTCCAGTTTAGGGCCCCAGGTTTAAGCCCCACCGGCTCGAACAGTGTAATAACAGCAGATTCATTAGAAAAAAGTAGTAGGGGAGCAAAAACTATTTCCTGCTCAAGTTTATGCTTAAAGGCTATTAGGCAGAGTCAAAGAAATAAATAGATGTAGAATATAAAGAAAGTAGTATAGATGATGGAGCAACTCAAGTATTGAGGTAGATCTCCCAGCAATACTAAAGACATTTGCTCCCAAATTGGTTGCCTCTCTAGCAAAAGCTGATCTGGTACAGCTACTACACTAGCACCTACCTGGCAATGTGGAAAATTGTCTAGTTATGACTAATGCATAAAAAAGTACAAGTTATTGCACACTTAGTCTATCCTCCAAAGAAATGAAGGGATCAACCACTGAGCTATCAAGTGTTACTTGTACAACAAGAATGAATACTCACTCACTCAGGGTCCTGATAGGGCCATTCTGCTCATGACCACATTACAGCCCTGGTCCAAATGGACAAATGAGCTCAAATCAAGGCAAGCGTGACTGGTCTTGCAATTAAGGCTACAATTGACTAAGTATGGCATCAAAGAACTCTAGCAAAACTGGGGTCAATGGAAATCAGGGCAAGAACTCTCCAAAGTCTTACTGAGCATAAGATAATGATTACTGTTGGAGGCAAGTCATCTCCACCACAGGATGTCAACAGGTGTTTCTCCAGGTAATGCCCCAAGCTGAATCATATTTAGTTGGTTTATCAATGGCCTTTCCTTTACCGTATGGTCAAAAGCTGACATTTGTGGATGATGTTCAGCACCATTCAAAACTCCCCAAATACTAAAACAGTCTTTCTGGAGTCAACACCAGGTCTTGCTGAGTTACAGTAACAGTGAAGCACAAGTGTGCTGGGCAATTATCATCTTCAGTGAGACATAATCAACTATCACCCTTAGACATGCAGTGACATTACCAACACTGAATACACCATTATATCCTGGATGTTACAATAAATCAACGATGGACTACACCAGTTGCTCATGGCAACAGGGCATACTACTTCAAGATGCACTGCAGAAACTCACCAAGTCTCCTGAGACAGCACCTGTGGGCCCTATCACAGGACAAGGGCGGCCAAATTTCCCTCCAAGCTACTCACGATCCTGATTTGGAAATATATCACTGCTCCTTCAGTGTCACTGGGTCAAAAACCCTGGAGCTCCCTCCCCTCTTGAAGCACTGTGGGTGTCCCTACAACACATAGGCTGCAATAATTCAAGGCAGCCCCTCACCACCTTCTCCAGAGGAACTAGAGAACAACAAATGCTGGCCTAGTCATGAACATACTCAATAATAACTTTTGACAAATTAATTAAACTAACATGATTGAAGCATTATCACATTTCCCCTTATACCCTGCCTACAGTTATTTCACTTATTTTGGAAAGCTAGATTTGGCAAATACATTTAATACTACATTCAAATGGCACAGAAATAAATCACAACAGAACTGCATTGAATATTAAAACAGGGGGATAAAATGCAAATAAAATTAGCTACCAAATAGGACTTTAAAGCTAATCATTCTAAAAAATCATTTTACTGTAAGTCAATCCAGTCTGCATTGCCCAGTATTAAGTTGCCTAACTTAGCAGGAGATTAAGAGGAGATAGCCTTTCAGCGGAGGAGATTTGGCCTTTCAAAAATTGGATGGCTATCAGTATAAGAAATGTGAGGGGGCACCATTGGAACACAATTGGACACATTAATTATAACTAAAGGTTTCCTAAACTGAACTAGTCCCATTTGCCCCATATCCCTCTAAACCTTTCCTCTAGTACCTATGCAAATGTATTTTAATTGTTGTAATTGTCCCCACCTCAACCACTCGTCTGTCAGCTTGTTTCATTAACACACAACCCTGTGAGAAACGGTTGCCCCTCAGGTCCCTTTTATATCCTTCCCCTCTCTCACCTTAAGCGTATGCCCTCTAGCTTTCAACTCTCTGCAGAAAGACCTTGACTATTCAACCTATGCTCATGATCTTTGAGATCTCCTACGCATCAGGGGAATAAGTCCCAACCTGTCCTTATAACTCAAACTCCCCCAGTCACAGTAACATCCTTATAAATCTTTTCTGCTTTCCATGCTGTACGACTATGACAAATAGACAAATCAGGTAGAAAGGGAGAAAAGGGTTGGGTAAACTATTAAACCTAGTTGCATCTGCTCATAAACTGCCCGGGAATAAATACTGGCAAATTTGTCAGTGCTGACAAAAAAAAGGTGAGGAAGAAGAGATGTGGAGAAGTAGTTTTTACAGAACCCTCACACCTATATATTTGCATATAGGATATAAGCAGGCAGGCAAGGAGGCAAAGAGTTAAGCTCTGAGTTTGTGAAACAAGAGGTTCCGCTAAGCATGACTCAGATCTGATAAGCACTTAGAGAGTTAACAATAGGGTGCTGGAGGCAAGGGTAATGGACTAACAAGGTGGAAAAGCATTCATTGTGTAGAGCTATTTAACAGGTGAAAACTATGAATTGTGTGAAGCCAGTTAAGATTAAGAACATTCATTGTATATCAGCAGATGGCTTAATCTTTGCTATTGACACTTACTGATTGTAATGGTTATGCAAATGATATGTATATTGCCTTATCTGGATGCTCCTCTCTGTAAAATGACTATATAATTAATTAAGAAACTGTTGTTCAAGAGAGAAGACCGAGATCTCATGTCTCTGTGCACATGGGTGATCGTTCTCTCTCTCTCCAGGGCCTGGAATAAAGGACGTAAAAGTATACTGTGTCTGAGTATTCTGCTTTGACTGAGGGGGGATAAAGAGGACAACAGAAGTGGATCCTCACAGTCGAAAAGAAGTCATAAGAATGCTCTGATTTCACAATATACTATCCTCTTTATGCAGAGATCACAAGTTTACCAACACTTGTGGTCTGTAACTGTACTTTTACTTTAAATTGGGGGGGGAAAGCTGAGACTTAATTTGGATTTAGCCACGCCTAACAAAAAAGTTCTCTCACCAGCAGGGTCTTGAAAAATAAACAAGAAGAAAAAAAAGTGCAATGCGATAAGTGATCTGTTCACAATCAACTAAAGTAGCTGTTTAGCGGAAAGTCCCTCAGAAACTTAGATTATTGAAAGGTTTATACATGTCATTTCATATCATCATCACAGCAGCGTCTCACATACTACATTACATTAGTCTGCATTTTAGGACAGAAGAGGTATATTCTACCCAATGAGCTGTTTTCTGTCTGATTAATGTAAGGCATAGTCATTCCAACCCTGATCAGGTGGTTTGGGCCATACTTACAGCACTGGTTACTGGATCATCAAGATTAGAAATTGTCAGTTTCTTCGTCTCTTCAACGTACAGTTTTAAGGCTAGAGTTGTTGTGTGCAGTGGTAGCTTCCCTACCTCTAAACCAGAAGGTTTGGGCTCATGTCCCACCTCTCCAGAGGTGTCAAAAATTGCAAGTTAAACAAAGTACACCAATTAAATGCAGCCACCTCAGTTGGTACTGACTGAATGCAGCACTGTGCATGGGGCTTTTAAATGACTTTTTCTGAGTGACCCTAAAATAAAAAACTAGGCAATCAAAATAAAATTTCAGCAATTTTAGGAATACCAATTTTGACGACAGGCTAACTACACTAGCCAAAATCAAAAGACAAAAATCAGAATGTGACAGAATGCCGCACATCACAACGTCCCATTTTGTGGGATGAATACAACCTCAAGAACACAAGCAGCTGTGAAACCCTCTGCTAGACTGAACCCTTTCCACTGCCTTCAATGTTCATTTCCTCTGCCATCGATACAGTGGCGTGAGTAGAATTTGCAGGATGCACTGCAGAAATGCATACAGATGCCTTGGACAGCATCTTCCAAGCCCACAACCTCCAACCACCTAGAAGGATAAAGACAACAGATGCATAGGAACATCACTATTTGCTGGGTTCCCCCACCAGCCAAACAACACTCAGATACGAAACTACATTGATATTCTTGCACTGCCACAGGTTCAAATTCCTGATCTTCCTTTCGACCACCACTATGGCTGCAGCTACACCAAATAGACTGCTTTGGTTCAAGACAACTGGTTCATTATCACACCAAGGGCATATGGTGTCAATCTTGCCAGCAATGCTCACATCTGATGAAAAAATGTTTTAATAAAAAAAGAGAGATGAGGCTGTTAAGTTTTTCACCAATTATGGCCAACTGATTACCTTGCAACAAAAAAAAAAGTGTTAACTGTTGTTCAATTGGTAGCACATTTTACCCAATTCACAAGGTTTTAGTCAGGTCCAACTCCATGGCCTGAGCAGAGAAATTTACATCAACACTCCAGCACAGTATGAACAGAGTGCTGCTTCATTCAAGGTGGCATTACTGTGACAAGACATGCAACCAAAAAAAGGTGCCACAAGCCTGTGTGGGTGGATTTAAGATATTCCATGGCATTATCTCAAAAGAAAAACAAGGGAGTTATCCCTCAAATCAACATTCCCAAAACATAAGTCATCATAGTAATTCAAATAAACAGCTATGTACAAGTTGGTTGCCATTTTCCCTATGCAACAGTAACCATACCAGTATACTTCATTGGTTACCCGTGTTTTCCAGTCAATGCTGATTAAAACAATGAATATAGTTTATCTTTTTAAAAAAGATGACCAGCACTTCAGTGATTTGCCAGAAACAGTTTTCAACCAATATGGATTGCTGTACAGTGTTCAAAAAGTGAAAAGAACACAAGCAAATAAAAATCCTTTGGTCTTGTGGAAGACCCAAAACCTGGATATAAACAAAACCCGGATGCACAAAACAGTGTGAGAATTGTCTGAGAAGTTTAAAACTTCAAATGGTCAATTCTCCTATGTGAGCATCTCCAAATCTGTGCTACAGTTAGAGACAAACAGATCCACAGTGTTTACTTAGATAAATTATCTCATCTAACCTCCAGGTAATTACTTTGCCATTTTATGCTGCTATTTTCAATGTATGCCCTTCTCAACAGCAGCAAACCCAAAATAAATTTGCCACATTCACATAGGTCAGAAAAAAAGCCTTAGCAGATCTAGCAAGGAGGTTATTACATCTTCGTGTATACATACACAGGAAGCCAGTGGTAGAAGCACATTACTTGTTCTGCTATAGGATTGATCTCACCTGGAGTATTTTGTTTACTTCTGATCTCCATGTCACAAATACAGATATAAACTCTTATCTAGAGTGAAGACAGTTTTTCCACCTCTCCCCCTCATCCCCAGACTCTAGACTCTTAAATCCAAGTCTGGCATCTGCTTCATCAGCCTTCCCAAAAACAGATACCAGAAGTCAATGTATGTTGCATCATTTCCCTTCAAACCAATATCCTATTTTGAAAACTTGCACCTAGATGCACAAAGTTTTACGGTTTGATTTATTTACAAATTCTTAACCATCAGCTCCCTTTAACACGTTGGCTTTGTGCATGGGAAATCATGTATCAAGCTTGATTGAATTTTTTGAAGTAGTAACAAAGAGGATTGATGAGGGCAGAGCAGTAGGCGTGCTCTATGGACTTCAGTTAAAAGTGTTCGACAAGGTTCCCCATGGGAGACTGGTGAGCAAGGTTAGATCTCGTGGAGTACAGGGAAACCTAGCCATTTGGATACAGAACAGGCTTGAAGGTACAAGACAGATGGTGGTGGTGGAGGGTTGTTTTTCAGACTGGAGGCCTGTGACCAGTGGAGTGCCATAAGGATCAGTGCTGGGTCCACTACTTTGCATCATTTTATATAAATGATTTGGATGGGAGCATAGGAGATGGTAAGTTTGCAGATGACACCAAAATTGAAGGTGTAGTGAACAGTGAAGAAGGTTACCTCAGTGTACAATGGATCTTGATCAGATGGGCCAATGGGCTGAGGAGTGGCAAATGGAGTTTAATTTAGATAAATGTGAGGTGCTACATTTTGGAAAAAGCAAAAAAGGTCCTGGGGAGTGTTGTTGAACAAAGGGACCTTGGAGTGCAGGTTCATAGCTCCTTGAAAGCAGAGTCACAGGTAGATAGGACAGTGAAGAAGGCATTTGGTATGCTTTCCTTTACTGGTCAGCATATTGAGTATATGAGTTGGGAGGTCATGTTGCGGCTGTACAGGACATTGGTTAGGCCAGTTTTTGAATATTGCTTGCAAATCTGACCTCCGTCCTATCGGACAGATGTTGTGAAACTTGAAAGGGTTCAGAAAAGATTTACAAGGATGAATAGGAAAGGTTTGGAGGGACATGGGCCGGGTGCTGGCAGGTGGGACTAGATTTGGTTGTTATATCTGGTCGGCATGGACAAGTTGGATCAAAAGGTCTGTTTCCGTGCTGTACATCTATGACATGTGCAAGTCCCAAGATTGTAAAACTAAATTCAAACTATACCCTTGTTTTAAAAAAGCAGTTTTTAAAAGTAAGATTGTTATTATTTTAGAAAACAAAGCCAGTATCAGTAAAATTGAGCACAAAGCTATCAAACTATGAAAACCAAACTGATTCAATAATGCCCTTTAGGGATAGAAACTATGTTGAACTTCAGTTCTGCAATCCACTCAAGTCACCCCATTGCATCCAAATGTTACGAAGAAAATCAGCAGCTCTTGAAGACCTTCTCGAAAAGGCAAGCAGAGATGGACAATAAATGCTGTGACATATATATTCCCAGATGCAATTTAAAAATGGCATTAGCGACACACTTTCAGCACCAGTTCCCCACATTTTGGACTTCACAACAACTGGCCTTCACAAATCTGGGAAATTTACGTTCAAGTTGCAGTCAGCTGCATGGAGACAGCTTCATGCATTGAGAGCCATCTGCTCAAGCATTCCTCGGAGACCAATATGAAAACAACAATTAACTTCAGTTAAGTCAGCTCAAAGTCTCTTCCTTTCCAAAGGACAATGAGCTCAATGTTCAATTAATCTTGCATTACAACCCAGCTTCACACAGTCAGGTATGACCTCAGGTGTTTATAATCTGCAGCACTGAACAATAATCAAAATGAACCAAACAGGCTTCATGGAGTTAAACGGTCCAACGTTCCAGGTAGGGTAGACTATAGAATGGGATTTCTTCTCCCAACACAAAACCAAGCAGAGCCGTGCATACAAATTTAGTTTTATTAAATGCCTCTCAAAATAAATCTTCAATTCCAACCAAAGGAACGCTTCCTTCTACTTTCCAAATTCAAGCAGTTATTTCTACATCATAATGCAATGCCATTTCCAAAACAAGGAGCATGAACACAACGTACCAGTCAATTTGTGCAATTCTAGAAAGTGCAACACTATCATTCGGTATTTATATTTAATCACAATGCAAAAATTACTCAATGCACCACCAGGGAGTAAAATATCTGCGAAACAAACAATTCGTGATTATACAAATCCTGGTGAGAGCCAGGAATATGGCTGAATAGAGTAACTGTTCTCGGATCATGGCTGATTTAGATGTTAATTCCATACCCTGTAAGAAGGTGCCAACATCATTTTGGTTATTTTCAATCCATGCAGCATCTACAGCCTGTTGTGGAAGAAAATGCCAGACAACATATTGCTCAGGAAATATTCTGTGCTGTACATTATTTTGTCTGAAAGCATGTAGAACAAAGATTCAAACAGTTAAAAATTAATGTTACAAAATTAATTTTTAAATGTAATTTTGAAATCTCAAGTTAACACACAGATGTTTTGCTTTTTCCAGGTCAGGAGTTTCAAGACTGTTTGTTTTGTTCTTTTTCCAAGATGTGAAACATCATTGAAAAATCAATTATGTGGCTCAGGGTAGAAACATTATTGTGGCAATTTGTCATTGATAAACATACAATTGGACGTTCAGGCAGATCACAGCATGCTTATTTTCAGTTATCAAATTTGCTTCGAAAACAAAATGCAGCTGCCAAGATAATGTATGCCCATAAATCACACTGCATATCCAAAATGGAAGATTCAGGTTCAGCCCTTCATTAATTTCTAGTTATTAAGGTGACATCAAAATTACACTTTGTAATTTTAGTGACCAGACACTTTCATTCTTGCATTTTAAGAAACCAGTATGATCTGTGAATGCTGACCTCAACCTGATATTAGGCCCAGTTCCATGACATTCAGTGAACAGCTGTTTGCACTCATGTTTCACTCTGTCCATCCCCGCCCCCCCAAAACAAACTTCAAAGAGAACTGAAAATTTAAAAAGTGGCAGTAGATGCAGTGGTACACATGAATAGCTCACTTCACTTCATGATGATCAAGTTAGTGTTTTATTCATTACTTATTAGTAATAGTTTTTTTTTTGTTAAATAGTACCCAGAGTTTCTGAAAGGGATATAATGGTGCATTATTTCTTGAAGCAATCTGTGACACTAATGCAGCAAGTTACATATTCTGACTGCCCACAATCAGACAATGGAAACAGAAACAAAAATAAACACAGAATAGGAGCAGGAGTAGGCCATTTGACAGTTTCATCATCCAGTTTAATAGCCTGTTCCTGCTTTTCCCCTAATTCCTTTGATTCCTTATCTCCAAAAGCTATATTTGATTCTTTCCCCTTAGACTGTGACCCCTGGTTCTGGACTGCCCTGCCATCAAGGACATCATTCCTGTATAGTCCCTATCTGGTCTTGTTTAATTTTATAGGTTTCTATGAATTTTCCACCCCAACATACTTCCAAACTCCAGCCAGCATAATCACAAACAACTCAACTTCATCTCTGATGGACGCCAAAACTGCACACAATATTCTACATATTAACTCACCAAGACCCTGTATCATTGCAACAAAACATCCCTGCTCATGTACTCTAAGACCAACACATCATTTGCCTTCTTTACTGCCTAATGCACCTGGATGCTCATCTTCAGTGGAAACTTCACTGAGCATTCATTTTTAATTTTAGCCAGCTAAATTAGCGTGGAAGGTAGAATATTAAAATAAAATCTTGTGCAAAACTGGTTGTCTACAATAGTATCAGCAGAGCCTGTTTCTTTTCAAAAATTAGATATTTGACAGCTTTGCATCAGTATTATTTAATATTTTCAATCCCAGTTTCTTCTGGATTGAAGTATTAAACTTCCATCTCAAATTTAGATGTTTGCCTACAGATGTAGAAACTGAATGAAGATGACCAATGACTTCTTCACCACTGGGTGATAAATCCAGGCATGAATCAGTCTGCTGCTTAGGTAGTTCTATTGCAAAACATAAGCTTTAATTTGGCATTATTTTGGTCATTTCATTCTGGAGACTCATAAAATTGGCTAATGCAGCAAAAGGAAAAGCTCCACTTTAGAACACTAAGTGTATTCGGAGGTCTTACAGTGAGAAATTTTCAATTGCACATATACCATGTCCAACTGCAGTGTGTTTAAGGTTATTAAATTATTAAAAGGTATCTCCATAGCTTAGCATGGGGGTCTTGCCACATGAGCAACAATTCACCTTTAGGTTAAATAGGTCCACACCTACGACAATCTTCTGCAATTTCCAATTAGTATCAAATTAGTCTGTTTGCATTACAATTCTGAATTCTAGCACAAATCCAGTTTTGCATAAACTGTGAATCCCACAACCACTTGGAAATAATGTTTTCATAAATACGATGAAATTAGCAACTGCTGAAATTTTTCCAAATTAAGGGGAATTCATCAGGAAATGGATTTGGAGATGCCGGTGTTGGACTGAGATAGACAAAGTTAAAAATCACAACTTCAAGTTATCGTCCAACAGGTTTATTTGGAGGCACTAGCTTTCGAGGCACTGCTTCTTCATCAGGTGGTTGTGAAGCAGGACCTTAAGACACAGAATTTATTGCAAAAGATTACAGTCTCAAGTAGGAGAAATGATTATATTGAACAAACCTAGATATCATTTCAGCTGCACGAAACTAATCTGTTGCTATAAATTCTGGGTCTTATGGTCCTGCTTCACAACCACCTGAAGAAGCTGTGCCTGGAAAGCTATTGCCTCCAAATAAACCTGTTGGACTATAACCTGGTATTGCAAGATTTTTAACTTCAATCAGGAAATGACCGCCTTGGCTGAAAGATGAGCAGGATTTGTAGCTCAATATTGGTCGGTTATAGGAAATTCTGACAAGGTAGAGAGGTAGATAGAAGTTGGGGGTTGCAATATTGATGAAGAAATCAATTACAGCAGTTAGGAAGGATGATATCTTGGAATGAGGTCATATGGATAAAAGTTAAAAAAAAACAAAGGCACAAATACACTGAGTGTTTATTAGAGACCCCAAGCAAGCAAAGAAGCAGAAGATCAAATTTCAGAGATATACAACAATAATTAGGCAGTAATAATAGGAGATTTTAACTACTCAAATATCAACTGGGACAGGTTTAGTGTGCAGGATTGGTAATGAGTAAAATTCTTGAATTATTCAGGAGAATGTTTTGTTTTAGGTAATACCTCGAAATCCCAATAAGGAAGTGGGCCATTCTGGATGTAATATTGTAAATCAGTCCAGGCCAGTGAAGACTTGCGTTCAGGAGTATTTTTTGAGTTAGTGACCATAACTCAATGAGATTTAGGGTGGTCACGCAAATAGACAAAGATGGGCTAGGAATAAAATTTCTAAACGGGTTTGCGGGTTTCTTTTAATTTGTTGGGTTTCGTGATAACAAAAGGTGTCACAAACACAAACAACATCCTTACCGGTATAAAGTTCACCAAAGAGGAAGCGAACAACAAGACTCCCTTTCCTAGACGTCACGGTAGAACGCAAAGCCAGTGGACAGCTACAGACCAGAGTTCACAGGAAACCAGATACTCAAATACAGGAGCAATCATCCCAACACCCACAAACAGAGATGCGTCAGGACATTATTTAAAATGAGCCACAACACACTGCAGCACCCAGGAACTAAAAGAAGCCAAGGAAAAACACCTATACAACGTATAGCATTCAGGAACAGATACACAATAAGCATAATCTGCTGATTCCTACACCATAGACCTAAACAAGATGACAACACACCCAGAAACTCTAGCCACCCTGCCATACACTAAAGACATCTTAGAGATGACGACCAGACTAGTCTGGCCCCTAGGCATCATGGTAACCCACAAAAGTACCACCACACTTAAACAGCTCCTGATGAATCTAAAGGATCCCGAACTAATAACGAGCAGAATGAACGTCATATATAAGAGACCCTGCAAGGACTGCGACAAACATTACATTGGACAGACGGGCAGGAAACCAGTCACCAGGATATACAAGCACCAACTAGCCACGAAAAGACATGACCAACTATCAGTGGCTCACACACAACACACATTCAACTGGGACAATACATCCATCCTGGGACAGGCTAAACAAAGACACACATGGGAAGTCTTAAGAAGGTTGGCATTCAAACCGGAACTCTATTAACAAACACATCGATTTGCACCCCATTTACCAACCTCTCAGAAACAGAACCGGAAGTGATATCACCCACCCCAACAGACCTAGACAGATAAATAGCAAGCAGGACAGAACACCAGCGCTTCATTGGAGGCTCACTGATGATGTTACCTAGCATGGTAATGAGACATCCGAGAACAAATCTACCAGCTCAGCAAGCAAACCTAAATCTGATCCACAACCTCAGCTACACATCTTCTCCAAAATTGCATTTTACCAAGGCTTTTGGTGAGGTCCTTTGTAGTAGACAGGTAAGAAATCACAAAGGTAAAAACAATGACTGCAGATGCTGGAAACCAGATTCTGGATCAGTGGTGCTGGAAGAGCACAGCAATTCAGGCAGCATCCGGTAAGAAATCACAGTCATAGTAACCAAAGCAAAGCAAAGTAACACACTGGATTTAAAATTGGCTTTGAAGAAAGATGCAAAGGTAATGGCAGATGTTTATTTCTGCAAACGAAAACCTGTGTGGAGTTCTGCAAACCTTGGAACTGGGGTACGTGCTGTTTGTGGTGTATGTCAGTGATTGAATTCAAAATGTCAGGAGTATGATCAAAAAGTTTAAGATGACGGGAAATTGGTCAGGTGCAAAATACTGAGGAACATATCAATAAAAAATGGTCAGGTGGGCAAAGCAGTGGCAAATGGAATTTAATTCGGGAAGGACAGAGGTAATGCATGTGGAAGAGTTAACAATGCAAGTGATTACACTGTTAATGGGTTAGGATCCCAGAAAATAGTGAAGATCAGAAGGACCTTGGTGTGCATATCCACAGATCTCAAAGTAATGAAAGATGATTAAGGCAGCTCACATTTATTAGCAAAGGCAGATTATGCTGAAACTGAAGAAAACACTGGTTAGGTCACAACTACAGTAGAGTGATGCACAAACACCTGATCACCACATCATTAGAAAGATGCAAGTGAAATAGAAACAGTGTAGAAGAGGTTTACCAGGACGCTGCCTGGCTTGGAAGATCTAAGCTCAAAGAAAATCTGAAGGCTAAGGTTACTTTCCTTGAAGCATGATTTGCAGGGAAGGTTGAGAGGAGCCTTGATAGCAGATGGATAACATTATGAAGAGGCACAAGTAGGGGTTAATTGGAAGACACTGTCAGTAAAATGGTTAATAACCAGGTAACATGAATTTAAGAGGTAGAGGCTAAGAAAGAGTGGAAATTGTTTTCACTCACAGGTTGGGGAGAGTCACAGCTTCAAAGGATGAGGGAGTCAGAACCTTTCAAAACATTTACGCAGTATTTATATTTTCATTTGCATTACAATAGCCTCCTGGCTATGGGCTAAAAGCTAGAAAATGGGATTAATGTAGTCAGATCTCTATCAACCAGCACAGGCATGATGGGCCAACTGACTTCCTTTTGTGCCATACATGTCTACAAGTCTGAGAAATGTACAGATAGTAGAAAATTTTGAAGAGGAGCTAAATTACTAATGTGGTTTGTCCAACAAGAATATACTATTCCCCCACTACTAGTAATCTAGGTTCAAATCCTACCATAGCAGAAGCTGGAATTTTGAGTTCTGAAGAAGAATCTCAGACTCAAATCATTTACTTTTTTTTTTAGTTTCCACAGATGCTGACAGGTCTTCTGGGTTTCTCCAGCATTTTGAGTGTTCGGTTCAATTTCCAACATTTGTGGCATTTTGCTTTTAGTACGCTAAGCAAAATCTTTGTATTTTCACTGGCAGGCTCTAAAATTTCACAATTCTTCAAGTAGAACACTGCTATCCCTAGCAAAACATTTATGCAATAATTGGCACTAGCAAAGCCAGAGGGTCCCAGCCTCATTCCTGATGAAGGGCTTTTACCCTAAACATCTATATTTCTGTTCCTCAGATGCTGCCTGATCTGCTGTGCTTTTCCAGCACTACTCTAATCTCCAGCATCTGCAGTACCCACTTTCACCTCCCAAATATAATTGCCTGGTGTGGCTTAGGAGTCCCATCTCCGGCATGACAATTGCATCTGCATATGCTGCAGCAGAAGGCATTGGGTTTAAGAGGAGGCAGGATTATGTTTGCTTTCTCTGGGCCACCTTATCAAGGAGAACAGCTGAGCAACACATAAATGGAAAATGGCTCCTACAGATATTAATTCTTTAAAAAAAATTAAATTTAAACGATTAGTTTCTTTGCAGATTTTATCACACAATCATGCATCATCAGTAGATTGCAAACTTCTAAAGACTTTGACAAATAGATATATTAGAAAAGTCTGAATATCCTTCTTATATATATTTGTTACATTATGTTTGAAGCGGTCTGTCATATTTCATGAAATACACAAGACAGAAACAGGACATTAGACCAATATTTTCATGCTGACTCTTATTGTGCCGGTCCACAAATGCTTAATCTCATCTCACCGCTTTAAACCTATTATTGTTAACCCTTATTCCCTTCAAATGTTTAGCAAAAAATATTTCAGATGCTGAAAATCTGAAGCAAAAAGGGTAAACCTTCAAGTCAGGCAGCACCTCTGGAGGGAAACAGTTAACATTTCAAGTTGATGACCTTTCATCAGGAAATGGAAAGAACAGTCAGCAACCAGAACCATTATGTTTCTCTCCACTGAAGTCATTGAACATGCTGAATATTTCAAGCACATTGTTTTTATTCCTTCCGTTTGCTTGTCCAGTTCTCTCTCAATTGCATACACAATATTCACTTCAACAACTCTGTGGTCACAAGTTGTAAAATTCAATGTTTTGCCATTTGTCAAATACCTGTACATTGTAGTCACTTCTGAATTCCCCATTAAAATTTCTCAGTAAATATTTTATACTGATGGCCTCTAGTCATGCCTTTCCCCAGTAAGTTCAATACAAGTGCCCTACATTTCAATTATTAAATAAATAATATTAAGTAAATAGGTAAATAAAATGTGGTGTTTAGTTTGCTTTATACCTTAACCAGTGGTGCTACTTTCAGTGAATGGTGAATTTGTGCTCCAAAATCCCTTTGCTCCTCTACTCCATCAAGACTTGCACCTTACAAGTAATACGTGACCTACCATTTCTTCCCATCAAATGTTCCGCCTCACATTTTCTATGTTTATCCTTGTCAGTCTATTCTACCAGTGGATGAAGTTGTCCTCAGATCTGACCGACTTCGTAAAACCGTACAGTCCATGCAAGATAGAATACCAAAAAATATTGGTGGATAGAAATATGCTGACATAGTGAGGCTATCTAAATATGTCAAAGTTCAAAAGGACAGGTAATCAGTTAGACTGTATTTTCTGCAGAAACAGATAAGTGCACAGTGAACATACTTTGGCTGCTGAATATCAATGCAAGACGAAAGAGGACAGCACCAAATACAAACCTTTTTCGATCAGCATTTTTAAAAATTGTTTTCTAAGTAGGTTAGGCTTCTCATCGATGGCGATGAAGAGAATGAGAGCAACCTTACTGAATCATGTAAGACTTAAGAGGGGACTTGATAGGTTAGATGCAGAGTGGTTGTTTCACCTTGTGGGAGAGTCTAGGTCCCACAAGGGTATAATCTCAGAAAAAAAAAGGGTCACTCATTTAAGGTGATGGTGAATCTGCAGTGAAGAGTGCCATTGTGTCATTAAGTATAGAGATGCACACCACGGAAAAAGAACCTTCAGTCCAATGCGTCTATGCTGTCCAGACATCCTAACCTAATCTAGTCCCATTTGCCAGCACTTGGCCCATATCCCTCTAAACCATTCCTATTCATATACCCATCCAGATGCCTTTTAAATGTTACAATTTTACCAGCCTCCACCACTTCCTCTGGTAGCTCATTCCATACACGCACCACCCCTCTGCATGAAAAAGTTGCCCCCTTGATCCCTTTTAAATCTTTCCACACTCACCCTAAACCCTCTAGTTCTGGACTCCCCCACCCCAGGGAAAAAGACTGTCTATTTACTCAACTGTGCCTCTCATGATTTTATAAATCTCTATACGGTCACCACTCAGCGTCCAATGCTTCGGGAAAACAGCCTCAGCCCATCCAACATCTCCCTATAGCTCAAATCCTCCAACCCTGGTAACATCCTTGTAAAAAACTTTTCTGAACCCTTTCAAGTTTCACAACATCCTTCCTATGGGAGGGAGACCAGAATTGGACACAATTTTCCAAAAGGGGCCTAACCAATATCCTGTACAGCTGAACTGACCTCCCAACTTCTATACTCAATATTCAGTCCTATAAAGGAAAGCATTCTAAATGCCTTTGTCACTATCCTATCAACCTGCAACTCTACTTTCAAAGGAACTATGAACCTGCAGTCCAAGGTCTCTTTGTTTAGCAACACTCCCCAAGACCTTACCATTAAGGGTATAAGTCCTGCCTTGATTTGCCTTTCCAAAATGTAGCTTCCCACATTTATCTAAATTAAACTCCATCTGCCACTCATCAGTCCATCTGATGAAGATCCCATTGTATTCTGAGGTAATCTCCTTCGCTGTCCACTACACCTTCAATTTTAGGGTCATCTGCAAACTTGCTAACAATACCTGTAAAGCTCACATCCAAATCATTTATATAACTGATTAAAAAGTAGTAGATCCAGCATCGATTCTTGGGGCACACCACTAGTCATAGCCCTCCAGTCTGAAAAACAACCATCCACCACCACCCTCTCTGTCCTTCGAGCTAGTTCTGTATCCAAATGGCTCATTCTCCCTGTATTCCATGAGATCAAATCTTGCTAATCAGTCTCCCATGGGGAACCTTGTTGAACACCTATATGTAAAAAGGTGGAAATGGACATATTTTTAAAATCAGAGTCAGGAACGCTGACCAGGAAAGTCCATCTGATTGATGAAGGGCTTATGCCCGAAACAGCAATTCTCCTGCTACTCAGATGCTACCTGACCTGCTGTGCTTTTCCAGCAACACGCACTTGACTCTGATCTATAGCATCTGCAATCCTCACTTTCTCCATATTTTTAGTTAAAAATCACAACGCCAGGTTATAGTCCAACAGGTTTAATTGGAAGCACTAGCTTTCGGAGCGACGCTCCTTCATCAGGTGATTGTCCTTCACCTGATGAAGGAGCGTCGCTCCGAAAGCTAGTGTGCTTCCAATTAAACCTGTTGGACTATAACCTGGTGTTGTGTGATTTTTAACTTTGTACACCCCAGTCCAACACCGGCATCTCCAAATCATGATCCATATTTTTAAATCACTAAGAGAATCAAGGGGTATGGGGAGAAAAGGCTGGAAAGTGAGAGTTACAGATTATCAGATCAACAATGATCTCATTGAGTGGTGGAGTGGGCTGGATGGACGGAATGACCTTCTTGTGCTCCTATGTTTTATGGTCTCAAAAATCCCCAAGCTGCCAGAAGGTAGAACACATTCTGTACATAAGTCGCCCTACGTGGCATCTTTTTTGCACTGTCTTTCTATGCTCCTGGTATTAGAACTAAAAGAGATTTTTCAGCCCGAACTGTAAAAAATGTTCAGCAATGGTTCACTTCAGCACAGCTCCAGCGTCTTCATCTCACCCAAATGGCCATCAATCACGTGCGAGGCCAAACACCAAATTTCAATGAACTATTCACCAAGACCATGTTAACAAGCCCGATCCCAGGAGGGCGCCCACATATTTGCATTAGTCTCCAGTTTACAGTAAACACTGGATGCACGGCGAATCCTCGCCAAAAGTCGAATAGAAGCGGCCGCTTCCTTTCCAGTCAGAAACTAGCTGACTCAGCACCTCTGTCCTTCCCCAGTTGGTATTCCAATGGAATATGAACTGTTTTTGTTTTAAAAAACCTTTAAAATAAATATTGAGCTCTGTCGAACGACGTCGAACAGAAACTCTGACATTTGAAAGCTTTACTTTAAAAAAAAGAGTTCGCGGGCACGTCCCATCGCTTTCAGCCGAAGTGAACTGGTCCACCGGGAGAAGTTGGATCGGTTGGATATTCTTCAATGTTCGGCTCAAACAGCGGTGACAGCGCTGAAAACCGAACAGTGCTCGGAGCTCGGACTGCAGCAGAGGCCGCCGACATCCTGCAAACGAGAGCAGCAGTAACCGGGATCCCCGGGAGATTCCCGAGCCAGTGAGTTGTCGGTCAACCACCGGCAGATAAGAAGAAAAAAAATAAATCTAATTCACAGACAACCAGGGATACTTTTTTTCCCCCCTTCCCCACAGCCACAGAAGGTGACGCGAGCAAGTTAAAGTTCGGGGGCAAAGAAAATACATTTGGTTTTCCAACAAAAGTAGCAATTAAATTATATAAACACTCGTGAGGAAGGAAACGAAACCCACCGAACTAATAATTAAAATGAAGAAAAATCCAAGTCCTGAATGGAGCCACAACACCAAACTAAGTTTTCGTTGAATCCGAACTCTGCTCCACATAATCACATCAGTTTTTGAAATGACTCAGAAGAACAATGTTGCTTTAAGTTGTAAGATACTGACTGACCGCCACTCCAGGAGTTGTCAAGTGCGCCGTTACAAACAGCACAAAGTTATTTACCTTTAATCCACTCCACCACTTGTTTCGGCGTCCACTTGGTGATAGGTTCCATTGGTTTGAGAGGTTGGGAAGATTATAGAAAGTTTGTATCCAGATGTATCTCTGTGTGTGTGTGTGTGTGTGGAGGTGATACTCAGTGCCCCTATTACTGTTGCGGTGTTCCCGTGCTCACATGCTGTTTGCGCTGGGCTCAGCTCCGGGCCGCTTTCCACCTCCTGTGTGTATCTGCAAACACAACCTCCCGCTCCAGGACCTCTGCATTTCACCAAGGGATCAGGTTGCATTCGCCACCACTTCCGTCGAAACTCCTTAAAGGGAAGGGACCACTCCACCCAGCGTGCTTTGCTTATTATGATGATTATTATTATTTGTATCTGCCGACTTTAAGAGCGCGCCAGACGTGAAAACAAATTCCTGTTGTCTTTATGCGTCAATAACTTTACAAGAGAGAAAAAAAGAAGGGGGATCTCGCGTTGATGTTCCTACTTTTTATAAAGTCCGGACCAAAAACCAAAGCCAAGCTCCGAGCGGTAGTTCATTTAAAGGGGTAGTGGAGAGATCAATTTGAATGTCTTTTGTGTGTATTTACAATGAGTATACATTATTCACAACACAGAGATAGAACTTCACAGTGGGACCTATTGATACAACCGAAAACAACGGTAAATCTTTCTTAACGCGTATTCTAGCTTCAACAGGTTAGTGTTAAAGACTAGTTTAAAACAATTTTATAGGCTAAAAGGAGAAACTGCAACATGGTGATAGTGGATCTTTTATGGTTCAAATCAAAAGCTTGAAATAATTCTGACAAAAAGAAATTTGTATTTATGCAGAGCTAAAGTCGCTGTAGGACAATACAGGAAGTTGCTGTATCAGAGAGAGAGAGAGAGAGACGGTGGTGGTTTGACCTGAGGGTCCGCAGGTGAGGGTACAGGTTGAGAAAAGTCCTTCATTGCTAACCTCAGTCAAAAAAGAATTGGAACCCATGCTGTTCACATCATACTGCATTGCAAACCAGCATCCACCAACCAACTGAGCGAACGAACAGTTTTACCTTATTTACATGATGTGGAGGTGCCGTTGTTGGACTGGGATGGGCCAACTCAAAAGTCACACAACACCAGATTTTAGTTCTGATGTGGAGATGTCGGTGTTGGACTGGGGTGTACAAAGTTAAAAATCACACAACACCAGGTTATAGTCCAACAGGTTTAATTGAAAGCACTAGCTTTTGGAGCGTCGCACCTGATGAAGGAGCAACGCTCCAAAAGCTAGTGTGCTTCCAATTAAACCTGTTGGACTATAACCTGGTGTTGTGTGATTTTTAGGTTTTAGTCCAACAGGGTTATTTGAAATCATAAGCTTTAGGAGGGCTGCCCCTTCATCAGGTGAAGGGAAGAGAAGCATACAGGCACAGCATTTATAATCAGAGAGATCAAAAGACCATGCAAATAGTGTGAGTGGAGTGTCAACAGGCTGAGTAATAGGTCTCTGCAGATGATCAAGACTGTCAACTGGTGTGAGTAAAGCGTCAATAACTGAATAACAAGTGAAGGAATGCTCTATAATCCGATTAATTGAGGCAAAAAGATATTTACAAAGAATTCAAAATAAGGTGGTGCTGGAGACAGGCCAAATGGCTGGAATGATATGGTTGGTATAAGAGGTGCATACGGAGGGTCTAACCAAAGTAACAAGTAATCCAAAACTGTACAAACTAATTAGATAGAGACATCACACCAAGTTGGATAAACTGGAGCTGGAAAAAAGCACAGCAGGTCAAGCAGCATCAGAGGAGGAGGGTAGTGAACATTTCAGGTCAGAACCTTTCATCACGACTGGGGGAGGGGAAGGGGGCTACAAAATAAATGGAAGGGGTGAGTTTGGGAGAAAAGGGGGTGGATTGGTTATAGGTGCATGCAGGTTGGAGGTGGCTGTGATTGGTCAGTGGGAAGCTTGGAGCGGATAGGTGGGAAGGCTCTCTTCAGATCATAACAAGCTATCAAGGTGATGGTGTCAAAACAGCTCAGTAAGGAAGAGTTTACAGAACAGTATGGTGGGTTCACATAGCGCAACGTGAACCCAAGAACATGGTTGAGACCAAATTCATGCGTATAGAACTTGGCCATCAGTTTCTGCTCGGCAATTCTGCATTGTTGTGGATCTCAAAGGCCGCCTTGGAGGACACTTACCGGAAGATCGGAGGGTGAATGTCCTTGACCAACTGGAAGGGAACATTCCTGTCTAGTGATCATTGTGCGGTGTCCATTCATCTGTTGTCTTAGTGTCTGCACGGCCTTGCCAATATACCATGCCTTGCGGCATCCTTGCCTGCAGGGTATGAGGTAGACAACATTGGCTGAGTCACATAGTATCTGCTGTGTACATGGTGGGTGGTGTTCCCACGTGTGATGGTAGTATCCATGTTGAAGATCTGGCATGTCTTGCAGATGTTGCCATGGCAGGGTGTGTGGTGTTGTGGTCAATGTCCTGATGGATGTGTGGTTTGCTGCAAACGATGGTCTGTTTAAGGTTTGGCGGTTATTTGAAGGCAAGAACTGGAGATGTAGGGATGATCTTGGCGAGATGTTTGTCATCATCAATGACATGTTGAAGGCTGTGAAGAACATGGCACAGTTTCTGCACACCAGCAAAGTACTAGAAGATGGAGGGTACTCTATCGGTCGTATCCTGTGTCTGTCTTCTGAGGAATTTGTTGAGGTTTTTTGCTGTGGCACATTGGAACTGGCAATCAGTGGGTTGAACATCATATCCCATTCTTATGAGGGCCTCTTTCAGCATCTTTAGGTGACCATAGCATTCCTCCTCATCTGTGCAGATAATGTGTATGCGCATCCTTTCACTTGTTATTCAGCTGTTGACATTTTACTCACACCATCTGACACTCTTGGTCCTCTGCAGAGTCCTATTATTCAGCCTGTTGACACTCCACTCAGACCAGTTGTATGAATGTTTGATCTCTCTGATTATAAGTTCTGTGCCATTATGCTCTCTTCACCTGACAAAAGGGCAGCATTAGGAAAGCTTATGATTTCAAATAAACCTGTTATAGCCAGGACTATAACCTAGTGTTGTGGGACTTTTGACCTTATCTTTTTTCTGTAGCACTGCTGTTAGGGACATTAATAAATGGAAAGCAACCCATTGTCACAAAACTATCTCTTGGTGTGCAAACATCAAAAATAAAGTATGCCAGTTAGTGTGAGTTTGAAATTTGGAAAATTCCTTTTGGACGCATTTAGGTGATCAAAACTAGGAATTTACTCATGGATCTAAATTTTGTGTGAGGTCATAATTTCCCCTTAGTAAGGACAGATCCAGATCAAACTTGAAGGAATTCAGCAAATTAGGTTTTACAACAAAAAATGTCAACTTGTTCCATGGATCATATATTCTCTGGCAAAGAATTATCTCCTAAACTATGATGACTGCCAATACATCCAATATTTTCAGGTCTACTTCCTTTTGTACTCTAGCATGTAGACTATCAGGCTGTGGTGATTTGTCAGCTTTTAATTCCATTAATTTATTAGATTACTTACAGTGTGGAAACAGGCCCAACAAGTCCACACCGACCCGCCGAAGCACAACCCACCCAGACCCATTCCCCTACATTTACCCTTGCACCTAACACTACGGGCAATTTAGCATGGCCAATTCACCTGACCTGCACATTTTTGGACTGTGGGAGGAAACCGGAGCACCCGGAGGAAACCCACGCAGACACGGGGAGAACGTGCAAACTCCACACAGTCAGTCACCTGAGGCGGGATTTGAACCCGGGTCTCTGGCGCTGTGCGGCAACAGTGCTAACCACTGTGCCACCATGCCGCCCACAAATTTCTTTTGCACAATTTTCTTACTAATATTGATTCCCTTTAGTTCTGCCCTCTCACTAGACCCTTGATTCCCTAGCACTCTGGGGAGTTATTTGTGTCATCTTTATTGAAAATAAAACCAAAGTAGGTGTTCAATCCTTCTGTTATTTCTTTGTTCCCTATTATTTGCCTACCTTCTGATTGTAAGGGACCTACATTTGTCATTAGCAATATTTATAGAATCTTTTATGGGCAATTTCTATGTTTCCTGCAATTTTGCTCTCATGTACTTTTCCTATCTTGATGAAACATTTTGTCTTCTTTTGCTGAATTCTGAAATTCTGTGAATCCTCAGGATCGCTGCTTTTTCTGGCAATTATATTTATCCGCTTGAATCTAATACTGTCCATTGTTTCTTTTGTAAGCCATGCTTGCACCACCTTATTTTTGTGTCAGACAGGATAGTCACTGTAATTGTTGTTTAAAAGTTACCCATTGCCTAGGAACTGTCAGCCCTTTCAGTAAAGTTCTCCAGTCCATCTTTGGCAATTAATTTGAGCCCTGCCAGGACCTAAGTTTTGGATGTGACTACTTCACTCCATGTTAATGAAGAATTCTATCATATGATTTTTTTTAGATTAGATACCCTACAGTATGGAAACAGACCATTTGGCCCAACAAGTCTGGACAGTAACCCAGCCAGACCCATTCCCCTACCCTATATTTACCTCTGACTAATGCACCTAACCTACACATCCCTGAACACTATGGGCAATTTAGCATGACCAATTCACCTAACCTGCACATCTTTGGACTGTGGGAGGAAACCAGAGCACCTGGAGGAAACCCACACAGACAGGGGGGGAATGTGCAAACTCCACTCAAACAGTCACCCAAGGCGGGAATCAAACCCAAGTCCCTGGTGCTGTGAGGCACCAGGGACATCCATTGATGAGGTTATCTACTTTAGGCAGGACTTATAAGGAATAGAACAAGAATTAATAGTTGAGCTAAAGCTATGCAAAGCCCCAAACAAAAGCAGAAGTTGCTGTAAAAGCTCATCAAGTTTGGCAGCATCTGTGAAAAGAAATCAGAGTTAACGTTTTGAGTCAAGTGACCCTTCTTCTGAACTGGATGATAGTGACTAGGCAATAGGCAATAGAGTATTTAAAAAAAAAGTGCATGAATTGCAGCAATTATCCTGACTGACACAAAATTAAGAGGAAAGGTGGTGCAAGCACAGCTTTTTACAAAAGAAACTATGGATAGTATTAGATTCAAAGAGGGGATGAATAAGCAGCAAAGCAGCAAACCTGAGGATTCAGAGAATTTCAGAATTCAGCAAAAAATGACAAAATGTTAACTCTCGGTCAATCAGGCATTAGTGAAGCTAGTTAGCTGGCCATACCCAGAATTAGGTCCTGGGAATGAAAGTTCTACCAAGTGAGAGATGCTGGTGAATTAGAGGAGAAAGTGAGGACTGCAGATGCTGGAGATCAAGAGCTAAAAATGTGTTGCTGGAAAAGCGCAGCAGGTCAGGCAGCATCCAAGGAGCAGGAGAATCAAAGTTTCGGGCATGAGCCCTTCTTCAGGAAAGAAAATTCCTGAAGAAGGGCTCATGCCCGAAACGTCGATTCTCCTGCTCCTTGGATGCTGCCTGACCTGCTGCGCTTTTCCAGCAACACATTTTCAGCTGGTGAATTAGAGGCTAGCAGTTCTTTCACTTATTAGTTCCATGGAGAAGGCTGTGGCTTCTGCTGAAGGAGCACTGACAGAGTATCAAGAAGAGACCTTGGAGTGCAGGTTCATAGCTTCTTGAAAGTTGGGTCACAGGTAGATAGGATAGTGAAGAAGGCGTTTGGAATGCTTTCCTTTATTGGTCAGAGCATTGCGCATAGAAGTTGGGTGGTCATGTTGTGGCTGTACAGGTATTTGTACAGGCCACTTTTGGAATATTGTGTGCAATTATGCTCTCCCTCCTATGATGTTGTGAAACTTGAAAAGGTTCAGAAAAGATTTACAAGGATGTTGCCAGGGTTGGAGGGTTTGAGCTATAGGGGGAGGCTGAATAGGCTGGGGTTGTTTCTCTGGAGCATCAGAAGCTGAGAGGTGACCTTATAGAGGTCTATAAAATCTTGAGGGGCATGGATAGGGTAAATAGACAAGACCTTTTTCCAGGATTGGGGAAGTCCAGAACTAGAGGGCTAGGTTTAGGGTGAGAGGGGAAAGATTTAAAAGGGACCTAAGGGACAACTTTTTCACACAGAGGGCATGTGTGTATGGAATGAGCTGCCAGAGGAACTGGTGGAGTCTGGTACAATTACAACATTTAAAAGGCACCTGGATGGTATATTTATAGGAAGGTTTAGATGGATATGGGCAAGTGCTGGCAAGTGGGACTAGATTAATTTAGGATGTCAAGTCGGCATGGATGAGATAGACCGAAGGGTCTGTTTCCATGGTGGACATCTCTATGACTCTATGATTCAGGTTATAGTTAAGTACATTGGAGAGCTGGCAGAGTGTTCTCAGCTTCAGGGACATGGAAAGTGGAGGAATTGAGATAGAGGAAGCCAGCAATAATGGCAGGAGAGTGGCTCATAGCAGGCACCTCCTTGCCAATGTCCAACCCTCAGTTGGACACTGATTGCCTTAAATCAAGGGAGCCCCTGAACAAGGTAACAAACTGCCCAAAGTATAGAAGCTGAACTATACAATTGTAGTTTATTCTAACTGCATTTAGTGCATCATATAATGTGACAACAGAAAAATGTCTATATCTTATCATGTATTAAGGAATGCTATCAAACACTTAAAGCATTTATTATGAGACATGGACGGGCTATCTTGCAGTTGGGTTATCCCACCAACTGCAGGGTGAGGTCCTTAAAAAGGTCTTTAATTAGCCACTTCAGGGTGGTAGACAGGAAGGTTGACCACAGGTCTTATTGTCCAGTAGTTAATTTCGGCATGAAGGCAGTACCCAGGTAGGCCACCACCCACCTAATTAAATGCCTGACCCAACTCAAACCACATTACCACTGGAAGCAGAATATTGCATTCGTAGAATCATCAAATAGATCAAATACAGAAGGAAGCCATTTGGCCCATTATAACCATACTGGCTCTATGCAAGATCAATTCACCTGATCTCCCGCAAACCTGCAGATTTCTGTCTTTTGAGGTAATTATCCAGTTCTCTTTTGAAAGTCATGGTTCAATATAACTTCATCACCGTCTCTGGCAGTGTGTTTCAGATCATAACCACTCACTGCATAAAAGAGTTTTGCCTCTTGTCGTCATTGCTGCTTTTGTCAGTCATCTTAAATTTGTGTCCCTTGCTTTTTGACTTTATCAGCAATGGGAACATGTTCTCCATTTTTTCACTCTGTCCAAAATCTCGTGATATTGAACAGATCTATCAAATGTCCTCTCAATCTTCTCTGAGGAGAACAGCTCCAGCTTTTTAATTTACACATGTTATCAAAGTTTCTCATCTGATAAATCTTTTATACACTCTCTTTGATGCTTTCCTATTCTTGCTAAAGTATAACATTTGGAATTGGACCAATATGCCAACTGAGGTTGAGCAAATATTTTCTAGATATTCATTGTAACCTTCTTGCTTTTGTGTGCTGCACTGAGTGTGGACCCAATGTATTTCTGAATCATTCTGTCAGATTTCTTCCAGAGTTACAATGGATGTCCACAGGGAAGGCCCCTTGATGCTGATGATGACAACAGGTTCACAACAATCAATGATGATTTCTGTGGAGGCCACTGATATTTACTACCTTGGTGCTTGTAATAGACTAGCCAGCTTCTTGCCTGTGAAGGTCACCGTGCAACATAACTTGTGACAAGAAAGTCCACACATCATAATGTGTTAGAAGGGCCATCATGCCCTTAAATCAGATGTCAGGCTGTGTTAACTTTCTGTGATCCACACCTTTACCAGCATTCTATACTTTTAAGTTTTATCTCCTCCAAAACTACCAAGCATTTTCAGCTCTGAGAATAGGCACATATATTTGGTACTGAGGGCAGTTGGCAAAGACGGATTTCTGCTGTTATGTGCAGACAAACCAAAGTGGTCATGGTTTTGGAGCTGATCTTGAGTGTGCTTAGTTTCTGTCCAACATCTCAGGGTTTGCACAGTTACCCTCATCCATGTTGTGGTCCTTGTCATTACCTCCTGTTGTTCTATCTGAATGCACCATATTCCAACACAGTCATTGTTGCTCCACTACATACCTCCTTTGTCACCATCACCCACGATTGAGCCCATCCTTGACAGGTATACAGTTACTCTCAGCATCATTTTCTGAATTTGTTGCAGCTTTCACCATTGGCTCTGTTACACTGTCTCAATTGCAACATTTAAGAGGCATTTGGATGGGTATATGAATAGGAAGGGTTTGGAGGGATATGGGCCGGGTGCTGGCAGATGGGACTAGATTGGGTTGGGATATCTGGTTGGCATGGACGGGTTGGACCAAAGGATCTGTTTCCATGCTGTACATCTCTATGACTCTATGTATTTATCTCAGCCTAACATTTCCTAGAGAATGACAATGGCTACACATCCAAATAGCTCCCTGGCCCTGAGGTATTTTGTGATACCGCACGGTTGTTAAAACGTTCTATATGAGTGCAAGTCATTACTTATTTCTTCCATAAAATAAAGCTATGACCTGGAACTGTCTTGGCACCATATTCTTTTAGACTCACCTTAAATCTCTCCTTCTTGCAAATCCTCATCTACCCTTCCAACAGCTCCTCTCTGGCCAGGTTGTTGGTCACCATTCTCCATCACTGATCCTCCCTTCTTTCACAGAAATAGTTTGGGACATTTATTAAGTTAAGGGCTCTTTATAACAGCATCAGGTGATGTGACAATGGTAAGGACACGGAAGCTTTGAAACAAATTCTGAGCAAAGTGATCTTTTTTGAAGCAATTAATTTAAGATTTTTGTTTTAACAGAGTGGCTGATATAACTATGCTGCTATTTATGTTAAAGGTTGTGTGTTAGTCACATGTAGTTATAGCATCAAGAAAATTGAAGGAATGCTAAAAGTTTAAAATAAATCCACAAATGAAGATATCAAGGGGCGATAATGCTAGTTACTATTTTAAAACAATGGATGTGAGTTCCATATTATATTCAAGAACAATGATATCACAAACCTATTTCTCTTCTGGAGTAAGGCTTTCATTCTTTTTAATCAAATTTCAATGACTGCAAGGGAGGGTCTGGGAACCTAATCTTTTCACAGCAGTTGCCACATATAGATTTGTAATCTGCAAACCAGAGAAAAGGTCACAATGATTAGTAGGCAAAATAAAACTACAGGTTGATCCAGTGAAATTTTCTTAAGTGGAATAACCATCTACAAATCAACAAGAAGAAAGATTGTGGATGCCAAGTATCTTGGTGAACAATGTAATGGGCCGAATTTTACAGTGGTCTGAATGGCCTTGGCTACAACATGACTCTTGTGGTAAAATCACCCAGAAAGCCCAGCAAGGCCTGTTTCAAAATCAGGAGCAACTCGCTGTATACTTTATGTATCTGCCAGGCAGTAAGGCGAATTTCACACTAGGCAGCAATGAGTTGCCGACTTTTGGGGGATAGTAGCCTGTTAAATATCTCACTAACAGCACAACTTACCTCATTAATATTCAGTTTCCCACCTTACCACCTGCATCAAACAAACTAGATGTCAAGAAATCTTAACAAGAATGTCAAAGCAGGTACCTGGCAATTTCAGTTTACCACTGGTTGTGAAAAGCATCCATGTTGCTCAGCATCAAACAGCATGTCATGAAACGATC
Source organism: Chiloscyllium plagiosum (assembly GCF_037043375.1). Classification (NCBI taxonomy): domain Eukaryota; kingdom Metazoa; phylum Chordata; class Chondrichthyes; order Orectolobiformes; family Hemiscylliidae; genus Chiloscyllium; species Chiloscyllium plagiosum. The sequence continues at coordinate 71,906,698 of NW_028270148.1, read as the reverse complement.
CATGGCTGCCAGCTGTGCACACCCCAAACCAAGAACATTACATCCAATATTTACAAAGCCCTTATGATCCTCATGACGCATCTCCATCCACTTTACAGGATACTTTGGAACCACAGACCTTAATTGCACTGACAACTTGCATTGAAAAGCTGCTGCTGGACACCTTGCATGTATGGACAGGCACCAAGTTCACAGATTGAACCAGGTTGTATCCCAGGGTTACTTACTTGTTCTTTTAATACAAACCTGATTTCTCACAGCATCCCTGCCTTGTTTGCCATGCCTGTTAGCCTTTAGCCTGTGACTGAAGTGTTACGCGATATCAGTACTTTTTTGCATAGAGACACAGTCAGGCTGCTTGTCAGTGGGGATCTGACTGGGGTTAAGTACTGAGGTTGGTGGGTTCAGAATATCTTGCTGGACAGCACACTGAGACATCAATTTAACACTGTCTGCATGTGCCAGCTTCCTGTGCAGCAAACACATTGCACCTTCATTCAACCAAATAGCCATGTCGGAAAATGGGTGAGGCTGGTCCACAGTCCACTCAATGCAGGGCCAATATCGGTTAGGAGGTCGCAATATAGTCAGTCACAGGCATAGTCTGCACGTATGTGGTTCAGCCACATAAATGTCCCTGCTCAGGGATATGTCAGAGTATGTTATGAGTAGTTCGCAACAATCAGTACTGTAGGCCAGCACCAGCTGTCAGAGGTACTGTGTATTATCATCGAGGAACTGTATACATAGTCAGGAGCCTTGTCAGCCGTGTCTGGAACTACTTGAAGTCAATCAGAGCTCTGGGGCAAGTACAGTCTGGGGGTCCATGCATTGATATTTGAGGAGGATGCAAGGGTCGGCTGTATCAGTGTTACTGCCAAAGGTAAGGGAGTAGTCAGGCTGCGGTAAAGGAGATGTAAAGATAGTGAGAAGGACAGTGACAGGGAAACTCAAGGCATGTTGGGGGAAGGTGGTATAGCTTCAGGTGGGCTACGGGAAAAGAAGTCATTGGCAGGAACCAACACTATGGGCTTCACAGGCAGAACAGGGTGGACATCAATAAGGTGCAATGACTGGACCTCAGAAAGGATATTTGGAGAAAAAGTTTATTGTGGTGGATTTGCACAAGGGGGCTGGCTGGAAATGGACTGTCAGGATTGAGTGAGATGCAAAAGGCAACTGGAAAATGGCTGCGATAACATCCAGATGAGATGGTTGGCAGGATTGTCCGTTTGATGGGTGAAAGTGCAGGATCCATGTTAACGACATTGAAGGGGCAAACACATGAAGCAGATATTTCTAAACTTCAGCTGTGTTTTAATGCAAACATTTCTTCACTCAATTGCAATAAGTGGTGAGTGAACATGCTAAGGCTTCAAATGCTGATCAGAGGTGGAATTAAACATTGGCTCTCAATGATGAAGGAGTCGGCAGTGATTACTTGAAAAGAGTCAAATGCTACCAAAAGTGCCCCATCACTTATGAAAGTCAAGAAATATGGTCTTAAATATGAGATAGTAACTAAACTTCTTAACGCCGATTGATTAGAATAAATTACTATTACAAGAAGTAGGTGAGGCAAATAGTATATTGCATTTAAGAGTTATCTATAAAAACATAAAGAATGGACAATCGAGTTAAATAAAGCAGGAAGAGATTGGTTAAGACCAGTAGGATTAAGTTGACTGTTTATGTAAACTTTATGTAATTCTATGATAGCAATGTTATAATTGTACTGGAGAGTTCATACATGCTTATGTTAACTGAGAATTATACAAGAATTATGGCATAGAAACAGATTTATTCAACCAGTTTGTGTTTCTTATGATGTTTATTCTTCACATGACCAGTAGAATTAATTCTTTGAGTCCACTCCGTTCCTATATTCTTTTTTCTTTCAGTTATCGATCTCATCCATTTTTAAATGTAATGTTATCTGAAACAGAGCCTCATATGCACTGTGAAATAATATTTCTCCAGCTCTTTGAATTTACTGGAGAGCAACACTGAGATGGATTTGTAAAATGGTTGCTGATTTGTCACCTGCCATTTTACTCTTTCATCTCCCCTATTTGTATTTAGTTTTCATAATTTAATGCACTCCTTTAAGTATTCCTCAAATAATTTCTGTTTGAATGAAACAAGTTCAAATGTTCTATTATTTTTCAGTTTTGTATTTGCATTGGTCAGACAGTAACCAAATAAACCTGTGTCATACCCAATCAATTGTGTCCAAACTTTCCTACAGTTTGGTGCCCACACACTACCCTGACAATGATCTTACTAAGGCTTAGTAAAGATTTATCATGGTGTACTAATGTTTATGTTCTATAAAACCCAATACGTCTTTCACCATTTATAAGACTAATTGCTCAGGGTTAGAGTCAATGCTTAGGTTTGAGAGTTATTACAGCATATGAGGAGGCCATTCAGCCCAAAACCTATGCCCGCCTTACAGATCAATCCAATCCCAATCAGGCCAATTTCCACATTCCATCCCTTTCGCTCTCTAAGTTCATTTCCCTCAAATATCTATCCAATTTCCTTTTGAAATCTGTCCTCCCATCACCCTCGTAAACAGAAATTTACAGGTCATTACCACTTGTAGCCTCAAAAAATTATATCTTATATTCCTGTATCTAAAACCTAAAATCTGTGTCCCCTCATTCTTTTACAGTCAGCTAATGGGGACAGGTTTGGCTTGTCTACCTTGTCTAAAGCTGTCAAAATTTTATAAACCTTTGTTAGGTCTCCCTTCAATGTCTTATCTTCCAAAGAGAACAATGTCAGCATCTCAAATGGGTCAGCTCAATGTTCTGTTCTTATACTCAAAAGCTACACTTACGCAGCCCAAAATACCAAATTCTTTCTCAACCACATTCTCAATATGTCCTGCCACCTTAAAGATCTATGTACAAGAACTTCCAGATATCTTACATGCTCACTAGAATTGTGCCTTTAAATGATAGTGCCGATCACTATCCCCTCTGCTAAAATGCATCACTTTGCATTCAAGAATCATAGAGGCGTATAGCACAGAAACAGGCTCTTTTGCCCAACTCATCCACACTGACCAGGTTTCCAAAACTGATCGCATTCAATTTGCCTGTGTTTGGCCCATATCCCTTTAAAGCCTTCTTATCTTTTAAGTGTTGTAATTTAACTTCCCTGCATTAAATTCAATTTGCCACTTGTGTCTCCATTTTGTGTGCCTATCCATGTTCCATTGCAATCAATTTTCAGCACACCTAAGTTTGGTATCATCAGCAGATTTTGAAATTTAACTCTGGATCCTTCAGTCAAAATTATTTGCATGGATAAAGGAAAGTAGAATCCTATTATGGACCATATAACATCCTCCAGTTTAAAAGTTCATGAAGCCGAATGTAGCACTGTCTATCTGGCACTTCATATTAACTGGATATTCTCCTTTTGCAGCCATCATTCTAACAATCACAAACCATTCTTTTCCTTGAAACTTGGCAACACCAGTCTCTTCTATGGTGTAAGTGTTTCACCAGAATCATTACCCAAAATCCTATCAGCAACCATTTTTACAGACATGTTTTGTTTTTTTTCCAGGAGAAAGTGAGGTCTGCAGATGCTGGAGATCAGAGCTGAAAATGTGTTGCTGGAAAAGCGCAGCAGGTCAGGCAGCATCCAGGGAACAGGAGAATCGACGTTTCGGGCATAAGCCCTTCTTCAGGGCATAAGCCCTTTTCCAGCAACACATTTTCAGCTTGATTTTTTCCAGCAAATACGTATTTCAGCTTCTTGCAGTTAGAGTGCTGCTTTCTCTATGCTGAGCATGCTTCCTTTTCCTTCTTGTGTCTCCCATAGCATTTACATCCCATATTCTGGTCTTGATCTTTCTTCAGATACTTCTTTAAGTTTTCCTTCATTTTAATCATTAATATATGCTTGAGTGCCTAGACTTTCTATAAACAGGATAGTCTTCACCTGAACCAGAGACGTACCAATATCCTGGGGGGGGAATTTGCAAATGCTCTTCAGGTGGGTTTAAACTAATTCAGCAGGGGGATGGGAACCAAAATTGTAGTTTGAGTATATGGGAGATTGAGAGCAGTGAAGTCAGAAATAAAATTTCCAGATCACAAGAAGGCACCAGCAAGTAAGAAGTTGGTTTGAAGTGTGTCTACTTCAATGCCAGGAGCATCCGGAATAAGGTGGGGAACTTGCAGCATGGGTTGATACTTGGAATTTCGATGTTGTGGCCATTTCAGAGACATGGGTCAAGCAGGGACAGGAATGGTTGTTGCAGGTTCTGGAATTTAGATGGTTCAGTAAGAACAGAGAAAATGGTAAAAGAGGGGGTGGGTGTGGCACTGTTTGTCAAGGACAGTATTACGGTTACAGAAAGGACATTTGAGGATTTGTCTACTGAGGTAATATGGGCAGAGGTTAGAAACAAGAAAGGAGAAGTAATCCTGTTTGGAGTTTTCTATAGGCCTTCAAATAGTTCCAGAGATGTTGAGGATAAGATAGCAAAGATGATCCTGGAAATGAGTGAGAGTGAAAGGGTAGTTGTTATGGGGGACTTTACTTTTCCAAATATTGACTGGAAACACTATAGTTTAAGTACTTTAGATGGGTCAGTTTTTGTATGCAGTATGTAGATAGGCCAACAAGGGGCAAGGCCACATTGGATTTGGTACTGGGTAATGTGCCCGGCCAGATGTTAGATTTGGAGGTAGGTGCGCACTTTGGTGATAGTGACCCCAATTCGGTTATGTTTACTTTAGTGATGGAAAGGGATAGGTGTCTACCACAGGACAAAAGTTATAGCTGAGAGAAAGGCAATTATGATGTGATTAGGCAAGATTTAGGATGCATAGGATGGGGAAGGAAACTGGAGGGGATGGGCACCGTTGATATATGGTGCTTATTCAAGGACTAGCTAGTGCAGGAAGAGGAAGAAAAATGCTTATGTTAGGATGAGATGTGATGGCTCAGTTAGGGCACTTGACAGTTACAAGTTAGCCAGGAAAGATCTAAAGAGAGAGCTAATAAGAACCAGATAGGGACATGAGAAATCATTGGCAGATAAGATCAAGGAAAACCCTAAGGCTTTCTATAGGTATATCAGGAATATCTGGGCGGCACAGTGGCACAGTGGTTAGCACTGCTGCCTCACAGCGCCAGAGTCCCGGGTTCAATTCCCGCCTCAGGCGACTGACTGTGTGGAGTTTGCACATTCTCCCCGTGTCTGCGTGGGTTTCCTCCGGGTGCTCCGGTTTCCTCCCACCATCCAAAGATGTGCAGGGTCAGGTGAATTGGCCATACTAAATTGCCCCCTAGTGTTAGGTAAGGGGTAAATGTAGGGGTATGGGTGGGTTTCGCTTTGGCGGGTCGGTGTGGACTTGTTGGGCCGAAGGGCCTGTTTCCACACTGTAATCTAATCTAATCTAAAAAAAAAAGAATGACTTGAGTAAGGTTAGGGCCAATCAAGCATAGTGGTAGGAAGTTGTGCATGGAGTCAGAAGAGATAGGGGAAGTGCTAAATGAATACTGTTCATCAACATTCACACTAGAAAAAGACAATGTGGTTGTGGAGAATACTGAGATACAGGCTACTAGACTAGATAGGTTTGAGGTGCATAAGGAGGAGGTGTTAGCAATTCTGGAAAGTGTAAAAATAGGTAAGTCCCCTGAGCTGGGTGGGATTTATCCTAGGATTCTCTGGGAAGTCAGGGAGGAGATTGTCGAGCCGTGAGCTTTGATCTTTATGTCATCATTGTCTACAGGAACAGTGCCAGAAGATTGGAGGATAGCAAATTTTGTTCCCTTGTTCAAGAAAGGGAGTAGTGGCAACCGTGGAAATTATAGACCTGTGAGCCTTACTTCAGTTGTGGGTAAAGTGCTGAATAGGGTTATAAGAGATAGGATTTATAATCATCTAGAAAGGACTAAGTTGATTAGGGATTGTCAACACGGTTTTGTGAAGGGTAGTTCATGCCTCTCACAAACCTAACTGAGCTCTTTGCGAAGGTGACCAAACAGGTGGATGAGGGTAAAGCGGTTGATGTGGTGTATGTGCATTTAGTAAGGCGTTTGATAAGGTTCCCCATGGTAGGCTATTGCACAAAATGCGGTGGCATGGGACTGAGGGTGATTCAGCAGTTTGGATCAGAAATGGGCTCGCTGAAAGAATACAAAGGGTGTGGTTGATGGGAAATGTTCATCCTGGAGTTCAGTTACTAGTGAGGTACCGCAAGAATCTGTTTGGGGTCCACTGTTGTTTGTCATTTTTATAAATGACCTGAATGAGGGCATAGAAGGGCGGGGTAGCAAATTTATGGATGACACTAAGGTCAGTAGAATTATGGATAATGACAAAGGATGTTGTAGGTTACAGACAGACATAGATAAGCTGCAGAGCTGGGCTGAGAGGTGGCAAATGGAGTTTAATGCGGAAAAATGCGAGAAGATTCACTTTGGAAGGAGTAACAGGAATGCAGAATACTGGGCGAGTGGTATAATTCTTGGTAGTGTAGATGAGCAGAGAGACCTCAGTGTCCAGGTACATAGATCCTTGAAAGTTGCCACTCTGGTTGATAGACTTACAGTGTGTTAGCTTTTATTGGTAGAGGGATTGAGTTTCGGAACCATGAGATCATGCTACAGCTGTACAAAACCTTGATGCTGCTACATTTGGAGTATTGCATACAGTTCTGGTCACTGCATTATAGGAAGGATGTGGAAGCTTTGGAAAGGGTTCAGGGGAGATTTATTAGAAAGTTGCCTGGTATGGAGGGAAGGGAAGGCTGAGGGACTTGAGGCTGTTTTCTTTAGAGAAAAGAAGGTTGAGAGGTGACTTAATTGAGACATTTAAGATAATCAGAGGGTTAGACAGGTTGGACAATGAGAGCTTTTTTCCTCGGATGGTGACGGCTGGCACCAGGGGACATAGCTTTAAATTGAGGGTTGATAGATATAGGACAAATATTAGGGGTAGTTTCTTTACTCAGAGAGTATTAGGGGCATGGAACATACTGCCTGCAACAGTAGTAGACTCGCCAACTTTAAGGGCATTTAAATGGTCATTGGGTGGGCATATGGACAAGAATGGAATAGTGTAGGTTAGATGGGCTTCAGATTGGTTCCACAGGTTGGCACAGTATCGAGGGCCGAAGGGCCTGTATTGCATTGTAGTGTTCTATGTTCTATGAATGGAACAAAGACTCTTGAGTTCTACGTTCAATACTTTTCAGCTGATAATTAACCACCTCAGAGTTTTTGCACATGTCAATAGCTTTCTTGAGTGTAAGTTTCTCTTCTCTAATGGGGATTCATGTATGTAAGGCTATCATATCTCCCATGAGATCATCCTTCAGTTATTGAAATTCACAAGATTCAGCTCAATCTCTAGGTGAAGTCAGACACTGATCAATATTCTTCTTCTTGCCAAGTTTCAGTGTTCATCATCGAGCATCTGGAAACGACAATAGTCAAGGTTTCAAAGTGGGCATACAAGGCTTCCACAATTGCACATAACTTTATTTTCTGTTCATCAGTAAGATACAATCCTGCTCATAGCATTCTTTCTCTATCAGTGATAATAGAGATTTGGTTTAAGTCTTCATTCACATTTCTTCTTCAGTTCAGACATTCTCAGATTTCTGCTTTTGAAACTGAAAAAATTACCAATTCCCTTTCATATCTCCCAACATCCTCACTGAAGAAGGTACTGGGTTATCCAAAACTGGGATTACTCACCGAGCTGTTGACATCCTGTATTATGTTCCAGAACCTAATCTTTAAGCAATCTCCACTTTTATATCTATTGGTTCTTACAGATTAGAATTAGGTTTTATTGTCTTGTGTACTCAAGTACAAGAGTACAGCAAAACGTGTACAGTGTTGCCAACCACAGTGTCACCTCAGGTACAAAGTACCTAGTTATAAATCTTAGATACTAAAATAGATGAGGTGCAAAAATAGAGAAATAAAGAAAAAAGCTAAAAGTTCAATATTACAGTTATTCATTGATTAGGAAAGCAAAGAAATAAAGTTAAAAGATAAACATTACAGTCCTTCCATAACCTGCAGTCACTCCATGCTCTGAGCTTTCTACAGGTGGTCTCGCTGTCCCCAATGCTGGGCTGACCCCAACTGGGCTCACAAGCCACTGAGCGCCATCTGTGACAAGCTGACTTCATCGGGCCCAGCCTGCTGATTGCCAGCCACCCCACTGTGGACCTCCAGCCTGCCGATCACTTCGCTCCACTCCAAACCCGCTGACCACTGGCAAAACCCACTCAATTCCACCACTTACTTTTGACACCATGTTGCATGTGGTCAGTAAAATAGCTCCTGCCCCAAAAGCCTTTAATTAGTTATCATGACATGACATGAATGAATTAATGATTTTATTGTCATGTATATTTTACAGTGCGAAATACAAAAAAAAGTGAAAAGCATTCATTCGTAGCCACAATATGACACCATTTTGATAGCTTTAAGAGTAAGAGGAAAAGTAAACATATAGCTTGAAGAGAAGTCCACCTATGTTTGAGTTCTGAGCTGGCTCAGAACCATCACTGCCTTGCTGCCATCAATACCAGATCCAATCTTGGAGTCGCCAAACCTCTGGCAGCATCTTTTGCTGCTGGGCCGATTCTTCTCTGTTAGCGCCCTGCTGCCACCTTCACCAAACCCAACAACATCAGAGTCTTGTCTGTAGCTGCGGACCACCTCATCAATGTCGCCATGATGCTCTACTGCCATCGCTTCGCTGCTGCCAACACCAGAGCCAATTGACGATGAAGTAACTGATTCTCAGGCACCATCTTTCACTGTTCGGCCTTCCTCACTGATGTCACCAACGCTGATGTAGCAGCTACTGTTCTAGGGTCCTGTGCTTGCCCTGGAAAAGTAAGTAAGGACTCACTGGGCTTCCTCTGCCCCACACTCGGCCTGCTTTCTCTCCCTCATGCTGGGTTTCCTCCCACTTGTGCTGAGCTCATTCTCACCCATGTTGGGCTTCCTCTGCCCTGTACTGGGTTCTCTCCCCTGTGCTGGGCTCACTCTTCCTGCACTGGGCTTCCACTCCCCTGGGCTGGGCCCACTCCCCTCCCTACTTGGCTCACTCTTCCTCCACCCGTCTATGCCAGAATAACTTGCCACCGCCGATGCCATCTGAACAATAAGTTAGTTAAGTAAAAGTTAAGTAAAGGAGAATGAAAGGAAATACAAGACAAGTGGAAAAAAAAAGAAAGGAAATGAATAGAAAAGTGACCAAGCTCAGGAGTCCTAATCCGCCATTATCTTGGCCCTCCCTTCATGATCGAAGTCACATGAGCATATCAAGGCACAATACGCAAGCTATTTATCGAAACAACATGCATTGACCTGTGGGGTGAATCACACTAGATGTCTGATTGATGAGGGCATTAATGTATCGGGAGTCCCTGAACATGAACATCTGTCTTACGAATGCTCATACGTATGAACGCGATTTCTTACAGGGATATATTTTTAAAGATTTAACAGAAGAATATTTCCTGTACTTCACAATCAAATATTTTATATTGTTCTGCATTGTGTTCTGGACTTGTATACAAATTGATTTGCTAATGGACTTAGGAACAGAACCTATTCACAACCCAGGGACTGCTTGTACATAATGAATATCCTCAGTAGTCTGCCGGAAAGACAGATCATGACATTAGTCAGCATGCAATGTTGATTTGGCAGCAGCACTGTAATTTTAGATCTCAGTGCTCCAGCCAATACCCTGTCTTAACCTTGCAATCTGGAACATACATTCGTCAAGGGAACATGTCCACACCAACACAATTAGAACAGATCAACCACTTAAACTTGGGGAAATAAAAACCAAAGAATTGCAGATGCTGCAAATCAGGAGCAAAATCAGAAATTGCTAGAAAAACACAGCAGTTTTGGCAGCATTTGTGGAGAGAAAACAGTGTTAATGTTTCTGGTCACTGGACCTGACACATTAACTCTACTTTCTCTCCACAGATGCTACCAGATCTACTATGCTTTTTCCAGCAATTTCTGTTTTGGTACTTAATCTTTGGAGCAGGTTGATTTCATCTACTGTTGTTATGATTATGCAAGTCTCTATAGAGATCAGTAACTTCTAAAAAGAAATTTGAATTCCCAGTTATTCACTGAAAAAAAAAGAGTATTTTATATTTTAAATGGAAAAACATTTAGTAGCAGTAGAAAATGAACAAGCAGTATCTATTTAATGTTATGTCACAGAATTATATTGGGCTGAATTGTCCCATTTGCAGTTAGGGTTTTGTTGAGTGAGATTCATCGTGCTTGGTCACCATGGCCCAGCGTGACCTTTCTCACACAATCTTCGGTTCTTCTCGTCATCATTGAGCTCCTGAGTGACCTTCCCATAGATCCATAGAGCAGAAAAAGTAAAAGATTCATGCTTTTACCATCTTGGAAGGGGATTCATTATTATTACACTGTCATCTTCTTTGGTTTTGTCCCTGTGGCTGGAAAGGGTCACGGCAATATATTTTCCAGTAATGATCAGACCATTTCCACCATGGGGCTCAGGATGTCAACTTAGCTATTGCTACCTCTAATTGTGCCTTCAAAGAAGAGGGAAGTGTATCAGTAGGTGTCATGCGATACGTTTTCTAAATGTGCTTGTCATGGTTGACTCACTGGCAATCTTTTATGGAATATGGATGTGAGGCTTGGAACATTGTGAGATATGAGAAGCTGAGGTGAAGCAATAATGTTAGATGTGTCCCAATAGATTGAGACTGTTGGCAGATGATTGGCGAGAGTGTGATGATTTGAGCATTGAAGCTAGTGGTCAATCACTGGGTTATGGAATTTAACCATGATCACTTGTGTGGGGTCATTGATCATCTTCAGCACTGTATCCAGGTCTGCATTTCATACCGTATCTCCCTAACCCACCATCTGACCCTCTGAACAATATATGAAGAATACTAACACATTTTATACTATCTAAAGCTAACCTTTTGCTCAAACTGACCTATGTATTATTTCTCAAATTATTTGTTCTTTGGAAATAAGTTTCACTGGCAAGACCAACATTCATTGTCTATTCATAGATGCCCTTGAAAAGATGACAGAAAACAACCGCAGTCCATGTGGTTGTAAGTAAATCCACAGTATTGCAAGGTTGATTTCCTGGATATTGATCAAGAAACAGTGATATATTTCCAAATCACAGTGATGTTTGACTTGGAGGCGCTTTGTTGTATCTAATTTAGAGATCACTGTGAAGTGGTCAGTTCTGTTTTATTCTTGCTTGACTTTTTTTGTAGCAATTTGCTACAACTGTGTGGCTTTCAAAACCATTTCAGAAAGCAGTTAAGAGTCATGATGTTGCTGGAAGTCTGGAAATGCATGTCAGACTGTATAAGGATGGCAGATTTCCTTCCTAAAGGGCCATTTTGAATCAGATGCATTTTTTAGATAATCTGGTAGTTTCAAAGGACAGTATTTTGTGCTGCTGCTAGAAATAGAAAGTAAAGTGAGCCAAGGAATATAATTACACAGGAGGCCAAAATATCAGAACCCCAATTGCAGGAGGACTCCTATAATTAAGTTCTTGAGAATTTAAAGGCAGCTCAAATGTCCAGACAACAAGTGTCAGGAAGCCTTTTTGAATCTTATGAATGCTCACTAAAAGGCCAGCTCATCTAAATTATGCTCCTCTTCCCAGTCATGTTCTCCATGAATGAACAATATGTGCTTTCAGAAGCATGACTGCATGACAGAAGTGTGCAACAGACAAATAATCATTTTTCTGGAATTTAGTGTGTGGCTGCTGCCATCTTCCCTTTGGAAAGCTTGTATCTATACCAGAAAAAAAAATTTTTGGATTTGGTTTTGATTTTATTGTAATGTGTATTTTATGTAAGAATACAGTAAAATACAATGAAAAGCTTTCATTTGTCACCATGATATGGCATCATTTTTAATAATTTAAGGATAAGGATTTTAAAAAAAGATAAAGCTTGAAGTGAGTCCATCACCAGTCCTGAGCCAACTCATCACCATCAACAATGCCTGCGCTGCCACCCCTCAGCCATCATGTCAATACCACCTGCACGAGGCCAACCAATATCTCTCGCTGCTGGGACCACTTCATCAATGGTTGGGGATAATGCAGGTTCCAAATGAGGATGATTGATGTAAGGAGACTGGAGTTTAATGGACACAGTTCAAGGTGGATGGCATGTATAGAATTCTGTCTGGCCAAGGGAAAGGGATGCAGACTGACCAGGGAGGGAGGCAGTCTGACTAGGGAAGGGTGACCATTCCAATGTCTGACCATTTTACTAAGTGGAAGGACCAGAATGTTTAGTGCAAACATCCATTTTAAAAGCCTGCGTGATCAAATTAAATTTTCACCCATTTACCATGGTTGGATTCAAGCTCACATGCCCAGAAAATTATCCTGGAACTATGGGTTACTATCTTTGAGGAGAAAGTGAGGTCTGCAGATGCTGGAGATCAGAGCTGGAAATGTGTTGCTGGAAAAGCGCAGCAGGTCAGGCAGCATCCAGGGAACAGGAGAATCGACGTTTCGGGCATAAGCCCTTCTTCAAGTCCATTGACATTACTACTATGTCAGCATCACTCCACTTGAACACTATTATCAAAATAAGAAGGGATTAGAGTATGAAACAAGGTAAGAACAATTTCAGTACTATGACAAGGAGAGAAACCTGATTGAAGGGATTCAAAATGGTGTTCTGAAAAAGATAGGCAGGGATGTGATAAGCAATTATAAGTTTTTGGACTTGAGAGAGGGAAGGGAGGTTAGGGTTGGTTTGCAAGAGCATCACATCAAGGTTACTTTTTTGTGCACAGAGGTGGAGGTGGCAGATAAAACCTGTAGAGAGAGAGCAATTAGCAATATCAGTAAACATGGGGGCTGGAAGGGAAGTTGCACGGACAGTAGTTCAGTGGGAATATCATGGACAGGTTGAGATTGGAGAGGACTTGAACAGAGTTAGGAGAGAAGCTAGAGAAAACCGTAAGTTGTTTTATTTTCACTGATGCAGATGTGTCAATCATTGAGTTGCACTTGTGTTGAAATTCAAGGGAAGCAAGCAGGGAGCAGGAGATGATGATGGCTTAATGGCTGGGGTTTGTGGAGGAGAGAAATATGGAAATACAATAACTCAAAGGTCCTGTTACATCTAATGGCAAGAAACCATTTGAATGTTATTTCCATATCCCTGCTGAAAGTTAGTTAAGTTGAGTGGTTGACTGGTTGTTGGCCAAGAAGGCCTGTCAGGAAGTAGAAAGAGGGAGATCATTGGTTAGAAGGAGTTGCTGGTTTGGGGAGATCACAGGTGATTAGAGGGGATTGCATGTAAGGGGAGAAGCTAAAAGGATGAACTCCTGTGATTCTTCATCCACAAGCAATGCTGGAAGATCAAATACCTGCTGAAAGTTTGCCTCCCTTTGGTTGGTTGCCTTTCCTCTGGGAAACCTGGCCCACAGTTGTGAAATCTAAATGTGTTTTTAAGGCGTGTAGCCTTACTAGTCCATTTAAATAACTGATCAGCCCTGTGAGAACATGTTAGTTGCTTGTAGCCCCCTTGCTACTTGCCTGCTCAAGGAGGCTATTTTGAACCAAAGCCCCCTTCCTCTCAGGTGACGGGGATGGGTTTGGTAAAATTCCCTCCAGCATGTCAGCCAGTGATGTGGAGGTGGATCATGGTATAAGGCAGGATTCAAACAAAGTTTATTTACTCAGCAAACAGGGTCTGTTTAAAGAGCACATTACAGCTAATAATTTACCATGTCTATTTAAAACAAGTTTCCACAAAATACAGCAAAAAAATCTAAGTTGCAGGGACATATCTGCATAAAAACAGATTTCTCCAGCAAAATACTGGAGGAGTTACAAATAAATCAAGTAGACATGATCATCCTCAGTTACTCACAGCATAATTGGCAGGAGAATACTGAATTGTTTCCTTTCAGCCTAGGAATATTAATATCACTAAATACACTTTTTTTAATCTAAATGATCATCTCTAGGAAATGTCATCACCAAGCACATCTTTCTTATGAAAAGACTCAGGAGCCATTCAGTCCTTGAGACTGCTCCACGAATCAATGCGATCATGGCTGCTCTCATAGCCTACAATTCCACTTTCCAGCCTTTTTCCCATAATTGATTCCCTTAATGATTAAAAATCTGACTCTCTACCTTGAATATGCTTAACAAGCCAGCTTCTGCTGTAAAGAATTCCACAGATTCACGCCTTTCTGAGAGAAGAAATTCCTCCTCATCTCTGTTTAATCTCTTATTCTGAGATGATGCACTCTGACCCCAAACTTTCCCCTCAGGAGAAGCAATCTTTCTGCATCTCCCTTCAAGTCCCCTAAGAATCTTAAATGTTTCAAATGGTCAACTTTCATTCTACTAAATTCCAATGAGTACAGGCCCAACCAACTCAACATCTCCTCATAAGACAGTCTCTCCTAGTTCACTAGGATCAGCCTAGAGAATCTTCTCTGGACTGCCTCCAATATATCTGTCTTTAGATAAAGGGCCCAAATTGTTCAGCTGTGGTCTGATTGAGACCTTGTACTGTTTTATAAAAGCCTCCCTACATTTACACTCCATTCCCTTTGGAATAAAGATGAACCTTCCATTTGTCTTCTCCACCACCGACTGAACTTGGATGCTAGCTTTTTGTCATTTGTGCACAAGGGCTCCCAAATCCCTCTGTTCCATAGTTTTCTGCAGCCTTTCTCCATTTAGGTTTCTCTATTCTTCCTTCCACAGTATATTTTTGCGTCATTGAAAACTTGGTGATATAGCATTTTTATTTTCTTAATCCAAGTCATTAGTATATGTTGTAAATGATTGTGGTCCCAGCATTGATCACTGTAGCACTCCATTAGTTACAGGTTACCATCCTGAAAAGGTTCTCCTCATCCCATCTCTCCAACTTCTGTGAGTTAGCCAATCCTCTATCCATGTGAATATATTACCTCCAAAACCCTGGGCTCTTATCTTATTAAATAGACTAATGTGTGGTACCTTCTCAAACACTTTCTGAAAATCCAAATATACCCACTGCTTCCCCTTTATCTATCCTGCTTGTCATCTCTTCAAAGACTTCTACTAAATTTGTCAGGCATGATTTCCCTTTCATGAAGCTAAGCTGACTTTGCTTTTTCATATTATGTACTTCTTACATACATCCTTTATAGTAGAAACAAACATTTTCCCAATAACACATATTAACCTAACTAACCTAGTGGTCTTTAGCACCATTAATTTCCCTAGCATTTTATCTCTGGTAATAGACGTATTTATTTCCTCTCCTCCTTTTGCCCCTTGATTATAAAATATATTTGGAATTCTATTATTATTTTCTACTGTAAGACTGATGCAAAGAATTTATTCAACACTGTGGCATTTCCTAGTTCCCCAATTTTTTCCCATGGTTATTCTCTAATGGGCCAATGTACACTGTTCTTTTTTCTTGATTTCATACAGTAGTCCCCCCCCATATCCTTGGGGGATAAGTTCCAAGACCTACCATGGATGCCCAAAACTGCAGATAGTAGCGAACCCATTCATTTAAATCAGAAATTTGCCTCCCCAGTAGCCCCCGAGTTCCTGTTCTGGAATGTTCCATGTAATATTTCCGAGACATGGCAAACCACGGATAACTAAAACCGCAGAAGCCGATTTCAGAGATATGGCGGTTGCCCTGTACTTTTAAAGGAGCTCTTGTTGTGTGCCTTGATATCATTTGCAAGATTACCCTCGAAGGTTACCCTCATTATCATTTTATCCCTTCCCTCCAAATTAAATCTTCCAAAGGGACTATTTCCTCTGTGCTACCCTGTGACACTCTTTCATTTGTTCCTCTTCCACTGAGACCTTAACAAGGGAGCATAGGGGAGCTACCACCTGCCTGTTAATCTCCTTCTTTCCCAAAACCAGAGCTTCACACCTTTCTTCTTAATGTAACAATGATAAATTTGCACTTCTTCCAATTTATTACACAGGGTATTTGCCACTCACAATGTGGTCTTTTCCACAACAGGAAGACCAAATGCAGACTGGGTCATCCTTCAATGAAACATGTTTGTTTGAGAGCAAGAATGGCTAACTTGAATGAGATAACAAACCAACCCATATTCCCATCTTGTTAAGATATACTGTTTTCTTGTCACTTTTGTTCTCCATATCATTCTGATCTCTGAACTCTGTTCTTCATGTGTTGTTTCATTTAATTTCAATGAAAACAGGACAAACAGCTGTTCTTGTTCCTACTGGGCATTTCAAAATCTTCTAGCCATAACTTTAGGTTTCAACAACAGTTTTCTCATTGAAAATAGGTGCTGGTAAGAGTCACTGAAAATAACAGACATGTGGGCTGATGCTTTAGAACAGGGGATCCTTAATTAGTAAATGGTTGACAAATGACAATACCTTTAGTATGTTCTTCTTCTACCTCATTTTTGCGAAGTAGTAAGTCTTTCCACTAAGCCAGATTATCCATGCTTTCCTGAACCCTCCAAGATTCTACTGTAACTATTGACAGCATTCCTGGTTTCATAGAAATGAAGGAAAAGGGTCAATCTATCAATCAACCCAAACCTGTTTTTCAACAAGACAATGACTGATTTGTGACTAAATCCAAAACTTGCCTTTGCCCAAAGTCAGTTAGCATCTCTTGCAAACAAAAAATCTATCGATTTCATTTTTAAAATTAACAATTGATTTGAGATCTATTGTCAATTGTGAAAGAGAGTTCCAAATCTCTTCCAACATTTGAAAGAGAAATATTTCCATATGTCACTCCCAGATGTTCTGGATTTAACTTTGCATTCTGATTCCTGGCCCTCAACATCCCAACCAGCAGAAATAATTTCTCCCAAGCTCTGCTCCTTAATATCTAGACTATTTTGATCAACTGCTCTGAATTCTCAAGAGTACGACCACAATTCAACCCTTTAACTCCAGATATTACTTGAGTAAGTCTGTGCTATACTCTTATAACCATTATAAGAGTATAACCATTATACTCTTCTTAGAACATAGAACAGTATATCACAGGAATAGGCTCTTCAGCCCACGATGTTGTGCCGAACATCACACCAGATTAAACTAATCCCTTCCATCTGTCCTTGGTCCATATCCCTCCATTCCTTGCATATTCATATGCTTATCTAAAAGTCCCTTAAATGCCCCTTTCGTATCTGCCTCCACAACCATCCCTTGCAGGGCATTCAAGATACCTACCATTCTCTGCATAAAACACTGCCCTTCACATCTTGTTTAAAGTTTTCCCTCTCACCTCAAATGCATGCCTCCTAGTGTTAGACATTTCAACTCTGGGAAAAATTCTAACCATCAACCCCATCTATGACTGTCATAATTTTATAGACTTCTATCAAGTCTCCCCTCAGCCTCTGCCTTTCTCACTGAAGCTTGGTATTCTTAAGATGTGATACACAAAATCTTACATTACACCAGTTGTGATCTAACCAAAGTTCTTTTTTATTCCAGAATCATAACATCCAACTCTTCAAAATAAAATTCCCTGAATGGTTTGGATTATTTTCTGTTTTGGATCTTGACATTTTAATTATCTATGTCCTTTGTCTCTTTGAATCTTCTACTTTTAGCATCAGATTGTTCTTATTTAATCATTTGTTAAATGTAGAGTGCTACAGGAGTCACTTTGAGGCTACAATTCCCCAATTTTAGGAAATAAAAATGTATTTAAGTGAGATTCATTGAACTCTCAAATCATAATCAAGAAATCAAAAAATAATTTTCTGTTTCACTGATTCTGGTGGAATATGGGAAAGGTATTATTCTTCTAACCTTGTAAAGATATTGATAAACTTTAGAGTAAGGCAGTCCCTGATGCTGGCTAATAATACAATTTATCTTCCAGAGGAGCTTATGAAGGAAAAAATAGTTCAGTCTTTTGCAAAATAAAGTTAACCCAAAATAATACAATCAGATCAAAATTCTAATTTTATGTCCCTAATATTCAAATAAATAATTATTAATTTGAGAATAAAACAATTTCTGTCTCGTGTTCCTCAACCAGAATCTTAAGGAGCATTGAAATGACATGATTAGAGTTTATTGTCAAGAATGCCCAATGATTGGGATAAAAGAGTTCCTTTGTATTGTTAGCCATTAAATTTGCCCCTAACAAGTTCAGTCCTGTTGAACTGATGTAAGGATGTGAGGTATGAGGATTTAGAATTAGAATTAAAGATAAAATTATAAATCACAGCTCAGAGGCTATATTTCCAACTAATGTGTCAAGTAGCTGTGAAAACTCAAAATGTTGTTGATAGAGACAAGGTATTCCTTGTTTCTGGGGAACTATTGAAAGCCAGGTTCACAGGATCTTATCAATTCAAAAACAAAATTTGATTATGTGAATTCTCTAAACAGGAGACAAGTTAGTAATTGTTTCATGTAAATATATTATGGTAATACTATGCTGTGGTTCTGTGGTTCAATCATAGGGCACTCATCAGTGCTTGGGAGCCTCTTATGCCTAAGAGAAAGACCACGGAACGAGGACATACCACAACCAAAAGGACTAGCCACACGACCATACATCAGGAGCATCTCGAAACTGACAGCCAGACTACTGTGACCCCTAGGACTCATAACGGCACACAAACCAACAGCCACGCTCAGACAACAACTCACCAGAATGAAGGACCCGATACCCAACATGAGCAAAACTAATGTAGTGTACAAAATACCATGCAAGGACTGCACAAAACAGTATATAGGACAAACAGGAAGACAGCTAACAATCCGCATACATGAACATCAACTAGCCATGAAACGACACGACCAGCTATCCTTAGTAGCCACACACGCAGACAACAAGCAACATGAATTCGACTGGGACAACACTACTATCATAGGGCAAGCCAGACAGAGAACAGCCAGGGAATTCCTAGAGGCATGGCATTCATCCACAAACTCCATCAACAAACACATTGACCTGGACCCAATATACCAACCACTACAGCGGACAGCTGAAACTGACAACCGGAAGTGGCAGGGACAGACCACTATAAACACCGGAGGAAACATCAAAGAAGCGCTTCGCAGGAGGCTCCCAAGCAC
Source organism: Chiloscyllium plagiosum (assembly GCF_037043375.1). Lineage (NCBI taxonomy): Eukaryota > Metazoa > Chordata > Chondrichthyes > Orectolobiformes > Hemiscylliidae > Chiloscyllium > Chiloscyllium plagiosum. Next base: position 71,887,551 of record NW_028270148.1, on the reverse strand, counting down.
TGATGATGTCGCTTAGCCAGGGGACGAAACGTTTGCAACAAAAACTTCCAGCTCGGCGAACAGAACCACAGCAACGAGCACCCGAGCTACAAATCTTCGCACAAACTTTGAATGGTAATACTATAGTAAGAAGGGTGGTTAGGAGAGAAGTGTATGTGCCAGGGTGAAAGAAATAGAAAGTAATATAACACTGTCAGAACCAGTGAATGAATCATAACTTAAAATTGCAAAAGTCAACCTTCCAGTAATCAGATTCGATAATGTGGAGCTGCTTAAAAATGTAAATGGAATGGTATTCCTTTTCCCAGAAAACTATTGAGGAGACTGATTAAATACTGATAAGTTAATTTTTTGTAAATAGTTCAGGTAACATGTTTTTAGTTACATGTAATGTTAATGTAGGGGATGCATTATCCATAGAACAACATCCTAACAGACACAACGCAGACAAGTTCAAAAAGTGATCAAAGTTCAACAAAGTGATCAAAGCAATCAAGTTCCTAATTATGTCATGTCATAGTCCCTGGAGCTTAGCTTCTGTAGTGGTGTCAAAATTGGATAGACCACAAGAATTGTGTAGATTATCATAAGGTCAATATTGTAACAAAAGTGGACTGACATCCTATTCTATGCTTACAGCATAATATTGAGAGGATTGGATGAGCATAATTTATTACAAAATTTCACGTGTTTAAAAAATTTAGCAGGTTCCATTGACTGATACAACTAAAGAAATATCAGCATTTGTATCACCAGTTCAACTTTATCAGTGTAAAATCATGCTAATGCGATGAGATTATTTACAAAACGATGCTTTCTTTTTTTCATTGGTTGAAACTCTGCTCTTTCAATGTCTCTGAAGGTGTTTGTTTTTACTGTTTCCTTTCAATAGACAATTTGCAGAGAGAGCAGCTTACTGGGAAATGGTGAGTGAGAACAGCCAGTGGGAGAGCTTCTGTTACATCTCCACACAAGAGCGGAAGAAAGAGATTGGATTCCTTTCTCCTTACAGTCTAGAAGGTTTGTCTCTACTGTCTATATACAAGCTGGCACTTGTCCAGGAACCAATCAAGCTGTCATTACTATGAACTCCCTTGAGATTACAACAACTGTTCAACTGAAAGACCAATCTGGGCAAAACTGCTCACACACACACCCATTTAGTCTGCTTGAAAAGGCAACATTGTAGATACATATCACAATCCATGTTTTAAGATTAGATTCCCTACAGTATGGAAACAGGCCCTTCAGCCAACAAGTCTACACCAACACTCCAAAAAGCAATCCACCCAGACCCACTCCAAGACCCCATATATATCCCTGACTAACGCACCTAACACTATGAGCAATTTAGCATGGCCAATTCACCTAACCTGCACATCTTTGGACTGTGGGAGGAAACCGGAGCACTCAGAGGAAACCCACACAGACACAGGGAGAATGTGTAAGCTCCACACAGACAGTCGCCCGGGACTGGAATCAAACCCGGGTCCCTGGCGCTGTGAGGCAGCAGTGCTAACCACTGATTCACCGTGCTGTGATTTGTTTCCCATTTTATTTGTCCATGATCCAAAAAGAAAAAGTTGTGTTCATAGTGCTGAACTTCAGCACTGCAGTGACTCCTATGACAAGTTTCTGAAAGAAAAGCAAGAAATTTGAATAGGGAAAAGAATGTTGGAATTTGTTTGACAAATTGAAATCTATACAAACTCATGCATTGATTTCAGCAGCACCAAATTATGACAAGCCAGTTAACCAGCCTGTTTGGGTGGCTGGAATATTGGTATTGTTGTTATTACAAGAAGAGAAGATTGGATTTGAAATAGCTGTGAGTTATTTTTCACCCAAATGAAATTTATGTCAACAGTAATGTTTAATGGTAGACAAAGAGACTTTCAGTTCATTATTGACACTGCAACAGTTAGATGTCTACATATTCAACAACTCTTCAGAGATTGTTATGTGTGGAATCACAGGAAATCGGTAAGATCCTAAACAAATATTTCACGTCAGTATTTACCATGGGGAAAGAAATGAAACAAGGGAACTCAGGTGTGGGAGGCAAGTACTGATGTCTTGAAAATAGTCCACATTACAGAAGAAGAATTGATGGAAGTCTTAAAACACGTAACGATAGATAAATCCCTGGAACCTGATCCAGTTATCCCAGGACATATTTGGAAGCTAGAGAAGAAATTATGGGTCCCCAGCAGGGAGAGTTGTATCATCGACAGCCACAGATGAGATATTAGAAGACTGGGGGGGGGGGGGGGGGTAATGTTGTGCCATTATTTAATAAAGGCTGCAATGAAAAGCCAGGGCACTACAAACAGGTGAGCTTAATGTCAGTGGTGGGTAAGTTGTTGGTGAGGATTCTGAGAGACAGGATATACGTGCATTTGGAAAGGCAAGAACTGATTAGGAATAGTCAGCATGGTTTTGTGCATGGGAAATCATGTCTCACAAACTTGATTGAGTTTTTTTGAAGAGGGGACCAAGAAGATAGATGAAGGCAGAGTGGTAGACATTGATTCCATGGACTTTAGCAAGGCCTTCATCAAAGTTCTGCATGGTAGACTGGTTAATAAGGTTAGATCACATGGGATCCAGGGAGAGCTAGCCAATTGGCTACAAAATTGGCATGATGGTAGGAGGCAGAGGATGGTACTAGAGGGTTGGTATTTAGACTAAAAGGCCTGTGATCAACAGTGTGCCGCAAGGATTGACACTGGGTCTATTGTTGTTCATCATTTATATAAGCGATTTGGATGAGATGCATGGTTAGTAAGTTTGCAGATGACACCAAAATTGGTGGTACAGTGGACGGTGAAAAAGGCTATCTAAGATTACAAAGGGTCTTGATCAACTGGGTCAGTGGACTGAGTAATGGCAGACAGACTATAATTTGGATAAATGCAATGTGTCTTGTATCCCAAAATTCTACCCAGAACAAATTTCTGTTGCATGTACACCAATTCCTATCATGTCCTATCCATCCATCATCCCTCTTCCCACTATTCTACTTTGGTTGCCAGTTACAATACTTATTTTTAAAGTTCTCATCCTTGTTTTCAAATCCTTTCACTGACTGGTCTCTCCCTGTCTTTGCAATTTCCTTCAGCCATACAACCCATGGTTAGGAACATGGGACTGGGATATCATAGCAATTACAGAAACATGGCTCAGGAATGGGCAGGACTGGCAGCTTAATGTTCCAGGATACAAATACTACAGGAAGGATAGAAAGGGGGGGGGGCATTTTTAATAAGGGATAGCATTACAGATGTGCTGAGGGAGGATATTCCCGGAAATACATCCAGGGAAGTTATTTGGGTGGAACTGAGAAATAAGAAAGGGATGATAACCTTATTGGGATTTTATTGTAGACCCCCTAATAGTCAGAGGGAAATTGAGAAACAAACTTGTAAGGAGATCTCAGCTATCTGTAAGAATAATAGGGTAGTTATGGTAGGGGATTTTAACTTTCCAAATATCGACTGGGACTGCCATTGTGTTAAGGGTCTGGATGGAGAGGAATTTGTTAAATGTGTACAAGACAATTTTCTGATTCAGTATGTAGATGTACCTACTAGAGGAGATGCAAAACCTGACTTACTCTTGGGAAATAGGGGCAGGGCAGGTGACTGAGGTGTCAGTGGGGGAGCACTTAGGAGCCAGTGACCATAATTCTATTTGATTTAAAATAGTGATGGAAAAGGATAGACCAGATCTAAAACTTGAAGTTCTAATTTGGAGAAAGGCCAATTTTGACAGTATTAGGCAAGAACTTTCGAAAGCTGATTGGGGGCAGATGTTCTCGGGTAAAAGGATGGCTTGGAAATGGGAAGTCTTCAGAAGTGAGATAACGAGAATCCAAAGAAAGTATATTCCTGTTAGGGTGAAAGGAAATGCTGGTAGGTATGGGGAATGCTGAGTGACTAAAGAAATTGAAGGTTTGGTTAAGGAAAAGAAGGAAGCATATATCAGGTGTAGACAGGATAGATCGAGTGAATCCTTAGAAGAGTATAAAGCAAGTAAGAGTGTACTTAAGAAGGAAATCAGGAGGGCAAAAAGGGGACATGAGATAGCTTTGGCAAATAGAATTAAGGAGAATCCAAAGAGTTTTTACAAATACATTAAGGACAAAAGGGTAACTAGGGAGAGAATAGGGCACCTCAAAGATCAGCAAGGCGGCCTTTGTATGGAGCCACAAAAAATGAGGGAGATACTAGAGTATTTTGCATCAGTATTTACTGTGGAAAAGGATATGGAAGATATAGACTGTAGGGAAATAGATGGTGACATCTTGCAAAATGTCCAGATTACAGAGGAGGAAGTGCTGGATGTCTTGAAATAGGTAAAGGTGGATTGCTGGGCCTCTTGCTGAGATATTTGTATCATCGATAGTCACAGGTGAGGTGCCAGATGACCGGAGGTTGTCTAATGTGGTGCCACTGTTTAAGAAGAGTGGAGAAGGACAAGCCAGGGATCTATAGACCAGTGAGCCTGACATCGCTGGTGGGCAAGTTGTTGGAGGGAATCCTGAGGGACAGGATATACATGTATTTGGAAAGGCAAGGACTGATTTGGGATAGACATGGCTTTGTGCGTGGGAAATCATGTCTCACAAATTTGATTGAGTTTTTTGAGGAAGTAACAAAGAGGATTGATGAGAGCAGAGCGGTAGATGTGCTCTATATAGACTTCAGCAAAGCGTTCGACAAGGTTCCCCATGTAAGACTGATTAGCAAGGTTAGATCTCACGGAATACAGGGAGCACTAGCCATTTGGATACAGAACTGGCTCAAAGGTAGAAGACAGAGGGTGGTGGTGGAGGGTTGTTTTTCAGACTGGAGGCTTGTGACCAGTGGAGTGCCACAAGGATCGGTGCTGGGTCCTCTAATTTTTGTAATTTACATAAATGATTTGGATGTGAGCATAAGTGGTACAGTTAGTAAGTTTGCAGATGACACCAAAATTGGAGGTGTAGTGGACGGCGAAGAGGGTTACCTCAGATTACAATGGGATCTTGACCAGATGGGCCAATGGGCTGAGAAGTGGCAGATGGAGTTTAATTCAGATACATGCGAGGTGCTGCATTTTTGGAAAGCAAATCTTAGCAGGACTTATACACTTAATGGTAAGGTCGTGGGGAGTATTGCTGAACAAAGAGACCTTGGAGTGCAGGTTCATAGCTCCTTGAAAGTGGAGTCGCAGGTAGATAGGATAGTGAAACATCCTATCTTTGGTATGCTTTCCTTTATTGGTCAGAATATTGAGTACAGGAGTTGGGAGATCATGTTGCAGCTGTACAGGACATTGGTTAGATCACTGTTGGAATATTGCATGCAATTCTGGTCTCCTTCCTATTGGAAAGATGTTGTGAAACTTGAAAGGGTTCAGAAAAAATTTATAAGGATGTTGCCAGGGTTGGAGGATTTGAGCTATAGGGAGAGGCTGAACAGACTGGGGCTGTTTTCCCTGGAGCATCGGAGGCTGAGGGGTGACCTTATAGAAGTTTACAAAATTATGAGGGGCATGGATAGGATAAAAAGGCAAAGTCTTTTCCCTGGGGTCGGGAGTCCAGAACTAGAGGGCATAGATTTAGGGTGAGAGGGGAAAGATATAAAAGAGACCAAAGGGACAACGTTTTCACGCAGAGGGTGTTGTGTGTATGGAATGAGCTGCCAGAGGATGTGGTGGAGGCTGGTACAATTGCAACTTTTAAGAGACATTTGGATGGGTATATGAATAGGAAGAGTTTGGAGGGATATGGGCCGGGTGCTGGCAGGTGGGACTAGATTGGGTCAGGATATCTGGTCAGCATGGATGGGTTGCACCGAAGGGTCTGTTTCCATGCTGTACATCTCTGAGTCTATGACTCTATAACCCTTCAAGGTATCTGTGCTGCAACAATTCAAGCCTCCAGATCCCCCAAATTTCATTGGTGGCTGTGCCTTCAATTGTTCTATAATTAGTGTCCTAATCCTCTCTGTCTCTCTACCTCTCTTATCTCATCAAGGTATTTCATAAAATCCATATTGTTGACTCAGACTTTTTAAATGCCGTTTGCTTTTTTGTCTTCTTTGCAGACTTTGAAATTATACTCCATTTCCAAGTTAATGGCTCGATTCTACAATTTGGACGATTGTCATCACAACAACATATTCAGAAAGATGTGCTACAGGACCACTCAGAGGTGCACTTACCACCCCGGAATTAGTCTGTGTCCGGAACTTTCCAGAAATGTCTTCAACTCTGAGATGGAGTCACAGGCTTTGGAAGACTCTAACTTATTTTGAGTCGCAGAGGTTTATAGCATGACAACTTGTCCATGCTGCCCAGTTTTTATGCATTTGGTCCATATCCTTCCAAACCTTTCCCATCCATGTACCTGTCAAATGTTTCTTCAATAGAAAATCATCTTCACCACAACCTCTGGCAGCCTGTTGCAGACAGTCACCACCCTCTGTGAAAAGATTGCCCATCTGGCCCCTTTTGCATCTCTCCCATCTCACTTTAATCCTACGTCCTCTAGTTTTAGACTCCATTACCATGGAGAAAAGCTGTTGGCTAGCTACCTTTTCTGTGCATCTCATGATTTTACAGACCTCTATAAGGTCACTCCTCAGTCTCCTATGCTCCAGGGAAAAAAGTCCCAGCCTATCCAGCCTCTCCTTCTAACTTCCAGTTCAGGTAGCATCCTTGTAAATCTTTTCCGCACTCTTTCGAGTTTAAAAATATCCTTTCTTGTTGTGAAACAGAGAGACCTGGGGGTTCAGAAACATAAGTCTTTGAAGTTTGCATCACATATATATAAGGTGGTTAAAAAGGAATTTAGCATGCTTGCCTTCATTGCTCAGACCTTTGTATTAAAGAGATGTGACATTATATTGAGGATGCAGAGGATATTGGTGAGGCCTCTTATGGAGTACTGTGTCCAATCTGGTCACCCCATTAAAGGAAGGATATTATTAAGCTGAAGAGGGTTCTGAAGAGATCTACCAAGATGTTGCCAGGAATGGAGGATTTGTGTTAGAAAGAGAGGCTGGATCGATTGGTACATTTTTCACTGGAGTGTAGGAAGTTGAGAGGTGACCTTACAGAAGATTGTAAAATAAGGAGGGGTGTTTAAGGTGAATGGCAGGTGTCTTTTTCCTAGGTTGGGGAATTTCAAGACTAGAAGGCACATTTTTAACGTGAGAGGAGAAAGAGTTTAAAAAGGTGTGACTGTGGTTTGTGTATGGAATGAACTCCAGAGCAAATGGTGGATATGGATACAGTTATAACTTTTAAAAAACATTTAGATAATTACACAAACAGGTAGGATGAATTTAATTTGGGATAATGGGTAGCATGGACTGGTTGGACCAAAGATTCTGTTTCCATGCTGTATGACTCTATAACTCTGTAGTAGGGTTACCCAATACTTACTCAGGAAAAGTTAGTGGAATTAAAGCCTATTCTAGTGGCTGCATAATTTTAAAACTGACTCCACTTTCAGCCTCACCTGATAATCTCCCTGAACAGAGATGACCTGACAGAACTCTACAAATCAAGCACACACCCCTCCCAACCTGATACCTCCAAAACCTGAACTGACATTCCCCTCTCTGCCCCAAACCTGAAACTCTTCTGACCTGACGCCTCCCTGACTAAAACTGACATCCTCCTAACTTGGACACCTCATTTGTCGGACTCAAAATTACACCCTGCTGACCCAACAACGCCTAATCTAATCTGACAGGCCCTAATGCAACCCTCCCAGCACCCTTCCTGATCTGACCTAACCCAAAACCCTGTGACCTGACCCCAATCAACCCCCCCCGACCCAAGATCCATAACTACTCTCTGATTCACTATTTCCACATTGGTAACAGCCTGCCATTCCAACCCCTCACCCACTTACCTCCTACTCAACACCCTTCACCCACTCATCTGCCACCCTACTTCCCCACCCACATATCTTTCACACTTGCCTTCTCTCCATAGTTTCCCAAACTACTTTTTGGTACCTTTAAGATCTGGAATATGCAGTTAACACTGTAAAGAGGGGGTATAGTTTTGCCTCATACACAGATACTGTTCTGAGCTGGAAGGATCCCAGAGAGACTAAACATTTTTGAGAGGCCTGAATGGAAGGAAGAGATCACAAACTGGAGCTGCAGGGCAGAATAATTTTAAAAGGTGCAATGTGGTTATATATATCAATTAAGCAGAGATCCTAACAGTAGTTGAAGTTGGACACCATTGTATTTTTCCATCCAGTCTGAGAAACTATACAGCTCTTTTTGTCCTTCAGCCAACTTTGTGTCCTTACTGAATTCGCTCATTTAAACCCACATGTTTCAATTTTGCTAATTTTTAGTATATGCTACTTTATCAACCACCTCTTTGAAAGTTCAGATACTCAACATCAAACACCCACTCAACCCTCTGTGTTACTACATCAAAGAACGAAGCCAAGTTATTCAAACAAGGTTTGTCTTGAACAAAGCCATGCTAGCTGTTATTTATTAACCAATGTTTTTCCAAATGTCAATTAATTTTGTCCCAGATTATTGTCTCTGACTGATTACTAAATTCGGATTTATTCCTTAAACACTGTGGAAATTCACTGCTGTAAGTTTAAATTTTCCCCTAAGGAAAGAAAGTCAAAAACTTATTTTGGTGAATGTTCAGCCTTTAGTTTTGCTCCATTTTTCTTGCTTGCAAGCATTTAAAGTGGAGCTTGGTAGTAGCATAGAATCAAGCCAGTGCACAATGTTTATATTACTTATGCTCTTAGAGATCAGACTTAGGCTGGCTATCCCATGACTGCTACAGAAAAATGTAAATATTGTGAGGACTGTGTAATGTCCTGGAAAAGTCAACAGAAAGCAGGATGGGATAGATAATGCTTTGTGTCAAGTCCATCATCTTTTGGCTGCTGTTCAAAACAGATATTTGATGTTAACAAACACTTTCTGATTGGTATTTTTCTCCTTTATGCATTCACAACATAAAGAGGTTTGAAACTTAGGTTTATACAACTACTGAACATTATACAATACTTAAGATGCACTTCAAATCAGGACATTGGTTAGGGTACTTTTGGGATACTGCTTTCAATTCTGGTCTCCCTGCTATAGGAAGGATGTTGTGAAAGTTGAAATGTTTCAGAAAAGATTCACAAGGATGTTGCCAGGGTTGGAGGGTTTGAGCTATATGAAGAGACTGAATCGGCTAGAACTGTTTTCCCTAGAGCATTGGATGCTGAAGGGTGACCTTATAGAGGTTTATAAAATCATGAGGAGCATAGATGGGATGAAAAGCCAAGGTGTTTTCCCCAGGGTAGCAGAGTCCAAAACTAGAGGGCATAGGTTTAAAGTGAGAGGGGCAAGATTTTAAAAGGACAGTTTTTTCAGGTAGAGGGTGGTATGTGGTTGGAATGAGCTGCCAGAGGAAATGGTGGAGGCTGATACAATTATAACATTTAAAAGGCATCTAGATGGGTATATGAATAGGAAGAGTAAAGAGGGATATGGGGCAAATGCTGGCAAATGGGACTAAATTAATTTAGGCTATCTGGTCAGCATGGACAAGTTGGACTGAAGGGTCTATTTCCATGCTATACAGCTAAATCAATGATAATGATGTAACTATTGACAATGAGATGCATGGGATACCACCTCATTTGCACAATTATACATTATGCAACATTAGATCCACCCTGGCCCAACTCAACACAGCTGCATTTCTTGAATCTCAGTCTTTACTATCTCTGTAATTAGTAAAGAGAAAGATGTAAATTACAAAGAATAGTTGCACAGCAGCAGCAGCAGCATCATCTCTCAAAGCTCTTATCATTTTATGTCATGGAACATTCCAAACATGCCACACAAGTATCCTGAAATGGATATTGCCTTATGATTCTGGAACCAATTTAAATTCAACAGGGCATGCATTGTATAAACTTTATCTTTTGTGAAAGGAATGAGTTACTATAGTTTAGTTTATTAGAAAAATTCAATAACTGACAACAGAGTTTAGTGGGGAAATCAGTTTGATTCAATGCATGCAGATTTGTCAGGTTATTGACTGATACTACCAAAATTGCATTGATTTAACTCTAATTGAGTTTGAGACTGTAAATTGGGGGTAAATTGGAAACTCATCTTTGCTCCAGCAATTAGGTTTCGTCTGTTTTAACACACAAGCTTCATTTGGAGCTGTTCCTGCTCCTCTGAATCCCAAAAGGGAAGGAAAAAAAATCCAAGCCTCCAACTTCCTGCTTTCAGCTTGTGGAAGGGTCATTTTTACTTGGGTTGATCTGTTAAAATTGTAGCTGATTTGCAATGATATTATCAGGATCTGACATGCTTGTGTAAAGAAAGATGTTGCTAACTTTGGGTGGTTGTTCTAACCACCTCCTTTGTAACACAGGCTAAAATTCAGATTGGCTCTCTGATTCTTGGCAATTTCAGGCTGGTTAAGGGTGTTGGTTGGCTTTACCTATTCATTTGTACAGTTTCACCAAATGATAGTATTAAAATTATTAGTTCATATAAATATAGCATTTAAGAAATGCAAACTGCACTTTTCCAGTTGTCAGTATTATAAGATTACCAAATGAGTTCTAAAAGCAACCAACTCCTGGTGAACACTGGCATTTTAAATCTCCCAGGCTAATTTCAGGCTTTTATAGATAAATCAGCTAACTTACATGTTAGGATATGATTCACAATTTCCATCGCATCAGTAAAGCTCAGGGTATAAACCAGAATGACATTTGCTAGCAGAAGCAGTGCAGCTTCCATAAAGCTAAGCATTGTTTGGTGGAAGTCCTCTTTCCGTTTGTGTGAATGAATGTAGGACCTTGTTGCAATGTTAGGAGCAGAGTTCCAATGATAACAGTGATACACCAGTCCGAAAGTGTAACATATAAATAGACCGACTGTGCAATGTCTTAGATATTGCAAGCTGGAACTGTAAGTAGGATCAGAGTGAGTAATATGTGTGGGCAAATTTATTGAAACTGTTCCAGTCATGCTGGGTGTTCTTCAATGAACTGTGACATTGAATTTTTTGTGTGTTGAGATCTTTTTTTCATTTTGCCCACAGCACAAATGCTTTGGATATCAGTGTGGTGAACTATTTTAAGTTTCTTTAAAAACACAACAACATCACTATTCCTTCACTGTTGCTGAGCCAAAACCCTGGAACTCCCTTTGTAACAGCACAGTGAATATACTTTATCTTAATGGATTGCAGAAGTTCAAGATCAAAGCTCACCACCACCTTCACAAGGGGAGTCAGGGACAAGAAATAAATGTTGGCTTAGCAGTGACATGAATGAATTTAAAAATCACATATTCCTTACGGTAGCAAAGAGGATGCCATGATGCACAGGTGCCGGTATTGAACTAGGGTGGACAAAATCAGAAGTCACAACTCCAGTGGCTTCACCTGATGAAGGGGTTGTGTTCTGAAGGCTTGTGATTTCAAATAAACCTGTTGGACTATAAACTGGTGTTGTGTGACTTCGGACTTAGTAGCAAAGAGGACAGTGAGTATGGTAATAGATCATAAATCTAAGTAGAACTGTAAAGAATATTTGTAATTTCTTTAGAATGACTGAAAAGTATAATTATTTTAAAGAATTTTCAGGACTTTGAGTAAATGGATTAACTGTGCCTCTTTGTTAATATGAAGTACCTGTCATGTGACCTGGTGACCCTTAACCTGGAAGCAGTACCAACAAGTAGGAAGTTAAGAATGAAGCTATGTGATTGGCAAGCACACAGCAGAACTGCAGTCATAGAAGAGAACTAAAGAAGTAATAGAGTTGGAGGGTGAAGATGATCAGCACACAGATACAGGCAAGAAGGAAAAAGCTGAGATAGAAGGAGGAACACAGAAGTCTTGTGAGAAGAAGCAAGTCAGGAATCTCATGAAGAGCTCAGTTGTTCTGTTTGACAGAAAAAGAGACAGAATCTCTTGGAGGCATTGTTAGCTAAATAAGTCTAAAACCCTGGAAAACTGTGTGAATGTCTTTGAGTTAGATGTTTTCCAGAAATGGCCAAACAATGGTTTAATTTGTTTGGTTAAGGAGGTTTGGCAAGTTATCTTTGGGACTGTCATGAGCCAAGGAGAAAGGCTCATAGAAGTGTGACTTGCTGCTGATAATCAAAACTGTGAAACTAAAAGGCCAAGGATGTTGTTAGGTAGTACTACCGGAGTTACTCTGGGTGAATAGAGAATAATATTGTGGAACTGTACAAAATGTGATGTCTGATGTAAGATATTATTCTTTTTATTGATTATTACTTCTGTTAAAGTTACAAATCATGGCCGTTTCTCTTCTGGGAGTGATTTGGTGAATTTTGGTTTGTTTTACAGTTTCTTCATGTGGATCATAACAAATAAGACTTGCAGGCCAAGCTGGTATGATGGTCAATATCCAGAGAATGCTAACTTAACAGATCTCTGCCCAGGGGTCAGGCAGTGTTTGTTTCCAACAATTGGTTTCAGTATTACCAAGAAAAGAAATATCATCATCTGCTGCAAAGTGTAAATATGTGAGAACAGGCTCAATTATGAAGCTGAAGCTTGCATTTGATGAGCAAGGTATTGATAGGCTGCTGTAGCATCTTGGGAGTCAGCAAACCCAGGAAACAGCAAGCTGGAAGGGAAAAATTCAAGAGGAGCAAAGAACTACATATAAATAGGATGATGTTAACCAGGCAGAGGGGATAGTATTGGGGTTTCAGCCAGGGAATAATGAAGCCCAGATAGAGACCTAGGGATTCAAGTACATAATTTGTTGAAAGTTGGGTCACAGATAGACAGGGTTACTCAGACCATTGAGTTTGGAGTTGGGATGTTACATCAGAAAAGTTGTTAGTGTGGCCATTTATGGAGTACTGTATATAGTTCTGGTTGCCTGCTATAGGAAGGATATTATTAAATTGGAGAGTTTACAAAATAGCTTTACAAGAATATTATCAGGAGTGGAGGGTTTGAGTTGTGGGAGAGGCTGGGCCTATTTTTATTGGAGCATAGAAGGTTGAGGGATGATCTTACAAAGGTTTATAAAATCACAAGGGGCATAGATATGATGACTAGCAAAGGTCTTTTTCTAGGTAGGGGATTTCAAAACTCTATGACTCTGCAGACTGTGGTGTTTTAACTCCACAGCATGTGTTTTGCGTACTTGACCATTTGCCCCATCCAGAGGTCAGGCTTGATTGACAGGCCTGGCTTTGAACCAGCGAGGAAGGACTTTGGAGCAGTTACAGAAGTCAGTAGGTCCAGTCCAGCACTTGGTAGGATCAGATCCCTGGAAAGGATATCACTTCTGAGAAGAATCCTGATACCAAATTGTGTGGTGTGAGCCAATCCCAGGATAAGACCCATCCTCAGCCTAATGGGTTTGAACCCTGAACGCAAAACTCAGGCATGAGACAATGATCAAAGACCTGGGCAGGTGTTGCCTGAAGCTGGGATTGTCATCGGGATCCTGGGGAGACCAAACCTTGAACATTGAGGTTATTTTTCTGGCATTAAATATGACAGTGAGTGGGGTGGAAACATTCTGGGGTCAGATTTCAGATTTCTTAAACTTTAATTTCTATTCTGATGCCAACCCATTGATTTAGAGTCAGAGTCATAGAGATGTACAGCATGGAAACAAATCCTTCAGTCCAACCCATCCATGCTGACCAGATATCCTAACCCAATCTAGTCCCACCTGCCAGCACCCAGCCCATATCCCTCCAAACCCTTCCTATTCATGTACCCATCCAAATGCCTCTTAAATGTTGCAAATGTACCAGCCTCCACCACATCTTCTGGCAGCTCATTCCATACACGTACCATTCTCTGTGTGAAAACGTTGCCCCTTAGGTCTCTTTTATATCTTTCCCCTCTCAACCTAAACCTATGCCCTCTAGTTCTGGACTCCCTGACCCCAGGGAAAGACTTTGCCTATTTATCCTATCCATGCCCCTCATAATTTTGTAAACCTCTATAAGGTCACCCCTCAGCCTCCGACGCTCCAGGGAAAACAGCCCCAGTCTGTTCAGCCTCTACCTCAGATCCTCCAACCCTGGCAACATCCTTGTAAATCTTTTCTGAACCCTTTCAAGTTTCACAACATCTTTCTGATAGGAAGGAGACAATAATTGCATGCAATACTCCAACAGTGGCCTAACCAATGTCCTCTACAGCTGCAACATGATCTCCCAACTCCTGTACTCAATACTCTGACCAATAAAGGAAAGCATACCAAACGCCTTCTTCACTATACTATCTACCTGCGACTCCACTTTCAAGGAGCTATGAACCTGCACTCCAAGGTCTCTTTGTTCAGCAACATTCCCTAGGACCTTACCATTAAGTGTATAAGTCCTGCTAAGATTTGCTTTCCCAAAATGCAGCACCTCGCATTTATCTGAATTAAACACCATCTGCCACCTCTCAGCCCATTAGCCTATCTGGTCCAGATCCTGTTGTAATCTGAGGTAACCCTCTTCGCTGTCCACTACACCTCCAATTTTGGTGTCATCTGCAAACTTACTAACTGTACCTCATATGCTTGCATCCAAATCATTTATGTAAATGACAAGAAGTAGAGGGCGTAGCACCGATCCTTGTGGCACTCCACTGGTCACAGGCCTCCAGTCTGAAAAACTACCCTCCACCACCACCCTCTGTCTTCTACCTTTGAGCCAGTTCTGTATCCAAATGGCTAGTTCTCCCTGTATTCCATGCGATCTAACCTTGCTAATCAGTCTCCCATAGGGAACCTTGTCGAATGCCTTACTGAAGTCCATATAGATCACATCTACTGCTCTGCCCTCATCAATCCTCTTTGTTACTTCAAAAAACTCAATCAAGTTTGTGAGACATGATTTCCCACGCACAAAGCCATGTTGATTATTCCGAATCAGTCCTTACCTTTCCAAATATATGTACATCCTGTCCCTCAGGATTCCCTCCAACAACCTGCCCACCACCGAGGTCAGGCTCACTGGTCTATAGTTCCCTGGCTTGTGTTTACCGGCCTTCTTAAACAGTGGCACCACGTTTGCCAACCTCCAGTCATCCAGCACCTTACCTGTGACTATCGATGATACAAATATCTCAGCAATAGGCCCAGCAATCACTTCTCTAGCTTCCCACAGAGTTCTAGGGTACACCTGATCAGGTCCTGGGGATTTATCCACCTTTAACTGTTTCAAGACTCCAGCACTTCCTCCTCTGTAATCTGGACATTTTGCAAGATGTCACCATCTAGTTCCCTACAGTCTATATCTTCCATATTCTTTTCCACAGTAAATACTGATGCAAAATATTTATTTAGTATCTCCCCTATTTTCTATGGGTCCACACAAAGGCCACCTTGCTGATCTTTGAGGGGCCCTATTTTCTCCCTCGTTACCCTTTTGTCCTTAATATATTTGTAAAAACCCTTTGGATTTACGTGTGATAGTTCTACCAAGAGCTTACGTCTTTACTTTGTGATTTTCTGACTGAGTGAAATAGTTGTGGAAGTCTGATTTTACCCACTTTCTGTGACGATTTGACACCACAGTAGATGTTATCCATCTTCAACATCTTTGCTGTCCCGACAGCAGCCTGATTAATAGTGCTAGGACAGTTAACTGCAAAATTCAGGACAGGAGCAGGTTAAAAGTCTGCAACTGAGAATTTGGGTAATGACACAAGTACTGTACGTGTTTGTTAATCTCGAGGTTGGCTTGGATCTTGACTGGGTGGCTGATCTTCAGGGTGCAAGGTCCACTCTAATTGGGAATCAAGTTGAATGGCCTTTTCTGTAGGTGTGGAATGGAGGGTGGCAAAACCTGTTGTTGGGGTGTGCTGATGAGTGTTTGATATGAGAGGGAGTCTGGGGTGTGGCTGTGATCCTGGAGTGGGTCTAAATCTTGGGGTCGGGCCTATCCTGGAGCAGTGTTTGTATCTTGGAAAGAGTTGTCTGCTATGGGATGGGTGGTCCGTATTGACCAGCAAAACTGAAAGCAAGGTATATTCCAGTTACCCCTGGAAGCTGTGTTATAAGGACATTTCCCTACTCTATGAAGCATCCCTCATTTACCAGGACTCCCAAAGTCAAGCGGGGATAAAGTCAGAGTCATATGCCATCACTAAAATATTTAACTGAATGCCCAGGTTCCTGATGGGTCCTCTGCACATCTGTATTTTCTGCAGCATGAACTGTTATCCCTGGTCCTGGTCCGTGTCTAGTGAGCATGGCATGAGGAATTTTCCAAAAGAATTCCAGGCTATGTTGCAGTATGAGGAGTTTTGACTCCTTGATGATGCGCAGATATTATTCTCCAGCTAGTTCCCCACATTAAACACAGCCTTTTGGACAAGCTGCTCCCTGCCAAGCTGGGAATACTCCAGGCAACATGCCTGGAGAATAAGAAGTATGCTTTGAGCTGGGTTTCGGTGACATGGTGGCTCAGTGGGTTAGCACTGCTGTCTCACAGCGCCATGGACCCGGGTTCAATTCCATCCTTGGATGACTGTCTGTGTGGGGTTTTCATGTTCTCTGTGTCTGTGTGAGTTTCCTTTGGGTGCTCCAATTTTCTCCCACAATCCAAAGGCGGATTGGCCATACTAAGTTGCACATAGTGTCGAGGGATCAGCTGGCTACATGGATTAGTTATGGGAAATGCAGGATTATAGGGATACGGTAGTGGTGGATCTGGTGTGGGATGGTCTTCAGAGGGTCAGTATGGACTGAATGACCTGCTTCACACTGTAGGGCTTCCACGATTCTAGTAATTCCATGATAGAGAGCTGTTAAGGATTGGACCTTACGTTGGGGTGGGCTTATTAATAATTAACTGGAGGGTTGTCCAATCCTATAAATGGAATGATCCCCTATCCTTTGCAGGGAAATGGGAGTGTCTTTAGATCTAGTGTTTTGACAGTGAGCAGGACAGGACAGAGGTGCGAATTGTCCAGAAACAGTGTTACAGAGGCACTTAATATTTCCACAAAAGCTTGCCTTGCATATCTTTAGCTGCCATGTCTGTAGAAACAGAGACAAAAAGTGTGGCGCTGGAAAAATACAGCAGGTCAGGCAGCATCTGAGAAGCAGGAGCATCTATGTTTCAGGCATAAACCCTTCATCAGGAATGGTGGGGAGTGGAGGGCCCAAGGGGGCTGAGAGATAAATGGGAGAGGAGTAGAGCTGGGTGGAAAGGTTGCTTGGAAGGCAATAGGTAGTGCAGGTAGGGGGTGATACGGTGATAAGGTGGAGCGGATAGTTGGGAAGGAAGATGGGCAAGTGGAAGAAGTTCAAGAGGGTGGTGCCAAGTTGGAGGGTTGGATCTGCAACAAGGTTGGGGGAGGGGAGATGGGGAAACTGGTGAAATCAATGATACCATGTGGTTGGAGGGTCCCAAGGCGGAAGATGAGGCGTTCTTCCTCCAAGTGTCGGGTAGCAAAGATTTGGTGGTGGCAGAAACCCAGGACTTGCATGTCCTTGGCGAGTGGGAATTGAAGTGGGGAATTGAAGTAGTCAGCCATGGGGTAGTGGGGTTGTTTGGTACGTGTGTCCATGTTTGTAGAAACCTTATTGTGCCTGTCACACTGTACGTTTAACTCTAATAATTAGCAAAGAAACTGCAAGTCAACTCTTAAACAAATAAATATTATCACTTATTATTAATGCAATTGATATTAGAATAAAAATACTATACAACTTAACAATCTACACTATAAATCTAATCAAATATCTTGTGCTTTAATTTAATCCTGGATGATCATATACCACCACACTAGATCTTGACCTTGATCCGCAAGCCGATAATTGTCCTGGTGGCACCAGGGGTGTCTTCTCTTCTCATTGGTTGGTCTCAGGTTACCGCTGCTGAGGGTGGTGTTGTGGTGAATCTTATACTTGGAAGTCTTTGCATCCTTTTGGGAGATCTTCAATGTCCACCAAAAGATCAATCAGGGTTCAATCATCCTGATCGATCGGACCCAATCAGGCGTCGACATGTTGATGCCAGGGTGGCCCTTGGGCATCCATTCCTGGAGCTGTTGGGGACACGTAGGTCAGGTAGCCCTTTCCAAATAAGGGTGTGAGGCGCTTTTTTGTCCATTAAACAAATCCATGTTTTCAATTACCCTGGGGATGGCATTCAGGTCAATTCCATTCAATTCAAATTCAAGTGTATATTGTATTGTCTGCAGCTCCTGGGTCAATTGTATACTGTCGTCTGTAGCTGCAGCCTGTCTGGGTTCTGCAATTGTTTATTTCAGAGTCTTTGAGCACAGTAACTTTGGCCAAGGTCTGCCTCAATTTCCCAGCGTGCCTTATAAGTCCATTGAGGGGAAAGTGAGGACTGCAGATGCTGGAGATCAGAGCTGAAAATGCGTTGCTGGAAAAGTGCAGCAGGTCAGGCAGCATCCAAGGAACAGGAGAATCCACGTTTCGGGCATAAGCCCTTCTTCAGGATCCACCCCTGAGGCTTCCAGCCTCATTCCTGAAGAAGGGCTTATGCCCAAAACATCGATTCTCCTGTTCCTTGGATGCTGCCTGACCTGCTGCGCTTTTCCAGCAACACATTTTCAGCTCATAAGTCCATTGTTTGGTACATGGCTGATCAGTTCAGCTCAACTCTGGAAGACAGGTTAGATATGAGACATCCAGCCTCATTATAATATTTAAATGTTCCACCCACCTCCTTCAGTGGTTTAGGTGTCATCTTGCTGAATATTTCCAGAGGTTGGAAATGGGTTTGAATGGAATTCAAATTTTTTTTAAAATTCACCTGTGCATATTTTGTACTTTAGACACTACGAGATCTTCAGTACATTGTGTATTCCCTTCCTTTCATATATACAGTGTAAAATAGGGATTTAGACAATTGGGAATTGGCACAGCTGTCATGGCTTTTTTTTTGTTGTCATCAATAAAAAAAATCCACTTAAATGAGCCAATTTTAAAGTAAAGTCCCAAAGTATTACCTAGAAACTGAACTGAACTAACAATAAGAGCAAGATCAGAGTGGTGCTAGAAAAGCACAGCAGGACAGGCAGCATCCAAGGAGCAGGAAAATCGATGTTTCGGGCAAAAGCCCTTCATCAGGAATGAGGCTGGAAGCCTCTGGGGTGGATAGATAAATGGGAGGGGGGATGGGGCTGGGGCTGGGGGGAAGGTAGCTGAGAGTGCAATAGGTGGATGGAGGTGGGGATGAAGGTGATAGGTTGGAGAGGAGGGTGGAGCGGATAGGTGGGAAGGAAAATGGGCAGTTGGGACAGGTCACGAGGACAGTGCTGAGCTGGAAGGTTTGAACTGGGGTAAGGTGGGGGGAGGGGAAATGAGGAAACTGGTGAAATCCACATTGATGCCCTGGGGTTGAAGGCTCCCAAGGCGGAAAATGAGGTATTCGTCCTCCAGGTGTCGGGTGGTAAGGGAGTGGCGATAGAGGTGGCCAAGGACCTGCATGTCCTCGGCAGAGTGGGAGGCGGAGTTGAAATGTTCAGCCACAGGACAGTGGGGTTGATTGGTGCGGGTGTTCAGAGATTTACTCTGAACAGTTCTATGAGTAGGTGTCCACTCTCCCCAGTGTAGAGGAGACTGCATCAGGAGCAACTGATACAGTAAATGAAATGTGTGGAAGTGCAGGTGAAACTTTGGATGTGGAAGGCTCCTTTGTGGCCCTGGATGGTGGTGAGGGGGGAGGTGTGGGTGCAGGTTTTGTGATTCCTGCAATGGAAAGGGAAGGTGCCGGGACAGGAAGGTGAGTTGGTGGGGGGGGGTGGGGGGGGTCGTGGACCTGACCAGGTAGTCACGGAGGGAACAAGCAGATAGGGGTGGGGAGGGAATTATATATCTGTGGTGGTGTAGTCCGTTTGTAGGTAATGGAAATGGTGGAGGATGATGTGATGTAAGTGGAGTTGGTGGGGTGGAAGGTGAGGACCAGGGGTGTTCTGTCCAACAATAAGAGCAAGTCAGAGGGTAGGAAAATTGCGTGATTACATAGAACAGCACAGCACAGTACAGGCCCTTTGGCCCTTGATGTTGTGCCGACCTTTTATCTTACTCTAAGATCTATCTAACCTACAAACCCTTCAATTTACTATCATCCATGTGCCTATCTAAGAGTTGCCTAAATATCCCACCACTGGCAATGCATTCCACACATCACTCACTCTGTGTAAAGTACCAACATCTGACATCTCCCCTAAACCTTCCTCCAAATATCTTAAAATGATGCCTCCTTCTGATAGCCGTTTCTGCAAGGTGCTTAGGAAGCACAGAATTGCATTGCAGGGTGCATCAGTAACTAGCACTGAAAGGCTGCTGCATGAATATTTTGCAGACAGGGAAAGGCACCCAGCTCACAGATTGGACCTGACTACGATTCAGAGCTGCTCCTTGGCTCACTTAGTGACTACCTACAAACCTGCAACACCTTGTCTTACCATTTTTGTTAGTGTGTTGCTGTTTCAGACAGAGTCAAAATACCATGTGTTAAGGTGCTATGTAGCACAAACACAGTATTGAGACCATCACTTTTTTTCTTTATTTTGCTCCTTTTTGGCTTGGAACTGGGAGGTGAAGTTGAAAATTGAACTTTGAGCACCACCTTGTTTTGCAAAGGAAGACAGAGCATACAAATCAATGTTTGCTTATGGGAACTGGCCTGGGAAGATAATTGCAGGTTAATTATTGTCCTAAGAACACTACAACATTTCAGGACCAAGATTTTTTTTTTGTTTTTTAAAAGAGAAAGAAACTCTTCTCCTCCTCAGCACCAGAAGGAGCACACTGACTGTAGCACAAGCCAGCACAGAGTCAGTTCCCTGAACTGAGGAGATTCTAAATCTCCTTCTTGGTAACTTTTTTTCCTCTTTTTTTTCTCTTTTTTTCTTTTTTCTTTTTTTCCCCAGCACCCATGTTGTGTGTGTGCAGGTGTGACACACAGTGAAAGACAACAGCTTTGCAAATCCTTATTCAATTTCCACCACCAGGAAGAAAGGAAACACCAAGTGGCCAGTGACAAGCAGCGCCCTCCTGTTTTTTTAAAATTTTTCTAGAGGACCAAAATGTTTTAGATTCAGGACTCTCAATTGGTTGGATGTTGAATTGGTCAGTCCAGCTAGCCAGTCAATCAGAAAATGTGGGTAATGAGAGGAAAAAAGTCAACAAGTTCTGATAGAGCTTTCAAGCTGTGAGTGTGTTTTGGAAACAGCTTCTGGATGGTGGTGCTGCTGTTTTGCTGTCTCACTGTCATTAATCTTCTTTGCAGTTGTTGACTTGTTAGTGGTTCTGAAAAGAAAATACCTTTCACTAAGAAGTGGATGAATTAAATGTATATAAAATGTTAAAAGGGATTGATACAGTAGACATTTAGGGCGGCACGGTGGCACAGTGTTTAGCACTGTTGCCTCACAGCGCCAGAGACCCGGGTTCAATTCCCGCCTCAGGCGAGTGACTGTGTGGAGTTTGCACATTCTCCCCGTGTCTGCGTGGGTTTCCTCCGGGTGCTCCTGTTTCCTCCCACAGTCCAAAGATGTGCAGGGTCAGGTGAATTGGCCATGCTAAATTGCCAGTAGTGTTAGGTAAGGGGTAAATGTAGGGGAATGGGTGGGTTTCGCTTCGGCGGGTCGGTGTGGACTTGTTGGGCCGAAGGGCCTGTTTCCACACTGTAATGTAATCTAATCTAATCTAAAAAAAACTGTTTCCTTTTGTGAGGTAGTCATGAACAAGAAGTCATAGTTATTGAGTGAGAGGAGCTAGTGCAGTCGAGGCAGAATCACTCAACAGATTCAAGAAAGAAATAGATATGTTTCTGCTGAAAAGGATGTTAAGGGGCTGTGGGGTGTAGGTAGGAAAATGGAGTTGATACCAGGATAAAATCAGCTATGATCATGTCAAATGGCAGAGCAGGCTTGAAGGACTGAATTGCTTATTCCCCCATTCCTAATTCCTAAGTTCCTCTGTAATAAACATGGAGGGCTGCTGGATATATTTGCATTGACTTCGGACATTTAGTTCACTTGCCTGTAAACAACTCTATTAATCAAGGATTTCTGAAGGCCCGATATCAATCATGAAACTGCTAAATAGACAAATTACAATTCTTTGTTTTTTTTTAGTTTATCCCTTAACTCTGCATCTGTCAGACTGTTGGTGTGTGTGGCTGTTCTCGTTCAAGAAGATTGAGCTCAGATCATAGATATTAAGTAGATTGCTTATCTGTGTTTTGCTGAAGTTACATTGCTAATAACAAATTGTTAATTTGTAACTGAAACAGAAATTTGGTATGTAAAATGTATCATTTGTTAAGTCTGGTCAGGAGCAATTTTGAGTGCTATTGAATAGTTTAATTTAACTGTGTTGCGAATCCAGTGTTAACGAGTCTGATGTGGCCTGGATTGCAATCCCTGTATTGTAACAACACAGACAAGGCAACTTGTCATGTTTGACAGCGGGGATCTGTCTGGAAGGTGGGATGGGAAAATGTCTCACTGTATGGCACACTGAGACAATCTAACACCTACAGCATGTGGCACCTGCCTGTGTGGCAAACATACAGCACTTTCATTCAGTCTTTCATGATAACTTCAGCTGGTGCAGGAATTGAACCTGTGTTATTGGCATCACTCTGCATCACAAACCAGCCATCCAGCCAACTGAGCAACCAACCCCATATAGCCAGGATGTTGCTACAGACAAGAAAGTATATGGCATAATGATTAAAAGACAGCGAGGGTGAGCAAATGAAGTATGAGTATCAGCACTGCTGGCTATGTGCAAGGAGCAGCACAGACCTGTGACCGCTGTGCCATTACATTGAAGGGCAAAACCACATTGGTAATTCTGTCAGGGTGCACAGTGGCCTTTCAAAGATGGCATGGGTGCCAGGGATGCTAGTTGTTTGCAGATGTCCAATGAGTGGTGACTTCTTTCTGGAACAGCACACGGTAAGGTTGGGATAGAATTAAACATGAGGGCTGTCCTAAAGATAGGCTAGGTAGTTAATGAGGCACATTTGGTAAGATACAGCGAGAAATCTCACTCAGTCTCAGAGTGAAAACGTTTCCTATAACTTCAATGCCACTGACACTTAGTCAAAAAAGTAAGATTAAGACCAACATAAGTAGCTACAATCTACTTTTTGTGTCTTCACTTACAGTGGCAGGATTAGGAAAAAGAAACTCTCCAGCTTTTCTTTGAAAAATGAAATGGAAGCACATTTTATGAAATGTTCGAAATGTTGTTCCCTCAGGCTATACACTGGTGTGTATTTCGTAAATGTTAAGACTCTGACAATCATATGGAATGGAACATACTATATTGGGACAAGTAGAATTTTGTAGTAAATTCTGTAATATTCAAGTCAATTGTTCTTGTTGTGTTTTTCTTTCAAGTTTTATGAAAACTGTATTTTTTTGAAAGATAAAGGATACTATGTCAACTTTAATAACTTGCAGTTATTAACACATTTCACAACTTCAGGATGCCATAGAGCCCTTTTATAGTTGAAGTTCTTCTCGAGTATAACCATCTGGGTATATACTGGATGAAGCAGAACAGCGTTTCACAACAAGAGTTGAGAGTGTTTTGCTGGGAAAGCACAGCAGGTCAGGCAGCATCCGAGGAGCAGGAGAATCGACGCTTCAGGCATAAATCCTTCATGAGGAATGAGGCTTGTGGGCCGGGGCTGAGCGATAAATGGGAGGGAGTGGGTGGGGCGGGTAGCTGAAAAGTGATAGGTGGATAAAGGTGAGGGAGAAGGTGATAGATCAGAGGGGGAGTGATAGAAGGTCTGG
The DNA here is from genome assembly GCF_037043375.1 of Chiloscyllium plagiosum. Lineage (NCBI taxonomy): Eukaryota > Metazoa > Chordata > Chondrichthyes > Orectolobiformes > Hemiscylliidae > Chiloscyllium > Chiloscyllium plagiosum. Next base: position 71,863,746 of record NW_028270148.1, on the reverse strand, counting down.
AGGGTGGTGACGAGTTGCAGCCTTGGGACTGGGATAATGTGAGGGGAGGGGGAATGAGGAAACTGTTGAAATCCACGTTTATCCCGTGTGGTTGCAGGGTCCCAAGGCGTTCCTCCTCCAGGTGTTCAGTGGTAACGGTTTGGTGCTGGAGGAGGCTCAGGACCTGCATGTCCTTGATGGAGTGGGAGGGGGTGTTGAAGTGTTCAACCACAGGGCAGTTGGGTTGGTGGGTGTTTCAGAGAACATCTCTGGGACAGCCGCACCCACCAAACTTCTCATAGTTTCACAACAACCATGATACTGACTACTAAATGTATTTTGATGATGATTAAAGAACATAGATTGACCAGAACAAAGGAGAAAAAAAAGCTCTGCAGATTGTCTTCAAGTAAGTATAATGGGCTATAAAAACCTTTTGCTGAAAATGTGTTGCTGGAAGAAATAACCTTTTGAGAATTTTACTGCCAGTTAATTAGTACATTCTGAAGTCTCAGAGGATTTTAGAATTTCAAAACCCCCGTGCACAGTTTTCCAAACTTCCTAATACATTATGTATATCATTAAGTTTAAGGGAGGATTACAGTTTTATAGAGATGGAAACTGCATTCTATTTAATTCTTTTGATTAATTGCTTGGTACAGAGCAGTATTTTTCTATTTGCACATTAGGAAAGTGAAGGTGATGATGATGATAAACTATGTTTGCAAAATACCAGCTCACCTGACATAGCAGAAAGTTTATTTCATTTTATTGTAAAAGTCATAACAGATTTTGTGACCTTAAAGGGAGCAATCTGGATGCAAGAGTGATTAATTTTTTTTCAAATTAACAAGTAAACAATTAAATAGTAAAACAGATTTACTCAATTGTTTGCTTAGTTTAAAGGATACTGGGCAGACAAGTCACCAGCTTAATCTTTGACTGTACTGATGATTTTATGTAGCCAGCATATTGGTTCAAACTTGGTTGCTCTGAAATTGAACTCTGGTATCTTCAGTTCCTGCTGCCTCAAGAGCCTGAGAATATACTGCCTTTAAATCTCTTCAGGATATATTCCATATATCCTGTCACAATTATTAATAAATTCAGGATGGAACTTAAGAGAAATCTCTTTTCCCAGAGTAATAAGAATATGGAACTTGCTACCACAAGTATTTGAGGCAAATACCAATGATGCATTTAACTAGGGTAATTAAATATTTGAGGAACAATGTACATGCTGATTGAGTTCAATGAAGTGGAATGGGAGGAGGCAGAAAGAGGAAAAATTACCATGAGAAATTGATGTTGAACAATTATTTTGTGTCTTCACAGTGGAATACAATTAGTTACTACAGTAAAGAGTAGGCAGCTTCCGAGGAGCAGGAGAATTGTGTTTCGGGCATCAGCCCTTCTAGTCGAAAGGTTTATGCCTGAAACGTCAGTTCTCCTGCTCCTTGATGCTGCCAGACCTGCTATGCTTTTCCAGCACCACACCCTTGACTCTGATCACCAGCATCTTCAGTCCTTACTTTCTTATCATAAACAGTAACCAGCTGGCTACAAATTGCAGATTTTCTGATAATCTTACAAAATCATCTTGATTCTAGAACAGATGGAAAGTTAGCAAGCTGAACTCAAAAAAGAAGGAAAAGAGAAAAGAAAGAATTACAGGTCAGTTGACTGATATCACTCTTTGAAAAATGTTGAAAACAATTATTCTACTGTCTAAACAATGCACTTAGAAAATCATAGTCTGATCAGAAAATCAATCTGGGTTTTGTGAAAGGGAGTTTTGTTTGGCAAAAATGCATTAAAGTTTGTCGAGGATGTAAATATAGTTTACTTGGATTCTTAAAAATGACATTTGATAAGGTATAAAGCAAAATAATATTGGGAATAATGGATTAGTATGGATGGAAGACAGCTTAATGGACAGTAAATAGAAACTAGGGATAACTGTAGCATTTTCAAATTACCAATCTAGTGGAGCACTACAAGGTCAGTATTGGCACCTAAATCTATATCAATGGCTTAAACTAAGTAATGTATCCAAGTTTTCTAAGTATGAAAAGTCGAATGGAATTACAAGGTTTGAGGACACAAAGAGCATGTTGGTGGCAGAATATGAATGTTCACTAGATCACTTTCTGGGATGAAAGGTTAAATAAGTTAGGCCCATACTCTTTGGTATTTAGAGTAATGAGGGTGATTTTATTGAAATATGTAAGATTCCTAATTGAGTTGACAGGATACTGGAACTTGGATTTTCATTACTGGGGTGGGTAGATTGTTGTTAAATGTTTCACCTTGAAGGATATGTGGAATTTTTTGGACTGGAGTTGGGTGTACCAGCCCCAGAAGCGGAAGGTGATTTATGCTCTATTAATGGTTTTGTGGTGCAGTGTTGAAGAAACCTGGTTGGGACAAATGTGATCTGTACTTTAATATAAAGGGAACGTATTGCAGATGATTGAGATCTGAAATGAATACTAAAAGTGTTGGAGAAACCCACCAGATTTGGAAGCAGCTGTGGAGAGAGGATGCTTTGAATCCAATATAACACATTTTTGGAAGTGAAGGCAAGGTGGAAAAGTAATGGGTTTTATGCTTCTCTGCTTAGCATGTCCTTTGCTTTCTACTCTGTGTACCTTTACCATCTGTTCCAATTTTATCACCACACACTGTTTCAACAGCATAAAACCCATCACCTTTCCAGCACCTTCAGTCATACCAGAACTTAAACAGTAACTGGTTTCTTCTCCACAATTGCTGTCAAACCTACTGGTTTTCTGTTGATTTATTCATGAGCTGATCTCCAGCAAAGTAACAGGAGGAATATTACAATTAGCCTTAACATCTATTTCAATTGAGTTGAACAAATAAAGAAGGATTCTAACTCCTTAGTGCCACAAGTTTTTGAGGCATAATTTAAGATCAGAATTTTGTTTTGTTAAGATGAGTATGCAGGATATAGTGCAGGATTTCCAGGTTTATATAAAATACAATCCTGTATGTGACAAAAAATACTTATCACTGTATTGACAAATTGTCTAAGAAAAGGTGAGGGCCAGTAAAGATTGGTCAGATTAGGAAAACATTGGAAATGAATACCCCAATGTCGAAGACATTTGTTTTTGAGAACATTGATCATTTGGATCAAGCCAACAAAGTGCACATAATAGTTGCAAATATTGATGAAAGAAACTTTGAAGGTCAGAAGAAGATGGAAAGGCTAATAGAAATGGGAATCAAAGCTAATCCAAGGAAGTACAAGTTGTTTTTGTGAAAAGAAGCATCAACTAGGAGTACATGCTAAGTGCAAAGATGTTGAAAGATGTGCAAGAATGGAAAATTCCATGGATTCCTACATTTTCAGTTCGATAAGATCATGAATTAAAGAATGCGAGTGTTGTAGCTGCTCTGGAACAGTTTGGCTAGGGAAAAGGCATGCTCTTGAGTAAAAGGCTTCAGTATATTACCAGTCTGTTTTCAGGGTCCTTGGCCTTTGCAATATCCAGAGCCTTCAATTGTTTTTTGGTACCACATGGATTCAAGTTGGCTGAAGACTGGTATTTGTAATAAAGGGAAAGATGGATCATCCACTCAGCACTTCTGGCTGAAGATTGTTGCAACTGAATGCACTAGCTCACATCTCATTGTGTCATTCAAACCTTGAAGGTGCCAGATTTAATTTATAATTTTCTTCCCTCTTCTCCCAAAGGTTTTTATTCCTGTTGACATCTAATTCCACAGGCATCAGTGTTCAGGCATTCAGTTTCTTGTCCAACTGCATACTCTGCCTGTGTGAGTCAAACTGTAAAAGGATTTCATAGCCATACCACACGCTTCCCACAGGCTCTCCAGTCAGAGTATCTATATAGTGATGAAGAGAAACAAAACTAACTCTCACTTCCATAAGCCTTGGAGGATTGTGTTTAGTCTCAGGTATCACATGTCCGGAAGAACATATTGGTCTTGGGGAAGATATGAAGACTTAAATATTGAGGGTAGGTGTCAGAAACTTTCCATGCATTCCTTTGATTATAGATAATTGAGGCACGATCTGATTGAGGCAATTAAAATGTTGAAAGGATTCAACCGAACTCTGAGACCTAGGTCTCTGGTCAGCCCTTTGCAATTGGATCCTCAGCTTCCTGACCCACACACCACAAACAGTGAAGATAGACAACAGCACCTCCTTCATGATAACCCGCAATACTAGACCACTCTAAGGATGAATTCTCAGCTCCCTACTGTACTCCCTGTGCACCCACAACTGTGTAGTTGTTTTAAAAAATTCTCAAGGTCAGGTTCGTAGGAGAGTAGTCTGACACAGAACAAACGACCAAGAGGCGAGTCTGCTAGAATATGAGCATTTTATTCCCCGCAGCGTCGCCACAACCAGGTCTCATACTTACAACGGGTCTGGCTTATACTCACTCTACATGTTACCGGAACTGGGAGCCGTCAGTTCTCGTAGAGCGGTTGCCAACAACCCACGCTCGGCGGTTAAACGTAACCCCGGAGCAGACTCCCGGGTCTGGCTTATACTCACTCTACATGTTACCGGAACTGGGAGCCGTCAGTTCTCGTAGAGCGGTTGCCAACAACCCACGCTCGGCGGTTAAACGTAACCCCGGAGCAGACTCGCCGAACTGGAGACTTTTCCAGCTGATATACTCTTTTCCAGATATAAACATTCATGTGAACAGCAGAGCAAGGCTAAAAAACACATTCCATTCTGGTTACATACAGATAAGAAGATTCACACGGGGAGGTGTGTAATAAGATTCACACGGGACTAAGCAACACCTCCATTCCGGTTAGATTCACACATGTATTGGGACATAATTTTAACCCTTTCACCACATTCCACTGCTTGGCCCAATACATGTGTTACATTATGATTCACACATGTGTTGGGACATAATTTTACACCACAGTAGTCAAATTCCAAATGAACACCATCTACAAGTTTGCTGTGACACCACTGTGGACGGACGGATATCAAACAATGATAAGTCAGAATACAGAAAAGAGAAAGAGGCTTGGTGTTTTGGTGCAATGATAACAACCTCTTTGTCAATGTTGGCAAAATAAAAGAACTGATCATTGACTTCAGGAAGAAAGGAGGACGACATACCCCTATCTACATCAGCAGAACTGAGGTGGAGAGGGTCGAGAGCATCAAATTCCTAGGATGATAACTGAAACCTGTCCTGGACTTTCCATGCAGGTGCGATGGTCAAGAAGACACAACAATGCCACTGCTTCCTCAAGCAGCTTAGGAAATTCAGCATGTCCAAAAGGATGCTCACCAACTTTTACAAATGCATCATAGAAAGCATACTATCCAGGTGCTCTGTCCAGGATCGGAAGAAACTACAGAAGATTGTGGGCATAGCCTAGACCATCACGAAAGTCAACCTCCCATCAATGGACTCCATTTACATGTTTCATTGGCAACCTTTTCGCGGCAATGTCATCAAAGACCCCTCCCATCCCAGTAATGCTCTCCAACAACCTCTTCCATCAAGCAGAAGATACAGAAGTTTGAACACATGCACAAAGAGGCTCAAGAACAGCTTCTTCCCTGCCATTATTTGACTGCTGAATGCACTCTCTAACCTCAAATAATATTGATCCTGCTAATGTTGATCTTAATTTGCGCACCTCCTGTGTAGTTGAATGTCTTGCTCTGTGTAAGCACTCTACGATCTGTATGTCCTCGTTTGATTTGATCTGCCTGGACTGCTCCCAAAACAAGGCTTTTCACTGTACTTAGGTACATGTGACTACAATAAATCAAATCAAATCCAGGGTCGATACAATGGGGTGAATGCTCATTCATGGTTGGGCTTCCAACCTGGAATTTAAATGTGTACAATAAAATTTTCTGATTCAATATGTGGATGTATCTAATAGAGAAGGTGCAAATCTTGACCTACTCTTGGGAGGTAAGGCAGAACAGGTGACTGAGGTGTCAGTGGGGGAGCACTTTGGGGCCAGAGACCATAATTCTATTAGTTTTAAAATATCAATGGAAAAGGATAGACGAGATCGAAAAGTTGAGGTTCTAACTTGGAGGAAGGCCAATTTTGATGGTATTAGGCAAGAACTTTCAAAAGCTGATTGGGCGCAGATATTTGCAAGTAAAGGGATGGCTGGAAAATGGGAAACCTACAAAAATGAGATAATGAGAGTCCAGAGATAGTATCTTGCTGTTAGGGCAAAAGGAAAGGCTGGTAGGTGTAGGGAATGCTGGATGACTAGAGAAATTGAGATTTTGGTTAAGAAAAGGAAGGAAACATATGTCAGGTACAGACAAGATAGATTAAGTGAATCCTTACAGTGTAAAGGCAGTAGTAGTATACTTAAAAGGGAAATCAGGAGGATAAAAAGGGGACATGAGATAGCTTTGGCAAATAGGGTTAAAGAGAATACAAAGGGATTTTACAAAATATATTAAGAACAAAAGGGTAACTAAGGATAGAACAGGGACCCTCAAAGATCAGCAAGGCGGCCTTTGTGTGGAACCGTAGAAGATACTAAACAAGTATTTTGCATCAGTGTTTACTGTAGATAAGGACGTGGAAGATATAGTATGTGGAGAAATGGATGGTTACATCTTGAAAAATGTCAATATTACAGAGGAGGATGTGCTAGATGTCTTGAAACGCATAAAAGTGGATAAATCCCCAGGACCTGATCAGGTGTACTCTAGAATTCTGTGGGAAGCTGGGGAAGTAATTGTTGGGCCTCTTGCTGAGATATTTGTATCATCGATAGTCACAGGTGAGGTGCCAGAAGACTGGAGGTCGGCAAATATGGTGCCAATATTTAAGAAAGGTGGTAAGGAAAAGCCAGGGAACTATAGACTGGTGAGTCTGACATTGGTGGTGAGCAGGTTGTTGGAGGGAATCCTGAGGGACAGGATGTACGTGTATTTGGAAAGGCAAGGACCGACAAGGGATAGTCAGCATGACTTTGTGCATGAGAAATCATGTCTCACAAACTTGATTGAGTTTTATGAAGAAGTAACAAAGAGAATTGATGAGGCCAAAGCGATGGATGTGATCTATATGGACTTCAGTAAGGCGTTCGACAAAGTTAGATCTCTTGGAATACAGGGAGAACTAGCCATTTTGATATAGAACTGGCTTGAAGGTAGAAGACAGGGTGGTGCTGGAGGGTTGCTTTCCAAACTGGAGGTCTGTAACCACTGCTGTGCCATAAGGATCGGTGCTGGGTCCACTACTTTTCTTCATTTATATTAATGATTGGGATGTGAACATAGGAGGTCTAGTTAGTAAGTTTGGAGGTAACATCAAAATTGGAGGTGTAGTAGACAGTGAAGTAGGTTACCTCAGCGTACAATGGGATCTTGATCAGATGAAACTTTATTGCTGGAACTTGATCAGATGAGCCAATGAGCTGCGGAGTGGCAGATGGAGTGCAATTTAGATAAATGCGAGGTGCTGCATTTTAGAAAACCAAATCTTAGCAGGACTTACACACTTAATGGTAAGGTCCTAGGGAATGTTGCTGAACAAAGAGACCTTGGAGCGCAAGATCATAGTTGTTTGAAAGTGGAATTGCAAGTGGATAGGATAGTAAAGAAGGTGTTAGGTATGCTTTCCTTTATTGGTCAGAGAATTGAGTACAGGAGTTGGGAAGTCATGTTGTAGCTGTACAGTACATTGGTTAGGCCACTTTTGGAATGTTGTGTACACCTTCTGGTCTCTTTCCTATTGGAAAGATGTTGTGAAACTTGAAAGGGTTCAGAAAAGATTTACAAGCATATTGCCAGGATTGTAGGATTTGAGCTATAGGAAGAGGCTGAATAGGTTGGGACTATTTTCCCTGGAGCATTGGAGGCTGAATAGTGACCTTATAGAGGTTTATAAAATCATGAGGGGCATGGATAAGGAAAATAAACAAGGTCTTTTCCCTGGGGCGTGGGAGTCCAGAACTAGAGGACATAGGTTTAAGGTGAGAGGGGAAAAATTTAAAAGGGACCTACGGGGCAACGTTTTCATGCAGAGGGTGGTGCGTGTTTGGAATGAGCTGCACAGGAAGTAGTGGAGACTGGCACAATTACAATATCTAAAAGGCATCTGGATGGGTACATGAATAGAAAGAATTTAGAGGGATATGGGCCAAGTGCTGGCAAATGGGACTAGATTAGGTTGGGATAGCTGGTTGGCATGGACAAGTTGGACTAAAGGATTTGTTTCTGTGCTGTACATCTCTATGTCTCTATGACTCTATGTCAGTGTGCACAGTTTTCAAAACTGCAGTTACAAATTGACCTGAAGGCGGGTTTGGTGCCCAACTGAGGGAGTCAGGCATGAGCACGAGATGGGAACTAGGAAAAAAAATGGGTTATTTGAATGGCACTCATGACTGGGCTTGCTGTTGCCTTTGCAAATGGATGGACTAAGCAAACATAGAGCTGGGGGGGAGGGGGATTTAGGACAGCAATCCTCAAAGAAGGACACATTTTGCTGATGTATTTCTTGATACTCTGATCGAGCGTGTGGCTGACAGGATGGTTAGCTTCTCCCTGAAGGGAGAGCTAAACCAAATTGACCAAGCAGATATAGCTAGAGAAAGCTTCAGAGGTTAGCAGCCACCCATTCCTTTGAAGAGTCTAACACTGTCTCCTTACAAAATCAAGCCTCTCAGGATCTGCAGTGATGACTGTGCCCTACATAACTTTGTGAATTTCACATCCTATTGTATCACATTTTCACACAGTAATCATGAGCATTAATGACTCCTTGTTGCATTTCTAGCAGCTGGACTAAAACATGTTCTAGACATGATTTGGACATGCCGGTGTTGGACTGGGGTGTACAAAGTTAGAAATCACACAACACCAGGTTATAGTCCAACAGGTTTAATTGGAAGCACACTAGCTTTCGGAGCGACGCTCCTTCATCAGGTGGTAGTGGAGGGCTCGATCATAACACAGAATTTATAGCAAAAATTTGCAGTGTGATGTAACTGAAATTATACATTGAAAAATTGATTGTCTGTTAAGCCTTTCTTCTGTTAGAATACAGTGATAGTTTCACTTCTTTCATGTGTAAATCACAAAACCCTTTTTTTTAAAGTTGCATTCTCGGGTTAGCTGTTAACAATGGTGATAGCTAGACAATATGTTGAAGGTGTTAGCCCCCTGTGTTCTCTGTCTATGACCTGATGTTTAGATTGATTCTAATCTAAAAAGTGAGATAACAAGAGTTTTACATAAATTCATGCAGTTTTTGAGCTCAGAGTTCTACATGAATGTATGCAGTTTTAGAGCAAATGTCAATGTAACTCTGCAAGTACGAATTCACCCCACAAAATATATGTGTGCATGTGGGTCTTTGTCTGTCTGTGTGTGTGTGTCTGTCTGTCTGGGGTGGGGGTTGTGAATGTGAAAAAGTGTGCGTGTGCTGGTGTGTGTAGTGAGTGCAAAGTGTCTTAAGTCTGTGAGGGGGTGCATGTGTGAGTGTGGGAGTGTGTGTGTCTATAAGGGTGTGTGGGTGTCTGTGTATACCTGTGTCCGTGTGTATGTGAGAGTGTGTGTGTGTGTAGTGCAATGGTGATCACCTGTAATGTGACATGAACCCAAGGTCCCGGTTGAGGCCCTCCCTATGGGTACCGAACTTAGCTATCAGCCTCTGCTTTTGGCCACTTTCCTCTGCTGCCTGTCCCGAAGTCCACCTTGGAGGATGGTCACCCGAAGGTCCGAGGCTGAATGTCGTGGACCACTATTGGGGAACACTTCAGTGGTCCAGGACATTCAGCCTCGGACCTTCGGATGACAATCCTCCAAGGTGGACTTCGGGACAGGCAGCAGAGGAAAGTGGCCGAGCAGAAGCTGATAGCTAAGTTCGGTACCCTTAGGGAGGGCCTCAACCGGGACCTTGGGTTCATGTCACATTACAGGTGATCACCAATGCACTACATACACACACTCTCACATACACACGGACACAGGTACACACAGACGCGCACACAGAGACACACACACACCTTTATAGACACACACACTCCCACACTCACACATGCACCCCCTCACAGACTTAAGACACTCTGCACTCACTACACACACACACTTTTTCACACTCACAACTCCCACCCCAGACAGACACACACACACACGCAGATAGACAATGACCCACATGCACACATATATTTTGTGGGGTGAATTTGTACTTGCAGAGTTACATTGCAATTTGCTCAAAAACTGCATACATTCATGTAGAATTCTGAGCTCAAAAACTGCATGAATTTATGTAAAACTATTATCTCACCTTTTAGATTAGAATCAATCTAAACATCAGGACAGAGAACACAGGGGGCTAACACCTTCAACATATTGTCTAGCTTTCACCATTGTTAACAGCTAACCCGAGAATGCAACTTTTAAAAAAAGGTTTTGTGATTTACACATGAAAGAAGTGAAACTATCACTGTATTCTAACAGATGAAAGGCTTAACAGACAATCAATTTTTCAATGTGTAATTTCAGTTACATCACACTGCAAATTTTTGCTATAAATTCTGTGTTACGATCGAGCCCTCCACTATCACCTGATGAAGGAGCGTCGCTCCGAAAGCTAGTGTGCTTCCAATTAAACCTGTTGGACTATAACCTGGTATTGTGTGATTTTTAATAATGTTCTAGACACTCTGTGTTCCCTGTGTTGGCCATTTGAAAGTTGTGAATAGTTTGTTCCCAGAACATCTAACCATCTATGCAACTAGCTCAACAAGCAACTAGTTGAAGCTGTGTGGGTAGCAGGTTTCATCTCATGACATACTCCCATATCCTTAGCCCACCTTTTTGAAAATCTAATACAGGAACCTTTGACACTTCCCAAATACTGGATTTACCAGGACTGCCTCCAACCCAAACCAATTATCCCAGTGAATCAGTTTCCTTTCTTTGGAAATTGTGAACAAGGGCACATGATCACAAAATTAGAGCTAGGCCATTTAGGATGGACATCAGAGATACCTCCTTTTCACAAAAGCTGGAGAAATTCTGTAATTCTTTCCCCAAAAAAACTTGTGAATGTTTGGAGTTTTAATATTAAAATTGACAGTTTTTTTTGTAATCAGTAAGGGTATCAAGTGACACGGAACTGAGATAGGTAAATGAAACTGGAGGTCCATTTCTGCTGCAATAGATTTCCGAGATAGAGAAAGCTTAAGGGTCTTCTATGGTCCTAATGACCTGGCTACAGTTTTGATTGAAATCAAGCAGTGCAGAATAGACCACAGGCAACAATCTATGAGACTTGCTCTAAGGGGCATCAATTGTGGGGATTCTATAAAATTGGCTTGAGAAAAAAAACAAGACTTCATCTGTGCAGGAATCCTTGTTTGATAGCTGCCAGCAAATCTGATTGGCTGATAATTCTCAGCTGTGATCAGTGCCATTCTGGATGCCATTGCTAGGACAATGACAGGAGGCTTGGCTGGAGAGCTTAGGAACATAGAGACCTGAGATCCACAGGCCAGCAACAAGCCTAGGAGAGATTTCTGGGGGCAGGATATGGAGGTGCGGAGAGACGTTAGGGCAGCCTTCTATCAGAAAAGGGGGCCAAATGGGATGCACACCCACTTTCCCACCTGAGGTCCAAGCAAGGAAGGTCTCTGTCATCAGCATTCTCCTTTCGCTTGCTGAAAAATTATGATCTTTAAGTGGCCATTAATGAACCCAAGGATTTGTCTTCCACGTGTTAAGCAATTACAAGCTCAGGGGTTGGCAGTTCAGCAGAAAAAAAAAGCAATGAATTCTATGACCCATACTCCACCTACAAAATCGCCCTCATGGATCAAGGGATTGATAGATTCAAACCAAGACTTCAAATGGAATCTTCTGATCTGATACACACAGCAGTATGTTCACTTACTGACCATAGATTTAAATCCCGTTCTACATTGTAAGTCTCTGTATATGTGTGTGTATGCATATGTTAAGAGTAATAGGGTTCAAGTGCTTGAGGCAACAAGGCAAATAACAGACAGCTGTGCTGTTTTTGTTTGTTACCCAGGCCAGAAAATGCTGCGGTTAAGTAATGTACAAAGACCAACTCAGATGCAACTGTTGTTCACTTAAGGCAAAAAAAAACCTATCAACACTTGTTGTTTAGGTTCACACTGTATATGAAAAATAATTACTTGACCGATGTGCGGGAAGGTTGCTGGTGGGTAAACACACAATTTCCATTATGTAACATTTTGCCATTGTAAAACATCCCACGGTGCTTCATATAGGAGTATATCAAACAAGATTTGACACCAGGTCATAAAGAAAGATATTGGGATAGATGCCAAAAAAATAGTCAAAGTGATAGCTTTTAAGGACCAGAAAGAGAGATGGAACAGCAGAGAAGTTTTAGGAGGGAATTCCATGACTGGATTCCAGAATGAATACCTTGTACCTTCAGAAATGGAAGAAAAGAGACAAAAATTGACAAATGAAACAAAAAATATAACACAATGAATTTAATGTTACTTTGAACACAAACATGACAATACAGCACTTGGAGTTCATTATGTGCATATCTTTCAGGAAGTGTAAACATGGTAAAACAACAAAATCTGAAATATGGTGTCCAAATATCTCATCGATTGGGTCCACAATTGACCAATGTCAAATTCCTGTTCTGAAATTGTAGGTGCAGACTAAACACATCATAAATAGTTGCATCGCAATATCAGGCAAAGTACCTTTCTAACCATGTATCAAAGTCTTAGTTTTCTCTTTGGAACCAAAAATTAAGTTTTACAACATGGGATTCTTTATGTTCAGCTCGTAATTATTATTAATGAGTATCGTTTTATAACTTCTTCTTTGTCTTTGAAACTTTTTCTCTCAATCCAATTTCATTATTGAGTTGCTAAATCTAATTTGAGAGTGATTGCACTTTTCTAATTTACACTTCATGGTTCCAATCTGTTCATGTCATTAATGATTCTTCAATCTAATTGGTTAAGAAGTTCCACAGTTGCTATCTAGTTTTTATCTATACAGTCCTACAGTAGATGTTTAAATAACAGTAAATTGCCAATTTTGAACCCATAGAAAGTTTTGGGCAAGTGTAAGTTGCTCACTTTCTCTATCCTGAGATCCCTTTTCTATCCAACTTAGTTGCTTAATTTTTGATGTGTAAGTCAATTTTCATATCGGGCTAGTATATGAAGAACTAGCCCAATATGAACATTTACATATACATTATAAATTAAGCAACTAAGTTGGATAGAAAAGGGATCTCAGAATACAGGTCAAGAGTTAGCAAAAGCAGGTCAACAAAGCAATTGTAGCAGAATCCTTGAATAAAAATTTGAGAAATACCCAAAATAGAGAAAAGAAACAGGAAAGGGAAATTGACCCTTCCAGGTTCAAAGAAAACTAGGACTGAAACTGAGATTGGAAATCAAAATGTCTGGAACCACATAAAAAGCTCAGATAATGCTTCTAATGGTGCAGTACAGGAGAACAACAAACTGCCACAGTCATTTCGGTTACTTGAAGTAAAGAATCATGGATCTACACTTCCACATTGTCATACGATTGGTAGCTTAATGTTCTGGTTTTGAGATGGTATGGAAAGGTTAGAAAAAGGGGGAGAACAAGAGGGAGAGTGGTGTTTTTAATTAAGGAGAACATTCCTGCTGTAACTAGAGAAGACATTTCTGAGAAATCATCCCAGTGAAAATATATAGGTTGAAATTACAAATAAAAAAGGAAAGATCACCTTGATGGGACTGTACTATAGGGCCCTCAGTAGTCAGAGAGAAATTGAGGAAAACAGTATGGAGAGAGATCTCTGATATATGTGAGAAGAATAAGGCTGTAATAATAGTGGAGTTTAAGTTTCCAAACATTGACAACTACCATAGCATTATATGTTTGCACAGTGAAGAATTTGTTAAATGTGTTCAAGAAAATTTTCTTTATCAATATGTAAGTGTTCCTACTAGAGAAGGAGCAAAACTTGACCCACTGTTGCATAATAAGGCAGGGCAAGTGACTGAAGTGGTCGAAAGTGAACATTTTGGGTCCAGTGATCACAATTTTGTTTGTTCTAAAATATTCATGGAAAAAGATAAAACTTCCATTAAAAATTTAAAGTTTTTAATTGAAGTAAGGCAAGTTTAATGGTATGAGACAAAAAAACTCAAAATTAATTGGAGTAGATCCTTTGCAGGGAAAGGGACATCTGATAAGTGGGAAGCTTTCAAAAGTGTGATAATGAGAATTCAGAGTCATTATGTTCCAATTAGAGTGAAAGGTATGACTGGTAGGATTAGAGAACATTAGATGAATAAAGATATTGAGGATCAAGTCAAGAATACAAAAGAATCCTATATTAGATGATTAGCGATTGGGGGGAGAGTGGTGACATTGAATGGGAGCATGACTGTGTAGAGATATTACATTGTTAAAAATCACACAACACCAGGTTATAGTCCAACAGGTTTAATTGGAAGCACACTAGCTTTCGGAGCGACGCTCCTTCATCAGGTGATAGTGGAGGGCTCGATCGTAACACAGAATTTATAGCAAAAATTTGCAGTGTGATGTAACTGAAATTATACATTGAAAAATTGATTGTCTGTTAAGCCTTTCATCTGTTAGAATACAGTGATAATTTCACTTCTTTCATGTGTAAATCACAAAACCCTTTTTTTAAAAGTTGCATTCTCGGGTTAGCTGTTAGCAATGGCGATAGCTAGACAATATGCTGAAGGTGGTGAAAATGTGTTGCTGGAAAAGGCAGCATCCAGGGAACAGGAGAATCAACGTTTCGGGCATAAGCCCTTCTTCAGGAATGAAGAAAGTTTGTCCAGCAGGCTAAGATAAAAGGTAGGGAGGAGGGACTTGGGGGAGGGGCGTCGGAAATGTGATAGGTGGAAAGAGGTCAAGGTGAGGGTGATAGGTCAGACTGGGGTGGGGGCGGAGAGGTCAGGAAGAAGATTGCAGGTTAGGAAGGCGGTGCTGAATTCGATGGATTTGACTGAGACAAGGTGGGGGGAGGGGAAATGAGGAAACTGGTGAAATCCGAGTTCATCCCTTGTGGTTGGAGGGTTCCTAGGTGGAAGATGAGGCGCTCTTCCTCCAACTGTCGTTTTGTTGTGGTCTGGTGATGGAGGAGTCCAAAGACCTGCATATCCTTGGTGGAGTGGGAGGGGGAATTGAAATGTTGAGCCACAGGGTGGTTGGGTTGGTTGGTCTGGGTGTCCCAGAGGTGCTCTCTGAATCGCTCCGCAAGTAGGCGGCCTGTCTCCCCAATATAGAGGAGGCCACACCGGCTGCAGCGGATGCAGTAGATGATGTGGGTGGAGGTGCAGGTGAATCTGTGGCGGATATGGAAGTTTCCTTTGGGGCCTTGGAGAGAAGTGAGGGGGGAGGTGTGGGCGCAAGTGTTGCACCTCCTGCGGTTGCAAGGGAAGGTGCCGGGAGTGGAGGTTGGGTCGGTGGGGGGTGTGGATCTGACAAGGGAGTCGCGGAGGGAGTGGTCTCTACGGAAAGCTGATAGGGGAGGGGAGGGAAATATATCCTTGGTGCTGGGGTCTGTTTGGAGGTGGCGGAAGTGACAGCGGATGATGCGCTGTACATGGAGGTTGGTGGGGTGGTAGGTGAGGACCAGTGGGGTTCTGTCCTGGTGGCGGTTGGAGGGGCGGGGCTCAAGGGCGGAGGAGCGGGAAGTGGAGGAGATGCGGTGGAGGGCACCGTCGACCACGTCGGGGGGGAAATTGCGGTCCTTGAAGAAGGAGGCCATCTGTGTTGTACGTATTTTGAACTGGTCCTCCTGGGAGCAGATGCGGCGGAGACGAAGGAATTGGGAGAATGGGATGGCGTTTTGATGCGGCGGAGACGAAGGAATTGGGGATGCGGCGGAGACGAAGGAAGCTACCTGGACTACACCTCCTCCCATCCTGCCCCCTGTAAAAACGCCATCCCATTCTCCCAATTCCTTCGTCTCCGCCGCATCTGCTCCCAGGAGGACCAGTTCAAAATACGTACAACACAGATGGCCTCCTTCTTCAAGGACCGCAATTTCCCCCCCGACGTGGTCGACGGTGCCCTCCACCGCATCTCCTCCACTTCCCGCTCCTCCGCCCTTGAGCCCCGCCCCTCCAACCGCCACCAGGACAGAACCCCACTGGTCCTCACCTACCACCCCACCAATCTCCATGTACAGCGCATCATCCGCCGTCACTTCCGCCACCTCCAAACAGACCCCAGCACCAAGGATATATTTCCCTCCCCTCCCCTATCAGCTTTCCGTAGAGACCACTCCCTCCGCGACTCCCTTGTCAGATCCACACCCCCCACCGACCCAACCTCCACTCCCGGCACCTTCCCTTGCAACCGCAGGAGGTGCAACACTTGCGCCCACACCTCCCCCCTCACTTCTCTCCAAGGCCCCAAAGGAAACTTCCATATCCGCCACAGATTCACCTGCACCTCCACCCACATCATCTACTGCATCCGCTGCAGCCGGTGTGGCCTCCTCTATATTGGGGAGACAGGCCGCTTACTTGCGGAGCGATTCAGAGAGCACCTCTGGGCCACCCGGACGAACCAACCAACCAACCTGTAGCACAGCATTTCAACTCCCCCTCCCACTCCACCGAGGATATGCAGGTCATTGGACTCATCCACCGCCAAACCACAACAACCCGACGGTCGGAGGAGGAGCGTCTTATCTTCCGACTGGGAACCCTCCAACCGCAGGGGATGAACTTGGACTTCACCAGTTTCTTCATCCCCCCTCCCCCCACCTTGTCTCAGCCGGATCCCTCCAGCCCGGCACCGCCTTCCTGACCTGCAGTCTTCTTCTTGACCTCTCCACCTCCATCCTACTCCGACCTATCACCCTCACCTTGACCTCTTTCCACCTATCACATTTCCAACGCCCCTCCTCCAAGTCCCTCCTCCCTACCTTTTATCTTCTCCTGCTGAACACTCTCTGCTCATTCCTGAAGAAGGGCCTGTGCCCGAAACGTCGAATCTCCTGTTCCCTAAAATCATGTCTTACAAACTTGAGCTTTTTGAGGAAGTAAACAAAAAGATAGATGAGTGCAGACTGGTAGACATTGTTTATTTAGATTTAGTAAAGCCTATGACAAGGTTCCACATAGTGTACTAATTAGTAAAGTTAGATCACATGGGATTCAGGGTGAGCTTGCCAATTGGATACAAAATTGGCTTAATGGCAGAGAGTGACAGCGGAGGGTTGTTTTTTGGACTGGAGGCCTGTGATCAGCAGTGTTCCATAGGATCAGTGCTGGGCCCACTTTTGTTTGTCATTTATATGAATGATTTAGATGAGAAAATAGAAGGCATGATTAGTAGGTTTGCAGATAACACCATTTGGTTTTATAATGGGCAGTGAAGAAGGTTGTCTAAGATTACAAAAGAGAACTTGATCAACTAGAGCAATGATCTGAAGAGTGGCAGATGGAGTTTAATTTGGACAAATACAAGGTATTTCACTTTGGTAAAACAAAGGCAAGACTTCTGCTCAGACCTTTTGAGTATAGGCTTTAGGATGTTATGTTGATGTTGTACAAGACACTGTTGAGGCCTGTTCTGGAGTGATATGTCCAGTTCTGGTCACCCCATTATAGGAAGGATATTAGTAAGCTGGAGAAGGTTCAGAAAAGATTTACCAGGACGTTGCCAGGAATGGAGGGTTTGAGATACAGGGAGAGGCTTGATAGGCTGGGATTTTTTGTCCCTGGAGTGTAGGAGGTTGAGGGGTGACCTTAAAGAGGTTTATAAAATCATGAGGTGTCTAGATAAGGTGAATCGCATGTGTATTTTCCTGAGGGTGGGGGATTGCAAGACGGGGTGCATATTTTTAAGGTGAGAGGAGAAAGATATAAAAAAGACATGAAGGCAATGTTTCTATATAGAGAGTGGTTCATGTGTGGAATGTACTTTCAGGGGAAGTGGTGGATGCGGATACAGCTACAATGTTAAATGAATTTTTGAATAAGAAATGTTTGGAGGGATATGGGCCAAATGCAGGTGGGGGGGCCTTGTTTAGGTTGGGAATATGGTCGACATGGACTGGTTGGATGGAAGGGTCTGTTTCCATTCATATGGCTCCATTACTCTGTAAGAAGGTTCTGCAGATGATAATGTCCATGGAACTGAACTTAATTGTACACAGCAATTGGCTGGAGATCAATCAAAATCCAAGAGTGGTCGATGAAGTGTGATTAAAGGTTGAGAAAGTTTTGCAGTTCTTTACATCTAAAATGGATAATATACAGGGGCTGAATAGAGCACCATGCCAATTGGAGGGTCCATCTTAGTTGAATTTGCCATTTAGTATGTAATGTATAGTTAACAATTGGCTGCACTTTTTGTCTGTGAATTTGTGTTTTAATTTATCTCAATTCTGTGTTTTAGGACTTGACAGTTAGCGAAGACAGTATTTTGATTGAGTTTGATTCCTACATAGTAGGATGATTTTGTTTCAAACCATGGAATCTTGTGGTTTTCATTTTCAACAGCTAACTACAATTTCCAATTTCTCCTTTATTGGTCTCGACTGATGTCATAACTAAAAATTCCAATGTGATTTATTTCTAGGAGTATAAAATTAAAAAATAATAAAGTTATGTAAAACATGTATAGAATTCTAGTCAAGCCATATTTAAGTTACAGTGAACAGCTAGAGTTTCCATTCGCTAAAAAGAACGTACAAAAACTGGAGAATGTGCAAAAAAAGGCTGGCACCAGAACGGAAACATTACAAAATGAAACTAATTGAATATATGACAGAAAAAAAACGTTATGCTTGGTTGGAATAATGGCTCTTTAAGAGCTCAATTGGAAATGAGGCAAACATGTAAAACCTGGCACATGGCTACAGGTCACAGGCTTTCTGTTTTCCAAGGTGTTTTGAGATTACTCTGTATTGTTTATTCTAGCTGAGCTGTAAACAAACCTATCAGAAATCTTAAGCAAATGGAATCCATATATAGGTAGCTCATTTGAATTACAGTTAGGTAACACAAGAATATTATTACAAAATATGCTGAAATGAAGCAAGTGGAACGAAAGGATATTCATGTCATGCGTCAACAGCAACATTGACCAGTCAGACCAAATAGTTTATTCCACTGCTCTACATTCTGTGTAGATCGATGTAAACTTCAATGCAATATTATCTGTGACCCTCTGTCTCTCACTGAGGATTAAGAAGGGGATACACAGAACTAACTTTGAGGAAAAAAAAGCTATTACTTAAAACTCATTGAAATGAATGAAATTGTCGGTTTATTTTAAGACACAAAGAAATAGTGACCCACACAACAGATCCTTTCTTAAGGAGTAGCCAATGATATAACAGATATTGCAATCTTGAAGGGGATTGTTAATCTTTGAAGCAATTAACCACTCAAGCAATGTCACAAGATTTCATGTGCCCAGACAAAAACAAGGTTTATTGTTTATCAAAAAGAATTAAATAAAGTAAGCACTATTGACTTAGTATTTATAAGGACTTCCCTTATAAACACAGTTCTGCTTTTAACTTTGTCACTCCCCTTACCAAGACTTTCCTTATCTTAGAACGTAATAAAGGTTCATTCCTGTGGTTTGCCACAGGTAGGTGTAATCCATTTTTATTCTCCTCAATATTCAAACTTTCCCCAAAGTGCAATATGTATGGGGATTCTTCCATTTTTCTTTGCTAAACAGTTTCTTTGTAGACATCACAACTAGGTTTTTCTGACTCCTTATTTTCTAAAACATATGGATTATGAACTAGATGTTCACAATGTAGTTTTCCAGAGTAATTAAAATCAGATTACTATTTACTAACTGTATCAGTGGAAAATATAACTTGTAAACAAAACATAAAATTGAAGCTCCAGACAATTGCTCCTACATGTCAGTACTTTGCATTATTATGGTGCAGATGGAGGCCATTCAGCCCACCATATCGACAGTTGATGTCTGAACATTTTAACTTGGTGCCAATTTCCTGCATTTCCCCCAAAAACCTGCACATTAGTTAAATGGAAACAATAACTCAATACTCTCTTGAATGCCTCAATTGAACTTGTGTCCACAACATTTCCAAGCAGCCATCATTGTGGTCCCTATCAGACAAGGTCCCTAACCCATTCTCAGGGTTAGTCCATAGGTGGCTGTACAGACCAATGCGGCTTCCTTAAACTCTGATACACTTGGGCCAGAAGGTGGTTACAGGAAGGGGTGAGTGGGGTGTTGTGGCAGTGCGCTCTTTACACTGTTTTCACTTGGCTTCCACTTTTGCCTGATGACAAGTCTTGAAATGCTGAGCGCATTCCTAAATGCTCCTTCTCCACGTTGGATGGCCTTTGGCCAATGAATCCCAGATGTCTGTGGAAATGCCACACTTCATCTGTGAGGCCTTGAAGGTATCTTAAAAATGCTTTCTCTGTCCACCTGAGGCTCGCCTGCCACTTTGAAACTGGAAGTAGAGTACCTGCTTGGGGAGTTTCATGTCAGCATGCGGATGACATGCCCAGCCCATCGTAGCCAATCAAGGGTGGTCAGTGCCTCGATGCTGGGTATATTGTCCTGGTCGAGGATGCTGGTGTTGGTGCGTCTTTCTCCAAGCAGATTTGCAGAATCTTGCACAGGCAGTGTTAGTGGTACTGCTCCAAAATCTTGATGTATCTGCTATAGTCAGTCCAACACAGAGCCACGCAGGAGTGCAGGAACCACCACAAATCAGGAACCTTTATCTGTATGTATTGATACTACTTTAATAGTGTATTTACTTCCAGTGACCTCAAAGTAACTTCAATATTTTCATTATAAAACCTTGTAACGGGCAAAGCTCCCCTCTGTTAGGGATCAATCAACTCATCTCTCAACTCCAGATAAGGGAATTAAATTTCCATTCTTCACCAATATCTAACAATGCCTGTTGGATGTATCATGTTTAGAAGCTGCATTTGGATTTGATGTGCTTCATTTGTTGAGTTGAACATGGTTATTGTTCCCTAGGCTCCCATAAGAAGAATAAACAATTGCCTGAAGTAACCATGATATTTTGAGAAGATTGTACTGGCAGGAGCCAAAACCTCGTTTTGAGTACCAAGGGAGGCAAGAAAATTCTTTCAAAAAAATGCACAGGAAATACTTGATACAGAGAAATTTTATTCTACTGAATATGCTGCCATGGCACAGAAGTTACTGCAACTATCTCCTTGCCAATAACTTGCAACTGTAGGACATATGTTTGCAAAGATATCTGCTTACAATTCAACATTTTTTTTTTAAACAACGGAAAAATGGTCTCCATTGAGTCTGCCATCTTGGCTCAGGCCCAGTTTGAGGAATTACATTTGCACATTCCTATCCACCTGCAGCTTGATCCCACATCCTTCACAATACATTTGAAACGGACAGATTCACTTAGAAACAGTTTTGGCTTAGTATACCGCCGTAAGCATATTAAATATAATATTTAAAAGTGCAAGGAACAGTAGAAATGAAATTTAATTTGAATTTTATTCAAGATAATAATGTGAAAATAGTCTTTCTGCATAGACCCATTAAGTTTTAATTTTTCATTGTACTGTAGTCATTTTTTAGGTATTTGCAACATTCTGTTTCTAAAACTAACTGTTGAAGTAAAACACTGAAGCAGATATTAATATTACTCTGTGCCTTTATTTAGACAGCCTGTTTAGACAATGCTGTTTTGAAAGCAAATAATATGTGTATGCAATTTGAATGTGGTGCAGAAAATCACCAATGTGTTAGTTCATCCACAGTATTTTGGGGGATTGATTCTTTGGGATACTTATCACAGATGTTGTCATCAAGTATTTTTATTATATTTATTTTCCATCACCTGCTGATGCCTTTGTGTTTCAAGCTGTGAAAGTATCGAAAGACTAGGCACAGTAGGCACATGTACACACCTCATCACGTGCCAGTGTTTTCTTTTCCACAATGCAGCAGTCACATTGTGGAAATTCTTTCCCTTGCTTTGCTTTATCCATGTGCCCAAAGTGTTTTTTTTATATATAAAAGGTTCAATTGAGTATAATTGCTTTAACCAGGAGATTTTCTGGGAGCAGAACACACTGACAACGTGAAACTTTCCTCTGTGTACTGCTTTATATATCTCCTGGTGTAGCTCCAAAAATGTCAGAAGTCTTGACATGTTAAAGGAAAGTTCTTTCATTTATGTACTGCTTTCTACAATCACAGGATGTCCTAAAGCATTTTACAACCAATGAAGTACTTTTGAAGTGTAGTCCCTGTTGAAATGTAGGGAAACATGAACAGCAAATGTGCACATACCAAAGTTGTAGAAATAACAAGGACTGAAAAATCTATTTTATTAAACCTAACCAAAGGATAGATATTGACCTTGCTGAGGTATACTTCAATGGGTTCAAGTTAACATTTATTGAATTGTATTTTTTTCATGTTAACATTCACAGTGGAAATCAGCAGAATATTTAACCATAAGATGAAGGTCAACCTTAAACATGCGTTCACTGTAGTGTTTGTAACGAGGTCAGTCAGGTCGGCCTCATAGAATATGAGTTCCCTGATTGGGACTGGTTAATCTGGTCCCATCAGGGAGTCCTGGCTAACAAAGAAAAACAGGAGTGTCAGATATTCTGTTCACTCTGAAAGCTGGCTTTGAGGGTGCTGGATCAGTGTCAAGGGCTCTCCATGTATAAATAAAGGGGTGACTTGGTGATGGAGTACTGGTTTCTGTGGAGTTATTTCATTAACAAAGAACAAAATACTTTTAATGGCTGTTACCAACTCAGTAGCTCTTGATCACATGTTAACAAACTGGCTTCTATTTGCCCTTTTCTTTTCAATAGTAAAAGCTAGCAAAAATACTCCCCAAATCATTGTTCTTTAATCAAATAAAACATGTTAAATTTTACTCAGTCTATGAAACAGCAAAACATTTCTGAAGTTACAATGATTTATTAGCATTCAATTTTTCCAATTATAAAACCTACTGTTAACAAAATTTAGTTAAAGATCACACATCAGGTTATAGTACAACAGCTTTATTAGGAAGTACTTCCAAATAAATCTGTGGGAATATAACTTAGTGTTGTGTGATTTTTAACTTTGTCGACCCCAGTCCAACACCAGCACCTCCACATCATGGCTAACAACAGGATTTAGGTTAATAATCTCCTAGCTGTCTGAAGAATAAACATTAAATAACAGTATCCAAAACAATATGTTGGATATCACTTTGATACCAAACACATACAGCTCCGGGCTGTTTTTCTACAGAATCATGTATTGTTCAGCTGCAAATTTGTTGTAAATTAGTAGTGGATTTGGTGTTAAGGTGCTAATTAAAAGGTATGGTATAATTCCTTCTGATCTCTGAATAACAGATTTAATTCAAACAAGGCATCAAAGGATTCACAACTGCCAATATGTTTACACTATAGACTTGATAAATATAACACAATGTTAATAATATTGTAACGCCACCACTGTTACAGCATTATGCTATAAACATATTCTTGCCTTGGGGTGTCTAGCTCAATACTAACAGAGCATCTACGTAGTTCCCTTGAGAAGAGGGTAGCACTAACAAAAAAAATTCTCTTTGCCAAGCTAAAACTTTAAACGATAATCATCAAATTTAAATTAATAAGACAATAATTCCTGCCATATGTTGTCTAGTCACGGAAAGTTTTAGTGGCACAGAGACATTTTGCAATCATTGGTTCATGTTTTTCCCTTGGTTTCCCCCAGGCAGACTAGATGCAACCCCTCGCAGTTGGTCTGCTGTGTGTTTCTGTCTTAAAGCTATGTAGCTGAGTAGGAGTATAAAATCTATTGACAGTGGTTAGAGTGAGAATAACCAAGAATAAATTTTGTATTTTTAAAGAGGAAGGAACAGTTTTTTCTCTCTCGATCCTGCTTTTTTTCTTTCCTTTACTACCCATGCCTAAGCCGCACTGATCATGCCCCAATGTTACATATTGCCCCCTGTTGTCCCGTATGAAGAATTAATACCCCCTCCCAGCAATATTGTAATATAATGGACAGAAACAGAATGAACAGCAGAACTTTCCCAGTCCCTGAACAAAATGGACAATGGCAGGTCTGTTTGGAAAATACAGTGAGATCGGCATGAATCAGATTCCAGCTTGACACTTGCTCCTCTGGGCTTCCATCTTGGATAGGAACTACCAACACCTTAGGGTGGGCAGCAACCACTGGCACAACCCTGTCCACAAGGTTTGGTACCAGAAATGGAGGAGCTTCATCACATCCTCAAGACACATCTTCAACCCAGTTACAATACAACTCTCCACTTCAATGCTACACTTTGGAGCACACCGACAGCTTTCAAGTACCCATCTCATTGATTGGATTGCGGTGCACCTCAGAGATGCTTGCTTTCTGACCTAGTGCTTTGTGCCTACTTGGGTACTCACAGCATCTCTGCCTTGCCTTTTTGTGCTTTGCCGTGTCATTCTGAAAGTAAAGGACCTTTTGAGCACAGACACAATGTTTGTCATGGTTGTCAGCAGTGATCATTGAAGAGTGGACATAGGGAGCCTAGCAATATTGTTGCTGGACCATTAATCCAGAGATCTATGTAATGTTCTGGGGATGCCAAGTTCAAATCCCACCACAGCAGATGGTGAAGTTTGAATTCAATAAAAATCTGGAATTAGGAGTTCTAACAATGACCATAACCCCATTGATGATTGTTAGGAAAAACCCATCTGGTTCACTAATGTCCTTTCGGGTAGTAGTGTTGTACTTTAATGTTGTACCACATGCTGCTTATACAGCAAACACACTTCAAAATGTGCTTCAACCAAATGGCCACCTATCAATTTTGTCACACAGATGTAGATGCCTAAGTGGACAGGGTATCAGAGGATGAGCAGCATTAGTGAAATGTAACCATTGCTAAAATTAGTGCCTTTGGAAAAAATAAGGGAAAGGGAAATTGAAGGAGTACAGATGGAGAGATAACCAAATATTATTGTACCTGCAAAGTGACAAAATAGCAAGGTCCAAATAACAAGGTCTGAAATCCTGCATCACTGCTAAAGAATCCCAGCAGAGACCTGGCTCTTCTCTAACAGAGAAAATCAGAGTGACGTCTTCGCAAATCTTTTAATGCCAAGATTATATCAGTTTAGATGAGTACTAAGGAATGATTATTAAAGCTCTGATTTTGACCTTGTGATGTACTTGATGGGCACAGGACATGAGAGGTGTGAAAATATCAGCTGCATGGAACTCACATCATTCAATAAATGTGTTTTGTGCAGAATATGGGGCCTTCACTCCAGTAAGCAAAAGGCTGAGTGTCCTGCAAATGTTGAGGCCTGATGGTATCATTCAAACCCAAACATTACTTAAACCCCAGACTGTGTAAATCATAAACTGTTAATCCTGCCCAAGCAAGTAACTATGTGAAGGTCTTCAGAAAAGGCCAAGACAATTGTTTACCTTCTCTCACGATCTAGGTACGTGACTACCCAGACCATCCTTGCAGATCCCTGCTGTGCTTCTTATCCTTTCCATTGAAGTAGGGTGGCAGTCAAGCCTGGACTCTATACATAAGTTAATTCTTGCGCCATGCTTAAATCGGAGAACTATTTTCCAGTGATGCATCACTTGGTGATACTGAGGAAAAAGAGACGTGAAAGGGTAAAACACATTTTAATGAGTTTGAAGGGTAAAAATTCCTGCTGTTGTTTTGAATGAGAGAACTTACACAATCAGTTAGATTTATTGATCGACTGAATGAATGATCAAATACACTGTGGAATAAAGGAATACAGCTTGGCTGTTTATAAATTCCCTGAGTTAAGCTGAATATTTTCTAGCAAACCAACTGTACATCCATGTTGAGTTTGAATGTGAGTTGATTTATTATTGTCACATGCACCAAGGAACAGTGAAAAGTTGGTTTGCGTACTATACAAGCAAATTGTATATATTATACAATGCAAAGTGCATCAGGATAAAAACAGAGTACAGAATAGTGTTAATGCCACAGAGAAGGTGCAGAGAGAGATCTAAATGAACATTTGAGAGGTCCATTCAAAAGTCTGATAACAGAGAAGAATCTGTTCTCGAATCTATTCATACGTGTATTAAAACTTTTGCCAGATGGAAGAAGGTGAAAGAAAGTATAAACGGGGTGGGAGGGGTTTTTGATTATATTGGTCGCTTTGTCGAGGCAGCGGGAAGTATAGATGGTGTGAATGGATGGAAGGAAGGCTTGTGTGATGGAATGGGCTGCGTTTCTTGTCGTCTTGAGAAGAAGTTGCCATACCACACTGTGATACATCCAGATAGGATGCTGTCTATGATGCATCCATGAAAATTGGTTAAAAACCACACAACACCAGGTTATAGTCCAACAGGTTTAATTGGAAGCACTAGCTTTCGGAGCACCGCTCCTTCATCAGGTGGTTGTGGAGGACACAATTGTAAGACACAGAATTTATAGCAAAAGTTTACAGTGTGATGTAACTGAAATTATACATTGAAAAATACCTTGTTTGTTTGTTAAGTCTCTCATCTGTTAGAATGACCATGTTAGTTTCACTTCTTTCATATGTAAATCATAAAACTTTTTGAAAAAGTTACATTCTCAGGTTAACTTTAACAATTGGTGTCAGCGCAGATAAGATGTTGAGATGTTGAAGGTACTAGCCCCTTATGTTCCCTGTCAGTGCCATAATGTTTAGACTGATTCTAATCTAAAAAGTGAGTTGACAGAGTCTTACATAGATTCATGCAGTTTTTGAGCAAAGTACAAGTAACTCTGCAAGTACAAATTCACCCTACAAATGTGCTTCCAATTAAATCTGTTGGACTATAACCTGGTGTTGTGTGATTTTTAACTTTGTACACCCCAGTCCAACACCGGCATCTCCAAATCATGAAAATTGGTAAGAGTCTTCATGAACATGCCAAATTTCCTTAGCTTCCTGTGGAAGTAGAGACATTGTTGCGCTTTCTTGACCATCACATCGACATAGGTGGACCAGGGCAAATTGTTGTGATCATCATTTCCAGGAACTTCATACTCTCAACCATCTTCACCTCAGCACCATTGAGGCAGACGGGGTGTGCCTTCCAGTCCACTTCCTGACGTCAAAGACCAGCTCATTAATTTTGTTAGCGTTGAAGAAGAGGTTGTTGTTTTTATGCCATGCCGCTTAAGCATTCAGTCTCTTTCCTATATTCTGAATCATTGTTATTTGAGATCTGACCTACAACAGTGGGGTCATCAGAAAACTTGCAAATGGAGTTGGGACGGAATTTGACCACACAATTGTGAGTGTATAATGAGTATAGTAGGGGGTTAAGTATGCAGCGATGCAAAGCACCAGTGTTGAGGATTATGGGGTGGAGATGCTGGTGTTGGACTGGGGTGGACAAGCTCAGAAATCACACAACACCAGGTTATAGTGTAACAGGTTCATTTGAAATCACAAGCTTTCGAAGGGCTGCCCCGCATCGGGTGAGATGAAGCGAAACACATAGGCATAAAATTTATAGGCAGAGAAATCAAAAGATCATACAAAGGTGAGAATGGAGTGTTGACAGGCTGAATAACAAGTACCTGCAGGTGATCAAAAGGTTCAGATGATGTGAATAAAGTGTCAATAGCTGAATAGCAAGTGAAGGGATGACTTACATTATAATTAATTGAGGCAAAAAGATAACTACAAAAAATTAAAAATAAGATGATGCTAATGATAAACCAAATGATTGGAATAACATGATAGGTATAAGAGTTGCATTCCAAGGGCATAACCAAAGTAACAAATAATCCAAAACTATACAAATTAATTAAGGTAGAGAGATCATGACAAGTTATCAAGGTGGTGGTGTCAAAACAGGACAGTAAGGAAGATTTTTAAAATACAGAACAGTATCGTGGGGTTACATGTGGCATGGCTTGAACCCAAAATCACAGTTGATCTGTCTTCATGGGTACAGTACTTGGCTATCAGTTTCTGCATTGTTGTGTATCTTGAAGCTCACATTAGAGGATGCTTACCCGAATATCGGAGGCTGAATGTCATAGAATCATAGAGTCCTACAGTATGGAGACAGGCCCTTTGGTCCAAACTGGTCCACACCGCCCAAAATGTCCATCCACACTAACCCCACTTCCTACATTTGGCCCATATCCTTCTACACCTTTCCTATCATGTATTTTGCCAAATGCATTTTAAATGTTGTTAACGTACCTGTGTCAACCACTCCTGTTGACAGTTTATTCCAAATGCATACTACCATCCATGTAAAAAGGTTGCCCTTAGGTTCCCTTTTATTCTTTCCCTTCTAACCTTAAAATGACGCCCTCCACTCTTCAATTCCCCAACCCTGGGGAAAAAGACTGAGTGCATTCACCCTATCCATGCCTCTCATGATTTTAAACACTTCTAAAAGATTTCCACTCAGTCTCCTACGCTCCAAAGAAAAAATCCTAGCTTGTCCAACCTCTCCTTATAACTCAGGCCCTTGAGTCCTGGCAACATCCTTGTAAGTTTCTTCTGCCCTCTTTCCAGTTTAATGACATCCTTCCTATAGCAAGGTGACCAAAACTGAACACAATACTCCAAGTGCTGTCTCACCAATGTCCAGTGCAGCATAACTTCCCACCTTCTATTCTCAATGCCCTGACTGATGAAAGCCAGTGTGCCAAAAGCCGTCATCACTGCCCTGTCTACCTGTGACTCCACTTTCAGAGAACCGTGCTCCTAAACTCCAAGGTCTCTCTGTTCCACTACACTTCTTAAATTCCTACCTTGATTTGACTTTGCAAAATGGAAGACCTCACACTTATCTATATTAAACCCCATTTGCCATTTCTCTGTCCACTTCCCCAGATGATCAAGATCCTGCTGTAATATCTGATAACTTTCCTGACTGTTCACGATACCTTCTATTGTAGTGTCATCTGCAAATTTACTAATTATGCCTTGTGCATTCTCATTCAAATCATTGATATAGATAACAAACTGCAATGAGTCCAGCACCAAAGCCTGAGGCACACCACAAGTCACAGGCCTCCAGTCTGACAAGCATTCTTTCACTATTGTCGCTGCATCCTACCATCAAGCCGATGGTGTATCCTATTTGCCAATTCCCCCTGGATTCCATGCCATCTAATCTTTCAGAGCAGCCTACATCTGGTGGAACCTTATCAAAGGCCTTACTAAAATTTTTATAGACATCTACCACCCTACCTTCATCAACCTTCCTGGTCATTTTATCAAAGAACTCTAACAAATTTGTGAGGGCATGATCTCTCACTCACAAAGCCATGCTGACCACTCCTAATCAAATCCTGTCTTTCCAAATGCATGTATATCATTATACACGGGGACTGCTGTTCCCTTGTTCCCAAGTTTTTCTTTGAGCCCTGCTTGAATAAGGTCACAACATTTGTTACCCTCCAGTCTTCTGGATCCTCACCTGTGGCTAATGATGATGCAAAAATATCATCCAGGGCCCCCGCAATTCATTCTCTAGCCTCTTGCAGGGTTCTTGCGTTTATCTGGTCAGGACCAGGAGTTTTATCCACCTTCATACATTCTAACACATCCATCACCTCCTCTACTGTGATATGGACAGTCTCAAAGATATCACCACAAAATTCCCCAACTTCCCAAGTCTTCATGTCTTTCTCCACGGTAAACGTGGAGGAGAAATATTCATTGAGGACCTCATCCATCTCGTGCGGTTCTACATACACATGGCCCTTTGAGGGGTCCTATTCTTTTTCCTTTAATATATATAATAAACTTTTTTGGATTCACCCTAATCTTCTCAGCCAAGGCTATCTCATGCCCCCTTTTCACCCTCCTGATTTCCTTCTTCAGTAAACTCCTATATTCCCTGTATACCTCCAGGGATTCCCTTGATCCCTGCTGCCTGTAACCGAGCCATGTCTCCTTTGTTTTCTGGTCAAAGTCTCAATATCCCTTGTCATCCAGTGTTTCCTATTCCTGCCAACTGTGCCCTTCATCATCACAGAAACATATAGACCTTGAACTCTAGCAATCTAACTTTTTAAAGGCCTCCCACTTGCCAGAGGTCCCTTTGCCTGGAAACAAACTACTCCAAACAACCCCTGCAAGATGTCTAATTCCATCATAAGACTATAAGACATAGGAGTGGATGTAAGGCCATTTGGCCCATCAAGTCCACTCCACCATTTATTCATGGCTGATGGACATTTCAACTCCACTTACCCGTACTCTCCCTGTAGCCCATAATTCTTTGCGAAATCAAGAATTTATCAATCTCTGCCTTGAAGAAGTTTAACCTCCCGGCCTCCACTATGCTTTGTGGCAATGAATTCCACAGGCCCACCACCCTCTGGCTGAAGAAATGTCTCCTCATTTCCATTCAACATTGACCCCCTCTAATTCTAAGGCTGAGCCCATAGGTCCTAGTCTCCTCACCTAACAAAAACAACTTCCCAGCGTCCACCCTTGCTAAGCCATGCATTATCTTGTAAGTTTCTATTAGATCTCTCCTCAACCTTCTAAACTCTAATGAACACAATCCCAGGATCTTCAACTGTTCATCGTATGTTAGGCCTACCATTCCAGGGATCATCCGTGTGAATCTCCGCTGGACACTCTCCACTGCCAGTATGTCTTTCTTGAGGTGTGGGGCTCAAAATTGGACACAGTATTTTAAATGGGGCCTAAATCAAGCTTTATAAAGTCTCAGAAGCACTTTGCAATTTTCATATATGTTGAGATAAATTACAACATTACATTCCCTTTCTTAATCACGGACTCAACCTGTAAGTTAACCTTTAGAGAATCCTGGACTAGCACTCCCAGATCCCTTTGTACTTCAACTTTATGAATTTTCTCACTGTTTGGAAAACAAACCATGCGTGTTTTCCTTTTTCCAAGACCTCACATTTGCTTACATTGAATTTCATCAGCCATTTCCTGGACTACTCTCCGAAGCTGTCTAAATCTTTCTGCAGCCTCCCCACCTCCTCAGTACTACCTGCCTGTGCGCCTAACTTTGCATCATCAGCAAACTTCAACAGAATGCCCCCAGTGCCTTCACCCAGATCATTAATTTATAAAGTGAACAGCTGCAACCCCAACATTGAACCCTGTGGGACACCACTTGTCACTGGCTGCCATTCCGAAAAAGAACCTTTTATCCCAACTCTCTGCCTTCTGTCAAACAGCCAATCCTCAACCCATGCCACTAGCTCACCTCGAGCATCATGGGCCCTCACCTTACTCAGCAGCCTCCTGTGAGGCACCTTATCAAAGGCCTTTTGGAAATCTAGATAGATAACATCCACTGGGTTTCCCTGGTCTAAACAATTGTTACCTCTTCAAAGAATTCTAATAGGTTTGTCAGGCATGACCTCCCATTACTAAATCCATGCTGACTTGTTCTAATCCAACCCTGCACTTCCGAGAATTTAGAAATGGATTCTAAAATTTTACCAACAACCGAGGTTAGGCTAATCGGCCTATAATTTTCTATCTTCTGTCTTGATCCTTTCTTGAACAAGGGGGTTACAACAGCAATTTTCCAATCATCTTGGACTTTCCCTGACTCCAGTGAATTTTGAAAGATCACAACCAACGCCTCCGCTATTTCCTCAGCCACCTCCCTTAGAACTCTAGGATGTAGCCTATCGGGGCCAGGAGATTTATCAATTTTAAGATCTTTTAGCTTTTCTAGCACTTTCTCTTTTGTAATGGCTACCCCTTGACTCTCCTTAATTGTTGGCATATTACTCATGTCTTCCACTGCGAAGACTGACACAAAGTATTCATTAAGTTCTTCAGCTATTTCTTTATCTCCCATCACTAGCCTTCTAGCATCAATCTGGAGTGGCCCAATGTCAACTTTTGCCTCTCACTTATTTTTTATGTATTGAAAGAAACTTTTACTATCATTTGTAATATTACTAGCAAGCCTACATTCATATTTGATCCGCTCTTTCCTTATTTCTCTCTTTGTTATCCTCTATTTGTTTTTGCAGCCTTTCCCAATCTTCTGATTTCCCAGTGCTCTTGACCACTTTATAGGCTCTCTCTTTTACTTTGATACATTTCCTGACTTCCTTTGTCAATCATGGCTGTCTAATTCCCTCCCGGATAATCTTTCTTTTCTTTGGGATGAACCTCTGTACTGTGTCCTCAAGTACACCCAGAAACTCCTGCCATTGTTGCTCTACTGTTTTCCCCACTAGGCTCTGCTTCCAGTCGATTTTCTTCAGTTCCTCTTTCATGCCCCTGTAATTACCTTTATTTAACGGTAGCACCATTACATCTGATTTTACTTTCTCTCTTTCAAACTGCAGACTGAACTCTACCTAAATGTTCCCTTACTTTAAGATCTTTTATAAAGTTTGGCTCATTACATAGCACTAAGTCCAGAATAGCCTGCTCCCTTGTGGGCTCCATCACAAGCTGTTCCAAAAAGCTATCCTGGAAGCATTCCATGAATTCCCTTTCTTTGGATCCACCAACAATATTATTCACCCAGTCCACCTGCATATTGAAGTCCCCCATGATCACGGTGACCTTGCCTTTCTGACATGCTCTATCTATTTCCTGGTATATCTTGCACCCCTGGTCCTGACCACTGTTAGGAGGTCTGTATATAACTCCCATTATGGTTTATTTGCCTTTGTGGTTCCTCAACTCCATCTACATAGACTCCACATCATCTGACCCTATGTCATTCAGTGCCATAGATTTAATTTCATTCTTAACTAACAAGGCAACCCTGCCCCCTCTGCCCACCTCCCTGTCTTTTCGATAAGTTATAAATCCTTGGATGTTTAACTGCCAGTCCTGAACCCCCTGCAGCCATGTCTCTGTGATGCCTACTACATCATAATCATTCACCATGATTTGTGCTGTTAATTCATCTACTTTGTCACAAATACTACAAGCATTCAGGTAAAGTGCCTTAATGCTAACTTTCTTATCATTATTAGAGATATTGGAAATCATACCATGTCCTAAGTTATCCTTTCTTTTTTGCTGCATTCCTAGTCTGCCTCGAGCTTAAACCCACCTGCACACGTGCTATCCTGCTGCTTATCTTTCCATTTAGCTCCATACTCCCTGTCGCTTTCCCTTTCCATTCCCCCGACTCACAAGTTTAAAGTCTTACTGACCACTCTATTTATCCTTTTCGCCAGAACACTGGTTCCAGATCGGTTCAGGTGGAGACCATCCCAACAGTACAGATCCCCCTGGGTTCAATACTGATGCCAAAGCTCCATGAAATGGAACCCCTCTTTCCCACACCAATTACTTCCCTAACCTTCTTATTCCTATGCCAATTTGCACGTAGCTCAAGCAGTAATCCGGAGATTATGACTCTTCAGAACCCGTATTTCAATTTCCTTCCTAGTGCGTGATAATCCCCAAACAGGTCCTCCACTGTAGCTTTGCCCATCTTGTTAGTCCCAATGTGGGCTACAATAATTAGACCCCACCTCACCCTCCAATATCCTTTCAAGTCGCTCAGAGATGTCCTGTACCCTGGCACCAGGCAGGCAACACACCATATGGGACTTCCGATCTGGCTCACAAAGAATACTATCTATCCCCCTAAGTATAGAATCCCCTATAACAATTACTTGTCTTTTTGCTCCCCCCTCTTGAATGGCCTTCTGCACCATGGTGCCATGGTCAGCTGGCTCATCCTGTCCACAGCCCTTTTCCTCATCCATACAAGGAGCAAAAATATTATACCTGTTGGACAAGGTCAAGGGCTGAGGCTGCTCCATCCCGAACTCAGAATCCCCCTACCTGCCTCACTTACAGTCACAGCCTGTTGTTCCTGATCATTAACTGAATTTGAATTACTTAATCTGCCGGGTATGACGGTCTCCTGAAACAAAGCATCCAGATAACTCTCCCCCTCCCGGATATGCCGCAGTGTTTGAAGCTCAGATTCCAGATCATCAACTCTGATCCAGAGTTCTTCCAGCAACCAACACTTGCTGCAGATGTGGTCACTGCCATTCACAATGGGATCAGCCAGCTCCCACATCATACAGCTACAGCACATCACCTGTCCAGCCAGCTTTACTTATTTAATTAACTTGTACAATTTATGTATTAAATAATTTCTAATACTTCTCTGCTATAGTCTTATTCAATTAACCAATTAAACTTTTAATCAATCATATGATACACAAGAAATATAAATTGAAAAGCCTTACCTTAACAACACACAACTGCCCTTCCTGGTTAGAGCTCCAGCTCTTCCTGCTGCTGGAACAGAAATGGAAGTCTCCGCCAGTCGGAGGTAAGTTTTTTTGATACCTTAAAGCAGTGACTCACCTTCCCTGTAGGCCCCCCACTCCGACCTCACTTCCGCCCATCTCCTGCCACTCTCTGTTGTAAAAAACGACTACTGGCTTTGAGGTAAGCGCTTAAATAGCAATCACATGCCTTCCCAACAGCCTCCCTGCTCTGATCTCACTTCCGCCCAGCTCCCGCCACACTCTGCTGTAACAAAAACAAAATTTGCCTTGCCCCAAATTAAAACTTGAACCTGGGATCAGTTTTGTCCTTCTCCATAACTATTTTAAAATGAATGTCCTTGACTGCTGAAGTGTCCCCTGACTGGGAGGGAACATTCCTGACTGGCGATTGTTGTGCAGTGTCTGTTCATCCATTGTCATAGGATCTGCATGGTCTTGCCAATGTACCATGCCTTGGGGCATCCTTGCCTGCAGTGGATGAGGAAGACAATATTGGCCGAGTCACATGAGTATCTGCCGTGTATGTGGTTGGTGCTGCTCCCATGTGTGGTGGTAGTATCCATGTTGAAGATCTGGCATGTCTTGCAGAGGTTCCCATGGCATAATGGTGTTGTGTTGTGGTTAATGTCATCCTGAAGACTGCCAATGAAGGTCTGTTTAAGGTTTGGCGGTTGTTTGAAGGCGAGAAGTGGATGCGTAGGGATGATCTTGATGCGTAGGGATGATGATGATGCTCATCATCATTAATGACATGTCGAAGGTTGTGAAGAACATGGCATAATTTGGTGGAGGAAGTGTTGTCACCTATTCTTACTGATTGCAGTCTGTAGGTTAGGAAGATGAGGAATCCAGTTCCAGAGCGGAACACTGAGATCTAGGTCTCAGAGCTTAGACATGGTTTGTTTGGAATTATGGTGTTGAAGGCAGAACTGTAGTCAATGAGTAGGAGAATAACATAGGTATCCTTGTTACCCAGACATTCCAGGGATGAGTATAGTGCCAAGGAAATGGCATCTACCTGTTGCGCCATTAGGCGAATTGCAAAGGATCAAGGCGGTTTTGTAGCCTGGAGTTGATATGAACCATGATGATGAACCTCTCAAAGCACTTCATAATTATGGAAGTCAGAGCCACATTTTAATTAACAAACAAATGTACTTTTGAGAGATTTATACTTGGGAAGAAACAATCCAAATATTCTTTAGCGTTGAACAGTCCTTTTCAAAGTATGACATCATCTGACTTCACATTGACTCCATATCACTGGAAGGAGAATAAGGATATGGGAATCTCATGAGTTTAATATCTAATCATTGTTTTAAGTGTAAAAAAGATTGATTTTTTTATTATGAATCCAGTTGAACAGAAAATAAGTTATGAGAAATTCCTGAAAGGTTTTAAGTAGTCAATGGTTACTCTTCTGTGTATTTGTTTATCTAAGAAGTTTCAATTTTATTCTTTTTCTTACAAGAACCACAGTTTTTTCCATGTAGCTTTTCAATCCATTATATAATGTGCCAATTCACTGAAAACATTTGACTTATTCCATCAAACTTTTCTAAAACAGATTTTCAACTATTTATCAACCAAGGCCAGTAGTTATTGCCCACTCCTAATTGTCCAAAAGCGCTGGTAAGCCACATTCTTGAGTCATGCCAATCCATGAGATGCATAGCAATAGCACTGGTAGGAGTAAGCTCTTGGAAATGGACCAAATGATATTGAAGGAAAGTGATATAGTTCCAGGATCAGGATAGTGTGTGACTTGGAGAAGAAACATAATTGACTGAGTTCCCTTGCAGTTTCTGCCCTTATCTCCTAGGTGATAGAGCTCATAGGTTGGCAAAGGTTGGAGAAGCCTTGACAATACATGTGGTGTATTTGGTAAGTGGTACATACTGTAGCTACAGTCCACAGTGGTGGGTAAAGTGAATGTTTTAGGTGATGAAAAGGGTGCCAGTTAAATAGGTTACTCTGTTTTAGGTGGCGATGGGCTGCATTCATTCAGCTAAGTTGGGGATTTTCCTTCATTTTCCTGACCTTTTTTCCCTTTGTTAGTGGAGAGACTTTGGGGAGTCAGGACATGAGCTACTTGTCACATTACTCCCAGCCTTTAACCTGTTCTTGTAGTTTCATTATTAAAGTGGTTGGTACAATTAAGATTTTGATCAATAGTAACTCCCACAATGTCAATATGGGGGATTCAATGATGATAATGCAGTTGAATGTCAAGAAGAGATGGTTGGATTCTCCCCTGTTCTCACATGTTTATAGAGTTGTCGAACCATACAGTACAGAAACAGACCTTTCAGTCCAACCAGTCCATACTGACCATAATCCTAAACTAAGCTAGTCCCACCTGCCTGCTCCTGGCCAATATCCCTCCAAACCTTTCCTATTCATGAACGTATTCAAATGTCTTTTAAATGTTGTAATGAAATCTGCATTCACCACTCCCTCTGACAGTTCATTCCACATTTGAACCATGCTGTGTAAAAAAGTTGCCCCTCATGTATTTTTTAGTCTTTCTCCTCTCATCTTAAAAATATTACACTATAGTCTTGAAATCTCCCACCTTACGCAGAAGACCTTTGCTGATACCTTACCTAACCCCTTGTGATTTTATCAACCTCTATAAGGTCACTCCTCAGTCTTTGATGCTCCAGGGATAAAGCGCCAGCCTATCCTGATAACTCAAACTTTCCATTCCCAGCAACAATGTGATGAGAGGGCTGTTTTGTTTGCACCAAGAGTGGTGTCCCTGAAAAACCCAGGCGAATTCTCAACTTTTCCTTTTTGACATTTATGTGATATCGAATGTTCGTTGA
Organism: Chiloscyllium plagiosum; assembly: GCF_037043375.1. Classification (NCBI taxonomy): domain Eukaryota; kingdom Metazoa; phylum Chordata; class Chondrichthyes; order Orectolobiformes; family Hemiscylliidae; genus Chiloscyllium; species Chiloscyllium plagiosum. Next base: position 71,826,626 of record NW_028270148.1, on the reverse strand, counting down.
CAACTCAATCCTGAATATTGTCCAGGTTTTGCCTTGTGGACATGGACTGCTTCAGTATCTAAGGATATGGACATTTCTGACCTTACACTGAGGGAAAGCACCACTTATGAAGAGCTTTGGAACATTTCACATGATAAAAGGAATCATATAACTGTTAGTTTTATTATTGTTGGTAAGCACTTAAGTCCCACTGCTTCCTTTAACTTGGTTTGCTTTAGTCAATTGTACAATTTAGTCATTGTACCTCAGCCAGAATGAGGACTTTCATCAGATAACTCTTAATGTGAAAGATCAATATTTGAAAACCTATTAATTGAGAGAAAGGAAGAATTGACTATTATTGGGCACCTTATAACATCTTCCAAGATGTACTAAAGTACTTCTGAATTCACTATTATTAATTACATAACTAAAGCTTTAAACTAATCAGGAGGTTCAATGTCATGGAAAATTATAAGACTATAAGACATAGGAGCAGAAATTAGGCTATTCAGCCCATTGAGTCTGCTCCACCATTCAATAATGGTGGATAGGTTTTTCAATTCCATTTTCCTGTTTTCCCCCCCGTAACCTTTGACCCACTTGACAATCAAGCACTGATTTATCTCCATTTTAAATAAAGTCAATGGCCTGGCCTCCACAGCCTTCTGTGGCAATCACCACTCTCTGGTTGAAGAAGTTCCTCTTTATATCAGTTGGAAAGGATTTTCCCTTTACTCTAAGGCTGTCCTAGTCTCTCCTGCCACATCCTGAAACATCTTCCCAACTTCCCACTGTTCAGGCTGTTCAGTATTCAGTAAGTTTCAATCAGATCCCCCCTTATCCTTCAAAACGTTGTCGAGTGTAGTCTCTGAGTTCTCAAATGTTCCTCATATTTTAGTTTTTTCATTCTTGTTAACCTCCTCTGGACCCACTTCAGGGTCAATACATCCTTCCTAAGGTATGGGATCCAGAATAGTTCACAATATTCTAAATATGATCTGACCACAGCTTTATAAAGCCTCAGAAGTACATCCCTGCTTTCATATTCAAGTCCTCTCAAGATGACTAACAACATTGTATTTGCTTTCCTAACTACCAACTCAACCTGTAAGTTTACCTTAAGAGAAACCTAGACTAGGACTCCTAAGTTTCTTTGCACTTCACATTTCTGAATTTTATTCCCATTTAGAATATAGTCCATGCCTCTATTCTTTCTGCCAAAGGGTATGACCTCACACTTTCTCACATTGTATTTCATCTGCCACTTCTTTGCCCACTCTCCTAACCTGTCTAAGCCTTCCTGCAGTCTCCCTGCTGCCTCAATACTACCTGCCCCTCCACCTATCTTTGTATCATCAGCAAGCTTAACCAGAATGCTCTCAGTTCCTTCATCCACATCATTAATATGGAAAGTTGTGGTCCCAATACTGACCTTGTGGAACACCACAAGTCAATACTTCCACCCTTTATCCCCACTCTCTGCCTTCTGCCAGACAGCCAATCTTCTATCCATGCTAGTACCTTGTCTCTAATAGCATGGGCTCTTATCTTACTCAGTAGTCTCCTATGTGGCACCTTACTACCTTTTGGAAGTCCAGATAAATAACATCCATTGGCTCTCCATGATCTAGCCTGCTTGTTACGTCCTCAAAGAATTCTAACTGATTTGCCAGGCATGACCTACCCTTGATGAAACCATGCTGACTTTGCCCTATTTTACCATGCATATCCAAGTATTCAGAAATCTCATCCTTCAAAAAGGACACTAAAATCTTACCATTGACTGAGGTCAGGCTAATCGGCCTGTAATTTCCTGTTGTTTTCCTTACTTTCTTCTTAAACAGTGGGGATGGGGAGTAGTGTGTGTGTGTGTGTGTGTGTGTGTGTGTGTGGGGGGGGGGGGGGGGGGGGGGGCGGGGATTGCATTAGCGATTTTCCAGTTCTCTGGGACCCTCTCTGACTCTAGTGAAAGCCTTCACTATCTCTTTGGCTATCTCTTTCAGAACTCTGGAGTGTAGCTCATCTGGTCCAGGTGGTTTATCCAATTTCAGACCTTGCAGTTTTTCTAGCATCTTCTCCTTGGTGATAACCTCCGTACTCTCCTCTACTCCCTAACTCTCTTGAAGTTTTGGGATATTACTCGTGTCTTCCACTGTGAAGACTGGCACTAAGTACTTGTTCAGTTCTTCAGCCATTTCTTTGTTCCACATTACTACGTCTCCAGCGTCATTTTCCAGCAGTTCAATGTCCACTTTTGCCTCTCTTTTGCCCTTTTTGTATCTTAAGAAACTCTTGCAATCTTCTTTAATATTACAGACTAGCTTATCCCCATATTTAATCTTCTCCCTCCTTTTTTCTTTCTTCGTTATCCTCTATTGGTCTTTATAGGCTTCCTAATCCTCCAGCTTCCCTCTGCCATTTGCTACATGACATGCTGTCTCTTTTGCTTTTACGCTGTCTCTAACTTCCCTGGTCAGCCATGGTTGCCTTATCCTCCCTTTAGTATGCTTCTTTATCCTCAGGATGAATTTTTGCTGTGTCTCCCGGATATCCCTAGAAACTCCTGCGATTGCATTTCGACTATCTTTCCTTCCAGACTCCTGTCCCAGTCACTTCTGGTCAGCTCCTGCCTCATGCCTGTGTAGTTGCCTTTATTCAACTATAATACCGTTATATCTGATTCCACCTTTTCCGTCTCAATTGCAGAGTAAAGTCTATCATATAATGGTAACTGCCTCCTAAGAGTTCTTTCATCTTAAGCTCCCTTGTCAAGTTTGCCTCATTGCACAACACCCTAAATCCAGTATTGTCTGTTCCCTCATGGACATTGCTTTTCATGTGATCCACTACCAACCTGATTTTCCCAGTCCACCTGCATATTGAAATCCTCCATGATCACTGTAACCTTGCCTTTCTTACATGCCTTTTCTATCTCTTGGTATATCTTGTGCCCCAAATCTTGACTACTTGGAGGCCTTTAGATAACTCCAATTAGGTTTTATTTTATTTTTGTGGTTCCTCAACACTACCCACATAAATTTAACATCATCTGATCCTACTTCATTTATTTCTATTGATGTAATTTCATTTCTTACTAACAAGGCAACTCCATCACCTTTGCCCACCTGCCTGTCTTTTCAGTAGGGTGTACAAGTGTCTCCTGCTATCTGAGAGTACAGCATTCCTATGAAACCGAAATGGCATAAATCAAAGAAGCAATTACCATTAATTCATATGGGAAAATTTTTTGAGCGTTCCCAGACCCAAAAAATAACCTACTAAATTATACCAAATAACACATCATACTAACATCTAGTACAGGCCGTCCGAGGCTGGGGTGGTGGGAGGTTTAGGAGACTGGGGTGTAGGAGAGAGAGAGATACCTTCGGACAAATCTTGCTAATGGATGCACAAAATAAATCGAGATAAAGCATAGATGCTCACAGACACATTTCAAAACTATGGCAGCTTGATGCTGAGTGTAGTTCCCAGGGAAAGCACTTGGTGGTGCCACTCTTGCTGCGCACGTTATTTTGTAAAAGCGGAAATCCTCTTCTGGTTAGCGAAACCAGATACTAATGTAGGTCTTTCACAAAAAGCAAATTAGCATAAAATGAGCATTTTAAACGTGGGAGATACCTGTATACTCTTGGATGTTTACCCTTGCAGTCACGTCAATCATACTTGTCAACTTTGATCTGCGCCACAAGCTCATTTACTTTATTCCTTATAATGTGCGCATTCAGATACAATACCTTCAGTTTGTATTGACAATCCCTCTTCTCATTGTCATTCATTTATCCAATGTGTTTGCAGTTTGATTCCTAACCCTTTCCAAACACTCTGTCCTATTTTGTGTGCTGGGGACTTTAATAACCTCTCCTAAGTTCTCCTTTTGTTCCATTTTTTTCTTATTTCTTCACCCCCACAGATGTTAACCTATAGTTTTGCTTTGCATTGGTTATTCTGCTTCTTAGAGTTTTACCCTTCCATTCCCCCACCCTCCAACTTCCTAGTTTAAAGTCCTGTTGACCACCTTATTTACCCTTTTCGCTAGAACACTGGTCCTAGCTCGGTTCAGGTGGAGACCATCCCAATGGCACAGATCCTTCCTGTTCCAATGCTGATGCCAGTGACCCATGAATAGGAACCCCACTTTTCCACACCCTCTTTTAGCCATGTGTTTACTTTCCTTATTCTGACATCCTTATTCCAATTTGCATTTGGTCCAGGCAGTAATTCGGAGATAATAACCCTAGAGGATCACTTCTTTAATTCATAGTTCCTGATAATCCCTGAACAGGCCCTCTATTCTAGCCTTGCCTATGTTGTTTGTCCCAACATGGACCACAACAACTGGATCCTCCCCCTCCTGCTCCAATATCCTTTCAAGCCGGTCAGAGGTATCCCACGTCCTGGCACCGGGCAGGCAACATATCATGCAGGATTCTCGATCCTGCTTACAAAGGATACTATCTATTCCCTAATTATAGAATCCCCTATAACTACCACTTGACCTTTTGCTCCCTTGTCTTGAATGGCCTCCTGTACCACAGCGCCTTGGTCAGCTGGCTCTGTTTCTCATCCACACAGGGAGCAAGTACCTCGTACCTGGATCCCTCTACCTGCTTCACTTACAGTCACACCCTGCTTGTCCCTGGCCTCTGACAGAACTTGTGATATTTAATCTACCAGGTATGACTTCTTCCTGAAATAAAGCATTGAGGTAACTCTGCCCCTCCCGGATGTGCTGCTCAGTGTTTGAAGCTCAGGTTCCAGACCATCAATTCTGGAGCCGGAGTCCCTCCCACAACCAACTTGCTACAGATATGGTCACTGCAGCTCGCAATGGGATCAGCCAGCTTCCATATCATACAGCTACAGCACATCACCTGCCCAACTATCTGGACTTAGTTAATTAATTTATTAGTTAATTAATCTCTGATTAGTTAAATCTAACTGGTTTTGGAGTGCATTTTTTTCAAATCTCAAACAAATTTCCTACCAGCCAAGTAGGTCACACCTCTCCGGTGATGCCACTTTTAGTGTTCCTCCTCCAACTTTGCTTCCTGGAAACAAGATTTGGAGATGCCGGTGTTGGACTGGGGTGTACAAAGTTAAAAATCATATAACACCAGGTTATAGTCCAACAGGTTTAATTGGAAGCACATTAGCTTTCGGAGCGATGCTCCTTCATCAGGTGATAGTGGAGGGCTCAATCCTAACACAGAATTTATAGCAAGAATTTACAGTGTGATGTAACTGAAATTATACATTGAAAAATTAATTATCTGTTAAACCTTTCATCTGTTTGAATACCATGATAGTTTTACTTCTTTCATGTGTTAATCACAAAACCTTTTTTTAAAAAGTTGCACTGTCAGGTTAGCTGTTAACAATGGTGATAGCTAGACAATATGTTGAAGGTGTTGGCCCCCGTGTTCTCTGTCTATGCCATGATGTTTAGATTGATTCTAATCTAAAAAGTGAGATAACGGAGTTTTGCATAAATTCATGCAGTTTTTGAGCTCAGAGTTCGACATGAATGTATGCAGTTTTAGAGCAAATTGCAATGTAACTCTGCAAGTACAAATTCACTCCACAAAATATATGTGTGCATGTGGGTCTTTGTCTGTCTGTGTCTGTCTGGGTTGGGGGTTGTGAGTGTGAGAAAGTGTATGTGTGTGTGTAGTGAGTGCAGAGTGTCTTAAGTCTGTGAGGGGTTGCATGTGTGAGTGTGGGAGTGTGTGTGTCTGTAAGGGTGTGTGTGGGTGTCTGTGTGCGCATCTGTGTGTATGTGTGTCCGTGTGTATGTGTGTATAGGAGTGCCTGTGTGTGTGTGAGAGTGTGTGTGTGTAGGAGTATCTGTGAGTGTGTATAGTGCAATGGTGGTCACCTGTAATGTGACTTGAACCCAAGGTCCCAGTTGAGGCCCTCCCTATGGGTACCGAACTTAGCTATCAGCCTCTGCTCAGCCACTTTTCTCTGCTGCCTGTCCTGAAGTCCACCTTGGAGGATGGTCACCCAAAGGTCCAAGGCTGACTGTCCTGGGGACCACTGAAGTGTTCCCCAACTGGGAGGGAACCCTCCTGTCTGTTGATTGTGTGCGGTGCCTATTCATCCGTTGTTGTAGCCTTTGCTCGGTTTCCCCAATGTACCAAGGCTGGAAACAAGGCTGTGAATCCCTGAGCTGAAAATGTGTTGCTGGAAAAGCGCAGCAGGTCAGGCAGCATCCAAGGAGCAGGAGAATTGATGTTTTGGGCATGAGCCCTTCTTCAGGAATGAGGAAAGTGTGCCAAGCAGGCAAAGATAAAAGGTAGGGAGGAGGGACTTGGGGGAGGTGAATCCCCAAGGTAAGTTAGTTTTATACTTGCAACTCTGTGTGCTCCTCCTCCGATGCAGCCCTTTTGCAACAAGGCCGTGAATCTCTGAGATATTTAAAGGGGGGGGGGGGGGGGAGCTTAGCAGAGGTTACTAAAGTTTCCAGCACAAATAATAGGACAAAGTGTGTGGAAAGGATCAAGAATCTAACATTAGGTATGGTAGGTAAAGGGGCAACGATGAGAATGGGGCAGTTAAGATATGACTGAGATATGACTTAAACGTACAACACAGCAGATTGAAATTGGTAGGCACGATATTGTCGGCATCACAGAGACGTGGCTGTAAGGGGATCAGGCTGAGAATTAAATACCCAAGGATGCACATCTTATCAAAAGGACAGGCAGATGGTCAGGGAGTGAGGTTGCCTTGTCAGTAAGAAAGGAAATTAAATTACTAGCAAGAATTCATGTAGTGTCAGCAGGCATTCCTCAGTTCTACTCTGTGTGAGTAGAACTGAGGAATCACAAAAGAAATAAGATCATGACAGGAATTATGGCTAGGCCTCTTAGCAGTAGTCAGGATGTAGGGAAGAAATCAAAAGAGGGGATAGAAAAAGCATGTAAGAAAGGTACAAACACAATAATCATAGAAGACTTCAATATGCAGTGACTGGGAGAGTCAGGTTGCAGCAGACATCAAGAAAAGGGATTCAAGGAATGTCTACAAAATGGCTTTTTGGAGCAGCTTGTGGTAGTCCCCTCTAGGAAGCAGGCAATTCTGGATTTGGTGATGTGTAATGAAGCAGGTTTGATTAGGGAACTTAAAGTGAAGGTACCCCTAGAGGGCAGTAGCCATAATATGATCAAATTCACCCTGCAGTTTGACAGGAAGAAATTGAAATCAGATGTAACAGTATTACAATTGAGTAAAGGCAACTACAAAGGCATGAGGGAGAAGTTGGTTGGAGTTAATTGGAAGGGGAGCCTAGCAGGGAAGAGTTTCTGGGGGCAATTCAGGAGGCACAGCAGAAATTCATCCCTAGGAAGAAGAATCATATTGAGGGGAGTGTGAGGTAACTGTGGCTGACAAGGGAAACCAGGGACAACATAAAAGCAAAAGAGAAAACATACAGTTTTAGAAAGATGAGGGGGGGGATCTGGTTGAAACTTACAGAATACTGAGTGGCCTGGACAGAGTGGACATTGGGAAGATATTTCCATTGGCAGGAGATATGAGGAAGGGAAGACCTTTTAGAGTGGAGATAAGGAGAAACATCTTCAGCCAGCTAGTGGTGAATCTGTGGAATTCAATGCCACAGAAGGCCAGGTCATTGGGTATATGTAAAACGAAGATAGACAAGTTCTTGATTGCTAAGGGGATCAAAGATTATGGGGAGAAAGCAGGAAAATGGGATTGAAAAACCTATTGGCCATGATTGAATAGCAGAGCAGACTCGATGTGTCAAATGGCCCAATTTCTGCTCCTATGCCTTGTGTCGTATAGTCTTGCAGTGTGGTAAATTAGTGGCAAGTTAGAGGATTGGGAAGCTGTTAAAATCCAACAAAGAATAACTCAAAATTAATAAGGGGAGAACATGAAATATGAGGGTCGGCTAGCTAGTAATATAAAAGATCATAAGAGTTTTTAGATAGATTCTTGATTTGTAAGAGGATCACGAATTATGGGGAGAAGGCAAGAGAATGGGTTTGAGAAACAGATCAGCCATGGTCAAATGGCAGAGCAGACTCAATGGGCAGAATGGCCTAATTCTGCTCCTAAATCTTATGGTCTTATGATCTTATTAAGCATAGAAGCTATCAAATAATACTATAATGGAATCAAAGTATACATTTTTAATAAAAATTACAGTGGAAATTAAAGATCGACATTCTGAGTGAACAAACAGCAAGACTGGCAATGGCATTGTATATGCCATTAATTCAGAAGAGAATTACAGAGGAATTAAATTCTGTAAGTTGAAATATAACTATTAATATGTTAAACATTTTGGGAATGCTGCAAAGGACTGGTTTTTCACAGAGTTTGCAAGAATGTAGGGAGTCATTAAAAATAGAAGATGAGACCCGAATCTCGACATTGTGTCATTTTCCAGTTTTGCCAGGAAATAAACCACTGAGGGATCGTGAAGTGCATGAGGGAATTCTGAATGTTAATTTCAATGCACAAGACAAGTTGATCGAATTTTCTTTTCAGAGACGGACTCAACCTGCAATATAGTTTCCCTGACTTCATGGTGATGGTTTGTGCTTGTGAAGGTCAATAAGGTATTAAAGATATAAATCTATCAATTAAGTTATTTAAGTGGCCAACTCTTTAAACTTTGGAAAACACAAAACCTGCTATATCTATATCTAAAAAAAAAATGAATGGTACTCAAAAATTCAAAAGCTATTTGTTGACAAAGGCCTAGGGGCTTTCATTATAGTATTAGTACTCCTTGACTGGTTTGCCACCTGTCATTATGATAAAGGGGTCGGTAAATTCAGACTTTATTTGACAACTCCAAGGGGTTATTAAAAGATTAGCTATCTTTGATGTGGAGCTATGACAAATAATTACTTTTATTGGCTCATAAGTAGATGGAGGATTTAAATGCATTAAATCATTCGAGAGTGTTGTTTTAATAAAGTGAAGCTTAAAATAGATACTTAGAACTGTATTTAATTACATAATTTCTGAGATTTGCCAGTGTGGATGCTGGGTAATTTAGCATGGAAAGTGTAAGAGCATAGGACGGTGACTATGTGATATAAATTTACAGTATTTGGAGTCATCAGAGGATATGAATGTGGGTGCGGAGCTTAGGTCGGTATAAAGTGTATGAGAGGGCATTGTGGGTAGGTGGGAAAATACAGATTGGAAAAAATTGGCTTGGATGCGGCATGGAGTGTGTTGTTAAGTTGGTTTGGGTTTTCACAAAGCATTGGAATTTAATGAAGGGAAATATAGTTAAGGGATCCAAGACCTAATAATACATTTTCTTAAAAAAACTAGGTAAACCTTCCAGAGAAACAAGGTGGGTATTTCAAAAAGCTTGCTTTGGCATTCAGCAGCCTTTGTGGCTTCCTCCAAATTATTTCCAGGGTCGTTGGCAGACTCCATTACGTATGTAGCCTCTTGAAAAGAAAATCCCATATTTATAAGCATTTACTCCTCTGCTGGTGCTAAACTAAGTGAAGGTGAAAATCTGGAGTAAACTTCCTGTCAATGTGACACTGAGGACTTTTCTACTGTTCTTTGTCCATCACTCCAATTTTGATACATAATGTTCATCAAATTTCTTGTGCTTACTAGGCTTACTTATTAAATATACTTATACTTACTCAAATTTAATCTTCTTAGCTCCATCTCCAAGATAGTGGAACTGTAGCTATCTCAGTATTAAAATAGGAAGCTTTAAATAATGAAAGCTGCTTTTACTAGGAATTTGTTTCACAGTTGACAAATTAGAAGATGAGGTTACATTTATGTGTGCATTTCATAAACTGAAAGTGTTCCAAAATAGCTTTTCACAGACAAAGCACATTTGAAGAGTGCTCATTGGTGTGGTGTAAGAAAACATTGCAGCTAACTTTTCTCAAAGCAGACATGAGTTCAATTCATATGCATGGGCTGGAAATATTTTAGCTGAGACTTTCTGCCTGTTACTTGCATGTGCTGCCTGAATATCAGTTGCTGACGAAGCCCCCCAGTACCATTTCAGGGGGTGAGTTTAGGATGGTAGAAGAACCCATCTGAAATGGGTAGTTGCTTTATTGCAAAAGTTATTTGTGAGGATGTGTTAATTCCGTACACTAGATAGAATTTTCCCATGAGCAGTGTGAACAACGGTGAGAAATGTCAGAAAATATAGTGTATTTGAAACAAATTTTACTCTTGATATCAAGGGAAGGGAACGGACGAGTGATAATATTACTGGACTAGTAATCCCGAGCCCCAGACTAAGGATGTTGGTTTAACTCTCATCATGGCAGTTGGTGAAGTTTGCATTTAGTAAATATCTGCAGTCAAAAAGATAGTCCTAAGTTGACTATGTAATCACTGTTGATTGTCATAAAAATACATCTGGTTCAATATTATCTTTTAGGGAAGGAAATCTTGCTGTCCTTACCTTGCTTGGACTACATATGACTCAAGCCACACAGCACTATAGTTGACTCTTAACTAACCTTTAGTCAATTGTTGATGGCAATAAATGCTTGCCAAATCATCAATGAACAATTTTTAAAGAAAATTTTCCAATCTTCCCATTAAGGTTTCAATTCATAGAGTTGCTACAATGTAGAAGCATGCCATTCAGCCCATCAATTCCACACCAACCCTTTGAAGAGGAGTATCCCACACCCTATCTTATCCATGTAATACTGCATTTTCCATGGCTAATCCAGCTAGCCTGCACATATCCAGACACTATGGGAAATTTATCATGGCCAATCCACCTAACCTGCACATCTTTGGATTGTGGAAGAAACCAGAGCACCCAGACGAGACCCATGCAGCCGTAGGGAAAATACATAAACTCCACCCAGTCAATTGCTGGAATTGAACCTGAGTCCCTGGTACTGTGAGTCAGCAATGCTAACCACTGAACCACTGTGCTACCCACTTGCCTGGCTTGTTTTTCTTTCCAGTATATGTTACTGTGCAGTTCTCTTCATTGACCTTAATTTGCCATGTGTCCACACATTCCATCAGCCTATTTATACATCCTCCTTCCAGTTCGTATATTTCCAAGTTTTGTGTCATCCACAAATTTTGCAAGTGTTACTGTGTACACCAAATATGGACCATTGATATAGATTCATTTATGTAGAAGCTGTACTCCCACAATGAGCCTCAGGGAACCCCACAGTACAGAGGAACCTCGATTATCCGAATAGCAATTATCCGAATATTGGATTATCCGAAGGAGATCTCGAGGTCCCGAAGGAAACATTACTTCAAAGATGTGTTTCCAACAGTGATCGTGTATTTTCTTTACAGTGATTAAATGTGAACTCGGCTTACTGAATTGCTGCCGAAAACAGTCCTGGACTGATGGGAGCCCAGGCACCGTCTCCAAGTGACTGACCTCCCGCCCTCTCTCTCTCTCTCTCCCTACACACATTCCCTGGAGTTCTACATGGGCGTGTACCCCAAACCCCCCTTCCCCAGATAATCTCTCTAACATTGTCCTGTAAAGGGCAAAGGTGGAACCTGTCAAAAGGTGGCAGTAAACTGTTGTTGGTGTGTGTGTGTGTGTGTGTGTGCGCTATTTGGAGACTCACCCTCCAAGGCAGCAGCAGCAGTCTTGTTGTTGGTGTCCAGTCCAGCTGCCCTGGAGAGGGGCGGTTGTGGATGGGATTATGTACAGGGGGTGGTTGGGGGGGCAGGGCTGGATGGGGTTGGGGGCAGGGAAGAGTGAGGGGAAAGGAGATGGTGTTGGTCAGGGTTGGGCATGGGGTGTGGGGTGGGGACAGGGCAGATGGGTGGCAGTGTTGGACGGGGTTGGGGAGTGCTGGGGTGGGGTGAAGGGGTGGTGGTGTTGGGTGGGGTTGGGGGCAGGAGGGGGCAGACAGGGAGGCAGGGTGGCAGGGTCTCACACGCGGTGTGCTGATGCATCATCTCCTGAGTGGAGAGCGGACTTAACAGAAAACTCCAAGCCCCAAAGGAAAGGCATTGAATCCATTAACCAAATAATCAATTATCCGAATGAAATAGTACCCGCCCATCTTGTTTGGATAATAGAGGTTCCTCTGTACATCATCATCCCTTCTGTAAATGACCATTAAGACTTTGTCCCATGTCAAAGACAGGGGAGGGTTTAAATTAATTCAGCAATGGGATGGGAACCTGAATTGTAGCTCCAGTGTACAGGAGATTAAGAGTGGTGAGGTACCGGCAGGAGTGTACCGGCAGGCAGGAAGATGGTTTGAAGTGTGTCTACTTCAATGCAAGGAGCATCTGGAATAAAATGGATGAACTTCCAGCATGTGTTGGTACCTGCGATTTCAACGTTGTGGCATTTCGGAGACAGAGGTACAGCAGGGACAGGAATGGTTGTTGCAGGTTCCGATGTTTAGATGTTTCAGTAAGAACAGGGAAGGTAGTAAAAGAGGGGGAGGTGTGGCATTGTTAGTCAAGGACAGTATTACGGTGGCAGAAAGGATGTTTGATGAGGACTCATCTATTAAGGTAGTATGGACTGAGTTTAGAAACAGGAAAGGAGAGGTTACCCTGTTGGGAGATTTCTATAGGCCTCTGAAAAGTTTCAGAGATGAAGAGGAAAGGATTACAAAGATGATTCTGGATTGGAGTGAAAGTAACAGGGTAGTTGTTATGGGACTTTAACTTTTCAAATATTGACTGGAAATGCTATGATTTGAGTACTTTAGATGGGTCAGTACTTTTCCAAAGCTTGCAGAAGGGTTTCCTGACACAGTATGTTGATAGACAGGCAGGAAGCTTGAAGAACACAGCAAGCCAAGCAGCATCAGGAGGTGGAAATAGGCCAACAAGAGATGAGGCTGCATTAGATTTGGTACAGAGTAATGAACCTGGCCAGGTGTTAGATTTGGAGGTAGGAAAGCACTTTGATCATGAGCACAATTTGGTTGCATTTACTTTAGTGATGGAAAGGGCAAGGTATATACTGCAGGGCAAAAGTTATAGCTGGGGGAAAGGCAATTATGGTGCAATTAGGCAAGATTTAGGATGCATAGGATGGGGAAGGAAACTGCAGGGGATGGGCACAATTGAAATGTGGACCTTGTTCAAGGAACAGCTACTGCGTGTCCTTGGTAAGTATATACCTGTCAGACAGGGAGGAAGTGGTCCAGTGAGGGAACCGTAGTTTACTAAAGAAGTTGAATCTCTTGTCAAGAGGAAGGAGGAGGCTTATGTAAAGATAAGATGTGAAGGCTTAATTAGGGCACTTAAGGGTTACAAGTTAGCCAGGAAAGACCTAATGAGAGAGCTAGGAAGAGCCAGGAGGGTACATGAGAAGTCTTTGGCAGGTAAGATCAAGGAAAACCCTAAAGCTTTCTACAGGTATGTCAGGAATAAAAGAATGACTAAGGTAAGATTAGGCAAAAATGAGTACTGCAGATGCTGGAGATTAGAATCAAGATTAGAGTGGTGCTGGAAAAGCACAGCAGGTCAGGCAGCATCCAAGGAGCAAGAAAATTGATGTTTTGGGCAAAAGCCCATTCCTGATGAAGGACTTTTGCCTGAAACATTGATTTTCCTGCTCCTCAGATACTGCCTGATCTGCTGTGCTTTTACAACACCACTCTAATCTTGAGGGTAAGATTAGGGCCAATCAGCCACAGTAGTGGGAAGTCGTGCGTAGAGTTTGAAGAGATAGGAGAAGTGCTAAATGAATATTTTTCATCAGTATTCACACAGGAAAAAGACAATTTTGTCGAGGAGAATACTGAAATACAGGTTATTAGATTAGACAGAATTGAGGTTCATATGGAGGTGGTGTTATCTATTTTCAACCTTTCCAGAATTGCTAAATCCCTTGGGCCAGATGGGATTTATCATAGGATTCTTTGGGAAGCTAAAGAGGAGATTACAGAGCCTTTGGCTTTAATCTTTATGTCATCATTGTCTACAGCAATAGTGCCAAAAGATGGAGGATAGCAAATGATGTCCCTTTGTTCAAGAAGGGGAGTAGAGACAACCCTGGAAATTATGGACCAGTGAGCCTTACTTCAGTTCTGGGCAAAGATTTGGAAAGGATTAAAGAGAGAGGATTTAAAATCATATAGAATGGAATAATTTGATTAGGGATAGTCAACATGGTTTTGTGAAGAGCAGGTTGTGCCTCACAAACCTTATTAAGTTCTTTGAGAAGGTGACCAAACAGGTGGATGAGGGTAAAGCAGTTTACGTGGTGTATATGGATTTCAGTAAAGCATTTGATAAGATTCCTTACAGTAGACTATTGCAGAAAATACAGAGACATGTAATTGAGGGTGATTTTGCATTTGGGTCAGAAATTGATGAGCTGGAAGAAGACAGAGTATGGTGGTTGATGGGACATGTTCATCCTGGAGTTCAGTTGCTAGTGGTGTACTGCAAGGATCTGTCTTGGATTCAACTACTGTTTGTCATTTTTAGAAATGATCTGTATGAGGGCGTAGAAAGATGGGTTAGTAAATTTGCAGATGACACTAAAGCCGGTATAGTTGTGGATAGTGCCCAAGGATGTTACAGGTGACAGAGGGACATAGATAAGCTGCAGAGCTGGGCTGAGAGGTGGCAAATGGAGTTTAATTCCAAAGTGAGGTGATTCACTTTGGAAGGAGTAACAGGGATGCAGAGTACTGGGCTAATGGTAACATTTTTGGTAGTGTGGATGAGCAGAGAGATCTTGGTGTCTATGTACAGAGATCCCTGAAAGTTGCCACCCAGGTTGATAGGGTTGTTAAGAAGCTGTACAGTGTGTTCACTTTTATTAGTAGAGATATTGAGTTTCAGAGCCATGAGGTCATGTTACAGCATGACCTCATGTTACATGTTACAAAACTCTGGTGCAGCACACTTGGAGTATTGCATACAGTTCTGGTCGCCGCATTATAGAACAGTGGAAGTATTGGAAAAGGTTCAGAGGAGATTTACAGGGATGTTGCCTGGTATGGAGAGAAGGTCATATCAGGAAAGGCTGCGGGACTTGAGGCTGTTTTCATTAGAGAGAAGAAGGTTGAGAGGTGACTTAATTGGTGCATACAAGATGATCGGAGGATTAGGTGAGGGAGACAGTGAGAGCCTTTTTCCTTGGATGGTGATGACTAACACGGGGGGACATAGCTTTAAATTGAGGGGTGATATTAGAGGTAGGTTCTTTATTCAAGAGTGTAGTATGGATGTGGAATGCCCTGCCTACAACAGTAGTGGACACACCAACATTAAGGGCATTTAAATGGTCATTGGATAGACATATGGATAATAATGGAATTGTGTATGTTAGATGGACTTTAGATTGGTTTTATAGGTCGGCACAACATCGAGGGCTGCAAGGCCTGTACTGTGCTGTAATGTTCTATGTTCTATGTCACTCAGCCAACTTTGAACTTATGCAAGTCCTTTTCTTTATATCACGGTATTAAACTTTGTTGACAAGCTTGCACTTCTGCTTTATTGCTTCCTTCACAAATTTGGTATGTCACACTCTTGGTTAGCTTTCCCTTTACCTCTAGCAGCTGAAGCATTATTTCACATTATAATTCTACTGTCTTCCCACTTGTTTTTGAACTGTCATTTACAGTAGGGTTTTGATTTATTGTGGTCACATGTACATAAGTACAGTGAAGAGCTTTGTTTGGGAGCAATCCAGGCAGGTCAGAGCAAACGAGGACATACAGATCGTAGAGTGCTTAGACTGAGCAAGACATTCAACTACACAGGAGGTGCACAAATCAAGATCAACATTAGCAAGATCAATATTATTTGAAGTTACAGAGTCCATTCAGCAGCCTAATAACGGCAGGGAAGAAGCTGTTCCTTAACCTGCTGGTGCATGTGTTCAAGCTTCTGTATCTGCTGCCTGATGGACGAGGTTGGAAGAGAGCATTAACAGGGTGGAAGGTATCTTTGATGATGTTGGCAGTCTTTCCTTGGCAACAATAAGTGTAAATGGAGTCCAAGAATGGGAGGTTGGCTTGTGTGATGGTCAAGGCTGTGCACACAACCTTCTGTAGTTTCTTTCGGTCCTGGGCAGAGCAGTTGCTGTCCCTGAATCTTCCCGTCTTCCTAGAATAGACTCTTTGTGATTGCCCTGTTTAGTTTTTTCCACTTAACACACCATTCATGATGTGGGTCAAATGACATGAGTTGGATTTCATATTTCAGATGATGATCATGGGAGGACTTGGCAATAGGTCTTGGTAATCTTTTGGGTAAGGAAGGTAATCGAAGGTTATTGCATAATACAGCATCGAGGCATCAATGGACAATGGGTAGAAAGTAAAGAAACACCATAGGTACAAAGACATCATAATTGTAATGTTTGGCAAAAATTGAACAGAAACCAATATTTTCCTTCTGGTAAGCTCACAGTTTTTTTGTGATATTAAGGCTTTTCCTTGGTACTATAGAAAATACTTATTCATAGTAGCAGCACTACAATCAATCTGTTCAAAGATATTAATACACACCTCTGAAGCAGGTGAGACTTGAACCTAGGCCTGCTGGTCCAGAGATAGGGACACTGCCACTGTACCACACAAACCCTCTGCTGCTCTTGGTAGAGTATATAGAGAGAGGAAAGACAGCTGTGCCTTATAGTTGTAAACTCTACTCTCTCTGTGACAATACCTTCTCTACTTTACTTTCTGCCCCTATTATGACAATCTTTGTAAAAAGCGTGCTAACCTTCTTGGTTTCAATTTTGATGAAAGATTAACCTAACTTTTCCTTGTAGAGATGCTCTATCTAGTTGCTGTAATATTACTTGCATTTCTCAGTTTCTATTTTGCATTGTGCAACTGGCGTTGTTTTTTTTAAATATAGGTCATTTGGTGCTTTCCTAGAGTGCCAGTAATTGGGAGTTAACTTGATGCTATGTCTCTGCGATAGAAGCTCTGTCCTCTCATTGCCAGGAGGTTTGTGATGACTAGAAAATAATCAAAAGTGCTTGGCAATGTTTATGTCTGTCCACTTGCCTATTGCAGGTACGGTATTTAAATGGTTAATCCAGTTCAGTTGTTGGTCAATGGTAACCCTATGGATGTTGATAGTGGGGCTTAGAGATGATAATACCACTGAATATCACGGGGCCAAGATTACATTATCTTTTGTTGAAGATAGCCATTGCCTGACTCTAGTGTGATGCAAATATTACTTGCCACATGTCAGCCCAACCTGGATATTGTCCTGATCTTGCTGCATTTGGAAAAAGACTGTTTCAATTTCTGAGGAAACATGAATGATGCTGAACATTGTGCAATCATCAGCAAATATTCCCATTTCTGACCTAATGATGAAGTATTGATTAAGCAGCTGAAAATGGTTGGACCTGGGAAAATCCCCTCAAGAAAACCTGCAGAAATGACCTGCAGCTCAGATAACTGACCTTCAACAATCATAACCATCTTCCATTGTGCCAGGTTTGACTCCAGCCAACAGTGAGAAATACATGTTCTTTTTATAGTTGAATTCACTACCACCTTGTTTTTTGACAAAGGGTCAGTTAGACTCGAAACGTCAGCTCTTTTCTCTCCTTACAGATACTGCCAGACCTGCTGAGATTTTCCAGCATTTTCTCTTTTGGTTTCAGATTCCAGCATCCGCAGTAATTTGCTTTTATCCACCTTGTTTTTTAATGTCTGTGACGATGCTGCTGCATTAACAAAGTTATGTTGTCTTTTTTTTCAGAGGGGTCATAAAGGCAGAGGTTCCGTTATGCCTGGAAATATCTGGTGGGTGGCACGGTGGCACAGTGGTTAGCACTGCTGCCTCACAGCACCAGAGACCCAGGTTCAATTCCCGACTCAGGCGACTGACTGTGTGGAGTTTGCACATTCTCCCCGTGTCTGCGTGGGTTTCCTCCGGGTGCTCCGGTTTCTTCCCTCAGTCCAAAGATGTGCACGTCAGGTGACTTGGCCATGCTAAATTGCCCGTAGTGTTAGGTAAAGGGGTAAATGCACGGGAATGGGTGGGTTGCGGGTCGGTGTGGACTTGTTGGGCCGAAGGGCCTGTTTCCACACTGTAAGTAATCTAATCTATTTGAAAAAGCTTTTAAGCGAATGCTTTTAAAACACTTGTACAATGAAAGGGGAGTGGTCTGTTCTCCCACTTCAGGGTTTGGTTTGGTTTGGTTTTAGCAAGCTGCTGGTCAAGTTTTAGCTGGGAATCCACAGAAGCTCTTGAGGACCTGTAGCAGTTCCATGCTGATCCTCTATCTGACATCTCCCTTGTAAGAAGCTGGGTTTGATTTTACCTTTTTTATCAAGGGGGTGTTTATGGGGATGTTTCAAGTATTTGGAACAGCATCATTAAGTTTCATTCTCGTGTTGATTGCGTTTTCAAATAGTTCTGTTATTCTAAATTTGGTTTTCTTTTGTTCATATGTAAATAAATTCTGTTTTGTTTAAAACAGTGGTTTGGCCAGTTGCACCACTCCTGGAATATCCACTGTACATCTGCTTTAAACAACTAAAAGATTTAGAGTCTGGGCTACCTTCTTGAAATATTTTGAGGGGGTCTGGCCTGATACATAATAAAGGGATCTTGATCAAATAGATCAGTGGGCTGAAAAATGCCAGATGGAGTTTGATCTGGATAAATACGAAGCATTGCATTTTGGTACAACAAACAGGGGGAGGGCTTATACAATGAATTGTAGGGCCTTAGGTAATGTTGTAGAACAGCGGGAACTACGGATTCAGGTACATAATTCTTTGAAGTTTGCAACATTTATAGATAGGGTGGTTAAAAAGGCATTTAGCACACTTGCCTTCATTGCTCAGTCTCTTTGAGAATAGGAAGTGGGAAGTCCTGTTTAGGTTGCACTGGAATACTGCATCCAATTCTAGTTGCCTAGGAAGAATATTGTTAAGCTGGAGAGGGTTCAGAAGAGATTTACCATGATATTACTGGGTATGGAAGGTTTGAGTTGGAAAGAAAGGTCGGATAGGCTGGGACATCTTTCACTGGAAAGTAGGAGGTTGAGAGGCATCCTTATAGAAGTGTACAAATAAAGCTAATGGTAGTCATTTTATTTTCTTAGGATGGAGGATTTCAAGACGGGGGGCACATTTTTAAGGTGAGAGGAGAGATTTAAAAAGAACATGAGAGGCAAACTTTTTTACACAGAGGGTGTTTTGTATATGGAATGAACCCCCCGAGGAAGTGGTTGATGTGGGTACAATTACAACATTCAAAGGACATTTGGTTAAGTACATGAATAGGAAATGTTTGGATGGATATGGGCCAGGAATTGGTAGGTAGGACTCGTTTAGTTTGTGATTATGTTCAGCATGAACTGGTTGGACTGAAGGGTTTGTTTTTATGCTGTGTGGTTCTATGATGCTATGTCGAGAGGGATTGAAATATCTTATTTGAATTCCAGCTTTATGCCTGAGTAATCAAAGTTGATACTTCTCCAAATGTTTTGAACTTCATTTCATTGGATAAGTTCCAACAGAGATTTCAGTGTTCAAAAGAATTTTAAAGGAAACATGCATCTAATAATTGACACTCTGGTTTATGTGTTGCTATTTCATTTTGCTAAGCCATTGTTTGGTACCACAACTACAACTGATGGACATGACTGTACTAGTGCCAAGATCAATTATCTCACTGATATGGTTCAGCTGCTTAGCCCGAACAAAATACGGTTTTATCAATTTACTAAATATGATTTGTTCAGAAAGATACTACAAAGAATAATGTTGTATCAATGGTATATTCATCATTAACTTTCTGTTATTGTTCCTTTAGCCATTGAGATTCCATAACATAAAAGACATTTTTTCTTGTGGCAGAGCAGTAGTAACAGGGGAGTTAATCATTGGGGAACAGACAAGTGATTCTGCAATGATCGATGTGACTCCAGGATTGTATATTTCCTCGGTGTTTGGGTCAAGGATGGCACAGAGCACCCTCTGGAGGAGGGTGAACAGCCAGCAGTCATGGTCCATGTTATACAAGTGATGTAGGGGGGAAAGGGGCTGTGATTCTGCAGTCAGAATTTGGGGAGGTAGATAGGAAATTAGCAAGTAGGACCTCAAAATGTGCACGCAATCTTCATTATCTGCAGGGATCAGGGCACAATCTCCTTTGGATAACGTAAAACCGCTGATAGCTTTAGGATGGGAATTCCCTTCCTATCCTGGCAGATCTTGAAGTACTGCACAATCTGTCAGGACCTGTCAATGAGGAAAAATAAAATTGTGTCTGGGGTCAAGCTCGTGAGGAGGTTAAACCATGGATAATGAGGATCAAGTATAGTAATCTCTGGAATACTTCCAGTACCCCCGTGCGCAATTGAGTGTAGATGTAGAAGGATAAGACAAATATGTGGCAGAAGAGATGATGCGGGGGAGAGCTTCAAATTCCTGAGACACTGGGACTAGCACTGGGAAAGAAGGCAGTTGGTCAGGCTGGATGAGTTGCACAACCACCAGATGAAGAAGCAGCGCTCCAAAAGCTAGTGCTTTCAAAAAAACCTGTTGGACTATAACCTGGTGTTGTGTGATTTATAACTTTGCAAATAGTTGCAAAGGTTGCAAAGATAAATCTAACAATTACGGACAAGTCAGTTTAACGTTAGTAGTGGAGAAATGTCTGAAAACAACAATTTGGGATAGAATTAACAGACATATGGACAAAAGTGGGTTAATTAGGGAGAGCCAACATGGATGTGTTAAGGGATAAATATGTTAACTAACTTACTGGAGTTATTTGAGGAGGTAACAGAGAGGGTTGATGAGGGTAATGCTGCTGTTATGGGAAACATGCATTTCCAAAAGATATTTGACAAAATGCAAATAGGAGACTCCCAAGAAAGTTTATAGTTCATTAAAAGGGACAATAACATGGATTAAAAATTGTTGAGCAATAGGAAGCAAAGTATTTGTTAATGGATGTTTTTCAGACTGGTTTGTGTGGAAGGTTTGTAATCGATTCCTCATGGATCAATACTGGGATCCTTGCTTTTCCTGATTTATATTAATGTCTAGATTTTAAAGTACAGGGGACAATTTAAAATTTTAAAATTTTGCCGATGGTACAAAACTTGGAAGTATTATAGACTGCAAGAAAAGCAGTATGAAACTTCAAAAGAACATTAATAAGTTGATGGAGTGGGTAGATAGATGGGTGATGAAATTCAATGTGGAGAAGTGCAATGTGATCTATTTTGATAGAAAGAACACAGAATGAGAGTATAAAAGGTACAACTCGTAAAAGGTGTGCCGGACAGAGAAGCTTAGTTTATTATGTATACAGGTCATTAAAGGTGACAAACCAAGTACATTGTGGTTAATAAATTATACAGTATCATAGCTTCACTGGTAGTTACATAGAGGACGGGAACACAGAGGATCGGTCTAAGAACCTAGTTGCATATCACCTGGAATATTGTATACAGTTCTTGATGCCACACTTCAGGAATATGTGAACACATTGGTGAGAGTGCAGAAAAGGTTTGAGAATGATTCTGTGGATCAGAAATGGCAGTTACAAAGATAGATTGGAGATGTTGTGACTGTTTTGCTTGGACTGAAGGCTAAGAGGATAATTGAAATTTTCAAAATCATAAGTGATCTGGACAAAACAGGGAGAAATTATTCCTGCCTATAGAAGGATCAAGAATCAGAGTGCGCAGATTTAAGATGATTTGAAGAAGAGGTGAATGTGATGTGAGAAAAGGAACTTTTTCACACAATGAGTGGTGTGGGTCTGGAATGGACTACTTGGAAGTGGTTTGGCATAGGTTTAATCGAGGCTTTCAACAGGGAATTGGATAGTTATTTAAATAAAAGTAATGTGCAAAATTGGGCAAGGGAGGGAGAATGACACTAAAACATAACGCTCATTTCTAGACTTGGTGCGTATGGGTCGAATGATAATTCTGTGGTGGATACATATACAAAAAGGAATATAAAAGTAGGGAAACCAGCTTACCTACAAAAATTTTGAGTTTAAATATGTTTCAAATTTGCTGGTCTATTATAAATTGGAAGAAAATGAGTAATTAGTGAGCCACATGCATGATATCTTTTATGTATTCTTGGATTACAAGGAACACTTAAGTTTGCAGACAATCCATAGATGGCCTGAGGTGGTTTTTGGTGGGCTTGGTTCTTGAACTGTTGCAGGCCTTAAGGTGTAGATGGTCTCATAATGATGTAGGTAGGAACTTCAAGGTTTTTGACCCAATGCCAATGAAGGATTACACTATATATGTTTAAGTCAAGGATGTGTGTGGCTCTGAAGGGGCTTGAAGATGATCCTATTTTTCCAATCCTGCTGACTGCTGCCCTTAATTCCCATGTGATGCAAATTGAAGCTGGGCCCTCAGGGCCCAGAGC
The DNA here is from genome assembly GCF_037043375.1 of Chiloscyllium plagiosum. Classification (NCBI taxonomy): domain Eukaryota; kingdom Metazoa; phylum Chordata; class Chondrichthyes; order Orectolobiformes; family Hemiscylliidae; genus Chiloscyllium; species Chiloscyllium plagiosum. Next base: position 71,804,277 of record NW_028270148.1, on the reverse strand, counting down.
TGCTTGAGGCCCTTCTGTGAGTCCTTTTTAGTCTCCCTCTTTGAAAGTGAGCAGTCTCCCGCCAGCTATTCTGCAGCTTTATGAGCACTAGGACAGTCAAAGGCACATCAAAGACAGGCACAAAGGGGAGTGTAAAAAGCTGAATAGTTTTGTGTTTATTATTGCCTTGTTGAATGAAGTTATTGTGGAAATGGCTCTTTTTTATTTCAGGATTATAGCCAGTAGAAAGATGGAGATGATTGGAATTGCAATGTTTGGATGTAATTTCAGGCAGACAATGTGGTGCTGGAAAAGCACAGCAGGTCAGGCAGCATCCGAGGAGCAGGAGAATCGATGTTTCAGGCATAAGCCCTTCATCAGGAAATGTTCCTGATTCCTGATGAAGGGCTTATGCCCGAACTGTCAATTTTCCTTCTCCTCGGATGCTGCCTGACTTGCTGTGCTTTTCCAGCACCACACTCTTCAGTCTGATCTCCGGCATCTGCAGTCCTCACATTCTCCCTGTGATTTCAAGCAACTGATATTTAATTAGGTCAAAAGTCACACAACATCAGGTTATAGTCAGAAATCACAAACTTTTGGAGTGCTGCTCCTTTGTCAGGTGGCGAGGGAGCAGTGCTCTGAAAGCTTCTGATTTCAAATAAACTGCAGGACCGTAACGTGGTGTTGTGTAACCTCTGACCTTGTCTACTGTAGTCCAACATTGGCACCTCCACATCATGATATTTAATTAGTTTGTTGATGTATCTTTTGTGAAGAGGTCCTGATGCCTCTTCTGTGCATAGCTTCCCATCTCTGTTAGAGGTTTACCTTCAAGTCATGCTGGAGTCCAAGATTAATAGTGAATCTAGCCTTCATTGCTGAAAGCAGGCTCCCTCCCTGAGAGACCTTCGAGCTCCTGCAGCCTCCTATAATGTTCAACACACTAATTTGACTTTTTCTGCCGCAGTATCTCAGCTGGATGTCACATGATAAGCCCTTTAAAAAAGCACAGTTGTAGGCTTGTTTGTGTAGCTGAACAGTTGATCATCTGGGAGTGATAAACAGAGGATATTAGCAGGACCTGCATCTGATTGTGCAACAATTCAGTGCTAAAAACACTGACCTCACATCAAACCACAATGCTTACTTCCGGTGCCTATACAGCATACACGCCCATAAAGCCCACATTTTGTTCAGGATGTGACATACCATAAACAGCTGGAAGCAATCTGGCTAATATTTTAGAAGTGTTGGGCTCCCATTGTGTCAGCGCAGCCACATGGTGGAGCTGGATTTTGTAATCTTTATATATGTCCGTATACAATATTCCAAGCCTAACTCATTTCAATATTTGAATGTTGCTCCCAGCATGTTGCTTACGACAAGCAAGGAGAATGCTGAATTCAAAGAGGCACGCTCCCATGAACAGCAATAGCCACTTGTGCCTACACAACAATGGCTCAGAATAGCATCAGGTATCCTGGATGGCCCAAGTAGAAAGTCAGGGACACCAGAAAAACCTTATTTAAAGAAAGGGAATAATCTTTCCACTTTCCTGTTGTAGTAGATTGCTATAGGAAATATGCACTGGGTACATTACCCAAGTGCATCCCTTGCATCTGCCTGGAGCAGAGTATGTCTGTAACCTTCTTCTCCGGTGAGTTGATCCTTTTATGGCCCTACTTCTCTGCCCTGGTGGCAACACATGGGATTATCCAGTGTCCAGCAAGTTCTGATCCTGAATCTAGATTTCCCCAAACATACGTGCAGTACCAGTTGGTGACTGGTGGCCGCATTGGTAAATCAAAAGACAGTACCTCTTCAGAGATATAGCTCTCCAGAAATTATTTTGGTAAGAATGGGACAGGAGCTGAACTTTACAGAGTGAAACATTATAAGGACATACCCCCCAGACCACAATTTAGAGATATAAGTGCCTTCTAGTTTTTTTTTAAATCAGCTTGGCTGTATAATGATATACCTTTGTGAGACATTCTCAGGTAGGACTTAAATGCAAACCTTCTGGACACTACCACTTCAACAAACTCTTGTTTATTGTATGTCTTTTCAAAAACAAACTTGTTCTGCACGAGGTGAGACCCAGATGTAGGGACCATATGACCACGCTGCAAAACCATTGTATAGGCTTTTGTTAATTGACTTGTTAATTTAAAAAATATTCTGAGCAAATGGGACTTGCACTGAGAACCTCTGGGCCGTGGGGGAGAGGGAATCTACCAGTAGGCCACAAGACCACACACTCCATGTCACGTTTAAATTGTTTTTAATCAACCTGTTCAGACATGTGATAACACAACTCCAAGGCAGATGGGACTCAAACCCAGATGATCTGGTGCAAAGTTAAAGACACTACCACTGCACCACAAGACCACTCACATCAGTTTTATGTGGTCAAGTTAAACTCAAGTTCATGCCCTCCACTTGCGTGAATTAAATACATTTGATAGACAGCTAAGGAAGGGGCTATTGTGATACAGTGATAGTGTCCCTGTCTCTGGGCCAGAAGTCAATAGACAATAGACAATAGGTGCAGGAGTAGGCTATTCTGCCCTTCAAGCCTGCACCACCATTCAATTTGATCATGGCTGATCATCCTGGTTCCTGCCTTATCTCCATAACCCTTGATTCCACTATCCTTGAGAGCTCTATCCAACTCTTTCTTAAATGAATCCAGAGACTGGGCCTCCACTGCCCTCTGGAGCAGAGCATTCCACACAGCCACCACTCTCTGGGTGAAGAAGTTTCTCCTCATCTCTGTCCTAAATGGTCTACCCTGTATTTTTAAGCTGTGTCATCTGGTTCGGCACTCACCCATCAGCGGAAACATGTTTCTTGCCTCCAGAATATCCAATCCTTTAATAATCTTATATGTCTCAATCAGATCCCCTCTCAGTCTTCTAAAGTCAAGGGTATACGAGCCCAGTCGCTCCAGTCTTTCAGCGTAAGGTAGTCCCGCCATTCCAGGAATTGACCTTGTGAACCTACGCTGCACTCCCTCAATAGCCAGAATGTCTTTCCTCAAATTTAGAGACCAGAACTGCACACAGTACTCCAGGTGTGGTCTCACCAGGGCCCTGTACAGCTGCAGAAGAACCTTTTTGCTTCTATACTCAATCCCTCTTGTTATGAAGGCCAGCATGCTATTAGCCTTCTTCACTACCTGCTGTACCTGCATGCTTACCTTCATTGACTGGTGTACAAGAACACCCAGATCTCTTTGTACTGTCTCTTTACCTAAATTGATTCCATTTAGGTAGTAATCTGCCTTCCTGTTCTTGCCACTAAAATGGATAACCATACATTTATCCACATTAAACTGCATCTGCCATGCATCTGACCACTCACCTAACCTGTCCAGGTCACCCTGTAATCTCCTAACATCCTTATCACATTTCACCCTGCCACCCAGCTTAGTATCATCAGCAAATTTGCTAATGTTATTACTAATACCATCTTCTATATCATTAATATATATTGTAAAAAGCTGCGGTCCCAGCACTGATCCCTGCGGTACCCCACTGGTCACTGCCTGCCATTCCGAAATGGAGCCGTTTATCACTACTCTTTGTTTCCTGTCAGCCAACCAACTTTCAATCCAGTACTTTGCCCCCAATACCATGCGCCCTAATTTTGCTCACTAACCTCCTATGTGGGACTTTATCAAAAGCTTTCTGAAAGTCCAGGTACACTACATCTACTGGATCTCCCTCATCCATCTTCAGAGTTACATCCTCAAAAAATTCCAAAAGATTAGTCAAGCATGATTTCCCCTTCATAAATCCATGCTGACTCTGACCTATCCTGTTACTACTATCCAGATGTGTCATAATTTCATCCTTTATAATAGACTCCAGCATCTTTCCCATCACTGAGGTCAGACTAACTGGTCTATAATTTCCTGCTTTCTCTCCCCCACCTTTCTTAAAAAGTGGTACAACATTAGCCACCCTCCAATATAGGAACTGATCCCGAATCTATCGAACTCTGGAAAATAATCACCAACGCTTCCACGATTTCCCGAGCCACCTCCTTCAGTACCCTGGGATGGAGACCATCAGGCCCCAGGGACTTATCAACCTTCAGACCTAACAGTCTCTCCAACACCAATTCCTGGCAAATATAAATTCCCTTCAGTTCAGGTCCTTCAGCCACTGTTACCTCAGGGAGATTGCTTGTGTCTTCCCCAGTGAACACAGATCTGAAATACCAATTCAATTCTTCTGCCATTTCTTTGTTCCCCATAATATATTCCCCTGTTTCTGTCTTCAAGGGGCCAATTTTAGTCTTAACCATTTTTTTGCCCTTCACATACCTAAAAAGGTTTTTACTATCCTCCTTTATATTATTGACCAGTTTACCTTTGTACCTCATTTTTTCTCTGCGTATTTCCTTCTTAGTAATCTTCTGTTGTTCTTTAAAAGCTTCCCAGTCCTACGTTTTCCCACTTATCTTTGCTATGTTATACTTTTTCTCTTTTAACTTTACATGTTTCTTAACTTCCCTCGTCAGCCACGGCCACTCATGCCTCCTCCTAGGATCTTTCTTCCTTTTTGGAATGAACTGATCCTGCATCTTCTGCATTATACACAGAAATATCCGCCATTGTTCCTCCACTGTCATCCCTGCTAAGGTATTGCACCATTGAACTTTGGCCAGCTCCTCCCTCATAGCTCCATAGTTCCCTTTATTCAACAGAAATATTGTCACTTCCGATTGTACCCTCTCCCTCTCAAATTGCAGATTGAAGCTTATTGTATTATGGTCACTACTTCCCAATGGCTCCTTCACTTCGAGGTCCCTGATCAATTCTGGTTCGTTGCACAATACCAGATCCAGATTTGTCTTTTCCCTGGTAGGCTCCAGCACCAGCTGTTCTAAGAATCCATCTCGGAGGCACTCCACAAAGTCTCTTTCTTGAGGTCCAATGCCATCCTGACTCTCCCAGTCTACCTGCATGTTGAAATCCCCCATAACAACTGTAGTAACATCTTTGCGACAGGCCAATTTCAGCTCCTGATTCAACTTACATCCGACATCCAGACTACTGTTTGGGGGCCTGTAGATAACTCCCAAGAGGGTCTTTTTACCCTTAGAATTTCTCAGCTCTATCCACACTGACTCTACATCCCCTGATTCTAGGTCCCCCCGCGCAAGGGACGGAATATCATCCCTTACCAATATAGCCACTCCACCCCCTCTGCCCATCAGTCTGTCCTTACAACAGCACGTGTAGCCTTGAATATTCATTTCCCAGGCCCTGGCCACTTGAAGCCACGTCTCAGTTATCCCCACAATATAGTATCTACCAATTTCCAAAAGAGCCTCAAGCTCATCCATCTTATTTCTAATGCTTTGTGCATTCATATATAGTATTTTTAATTTGTTACTGCCCTCACCCTTCCCATCAACTCCTATTTCACTCAACCGTACAGCATGATCCCTTTCCGAGTTTTCTGCCTCATTGATACAGTTGTCTTTCTTGACTTCCCTTGTCCTAACTTTCCCTTCAATTTCCTTCTTAAACATCCAGTTTGTCCCCTCCCCCCCGCTACTTAGTTTAAATGTAGCTGTGTTGCAGTAGCAAACCTGCCTGCCAGAATGCTGGTCCCTAACCTATTAAGGTGCAAACCATTTTTCTTGTATAATTTATGCTTACCATAAAACATACCCCAGTGATCCAAGAATTTAAATCCTTGCTTCCTGCACCAGTTCCCCAGCCACATGTTCAAGTCCATTATCTCCCTGTTTCTGGCCTCACCAGCCTGAGGAACTGGAAGCAAACTGGAGATAACCACCCTGGACGTCCTGCTTTTCAGCCTTCTTCCTAGTTCTCCGAAGTTCCGCTGTAGTATGTTCCTCCTCTTCTTCCCGACATCATTTGTGCCGACATGTACCACCACCTCTGGCTCTTCACCTTCGTCCTTGAGGATTTCCTGCACTCTGTCTGTGATGTCTTTAACCCTGGCACCAGGAAGGCAACACACCATCCTTAAGTCCCACCTGCTGCCACAAAAACCCGGGTCAGTTCCTCTCACTATGGAGTCCCCTATTACCATGGCTCTGTGCGATGTCTGACTCCTCGGCTTTGCCTCCACGCCAACTTTTGATTGACAGACCTGGCCGCCTCATCTGTCTCTACTGTTTCCAAAAGATTCAACTTGTTCCTGACAGGTACTTCCCACGGGGTCTCTTGCACCTGTCTCCTCTCTGCCTTCCTCATCGTCTGCTCTCTTCTGGTATGGTCGGTATAATAACCTCGCTGAAGGTCTTGTCCAGAAAGATCTCATTCTCTCGGATGAGCCTAAGGTCCTCGAGTTCTTTCATCAGTGCTGCAATATACTGTGTCAGTAGCTGAACATACACACATTTTCCACACTTATACGAGCCAGACACACCAGAGTCGTTGACCTCCCACATCAAGCACGTAGCACACTGAACCAGCTTGGCAGTCATGTCTTCACCCTCTTCAACTGTGGCGTAATCACTTCACTCAACCTCCTTGTCAAAGACTCCTGAGCTAAAGCCTCACACTACAATCCACAGGAACTTCCTTGGACCCTCTTTTTGGGGCAAGTCTGTGGACTTTTAATTTAGGTTAGAAGAGGAGGGAGGGAGGGAGGCCCTACTTTGTAGGACCTGGGGTCTAGAACACACCCACTCAAATAACAATCACTTACCTTCCTGACCGGCTTTGCACTCTGACTTCACTTCCGCCTAGCACCCGCCATTCTCTGCTGCAAAAAGACCATTGGCGTTGAGGTAAGTTCTTAAATAACAATCTTAAATTCAAGTCCCATCTGTCCTAAAGATGTATTGTAACATGCCTGAGCTGATTAATTCAAAATATCTGGACAACTAACAAGAGGTCTGTGGGTCTTATGGAATGATAATATTCCTACCTCTGAACTTGAAGAGCTCGGTTCAAGTCCACCAACGATTTGTTAGCTACATAAGTGCGTCATGACACATCCAAACAGGAATTGAATTTAAAATCAATAAGGCAGGTCTGTATTTGATAATGCTCTTCAGGGTGAGGCTTCCCACCTGGTCAGACAGCAACGTTAAGAATATACTAACACAGATTAGCTATTTAGTCACTTGTGCCTGTCATTTTGGATCATGACTGATCTGCAATCTAATGCCATATTCTTTATCTTATGCCACACAATATCTCAGTCTAATAAAAATCTATTAACCTCACTTTTAAAATTAATAATCAATTCAGCATTTATTGCCATTTGTAGACAAGTTCAAAACATCCACCCCAATTCATGTGAGGAAGTGTTTCCTTATTTCAGATAAAAACTGAAAGAACTGCAGATGCTGGAAATCAGAAACTGAAACAGAAATTGCTGGAAAAGCTCAGCAGGTCTAGCAGCATTTGTGGAGAGAAATCAGAGTTAATTTTTCATGTCCAGTGACCCTTTCCCAGAAACGGTACCTCTGATTTCTCTCCACAGATGGTGCCAGACCTGCTGAGCTTTTCCAGCAATTTCTGTTTTCCTTTCCTTATTTCAATCCCAGAATGTCTGCGTCTAATTTTTCGATTGTGCCCCCTGGTCATAGTGTCCAAACAGCAGAATTAGTCTCTCTTTACCCAGTTTGTACCCCTTCATATCTTGTTGAATACACTCAAATCACCACTTAACATTTTACATTTGAGAGAATACAGCCCTAATTCGAGTAATCCCTCTTCTGTCAAGATTCTTTAAGAGTTGATTTTGTTAAGACAGATCTGATTATCAAATATCCTTTCTGCCTTGTTTGGTTCAATAATCTCAGTATGCTAACTGGCAGTGGTTACTGGCCCAGCTTGGTGCACACAAAAACATAAAGGAAAGCACAAGCTTTTCACATTTAGAGTAGGCTATAAATTATTATAAAAGGCTTGGATATATAAGTACTTTCTTAGAGTTAAAATTACTTTAGAAATCATTCACTGTTGTGATCTAACAACCTATTATGCTATTGGAATGCTTTGATTACACTATGGCCTTGTTGCACATTCCATGCCAATCATTATTTTATATGCCAGTCTTTTCAGTTACACACATTCAATAGCAGCCATTTGAATTCCTTCCCGGTTTTCAGCTTTACTGCACTGTTAGGATCAAAACGTATAACTTAGTTATTTACAGAGCATTCACTTTCCTTAAAAATAATACATGTTAAAGCATCAAAGAAATGTGGTCCCTCTTTTGGGAAAGTGAAGATTAATTATTTTGTTTGGCACTTCACCCAATAGCAAATGTGACTCAAACAATTCTGCTAACATTGTAAATTATTTCTCCCAAGCATTCTTTTTCTCACAAAGGTAAGATGATGGCTGATAGAAATCTGTAACAATGATGATTCTCAGGGACGGAACTGAATGTTCATTAAAGAATTAACAAAACTTATTTGCAGATCTTCCCCAATAACTCCAATATATAATGCAGATATAGACAATGCTGAGAAGGAATATCCCAGATCTTTTTTTTAGTTTGTCGACCTTAGACAAGACTGTGACAGAAGAACTACCATTAGCCTTTGAGACTTTGGTTCAAGGAGGACTAATTCAAGCTGGATTCCCATTTCCCCATCCAGTGACTTTTACTGGAAAATGAATGTGTGGCCAATGAGATTGGTACAGGATTGTTCCAATTGTGATGTCCACATGGTCTGAACATTAAGTGTGAGAACCTTGGCTTTATGACCTTGTTATTGCTGATGCTGTGGATGCTCTAAAACAGAAAATTGGTTCTGACCACTGGTACTTCATACCTGTTTTTGTGTGTGTGTGTGTGTGTGTGTGTGTGTGTGTGTGTGTGTGTGTGTGTGTGTGTGTGTGTGTGTGTGTGTGTGTGTGTGTGTGTCTCTCCAGCCATCCATCCACCAGGAAGACATCAAGCACACCCGCCTAGTTTTCCCTGTGGTATTATGGGCAGAATATAATTCCTCATTCATAGGTCCTCTGTGCCCAAATGATGGACCTGTCATCAGGAATGGGAGCCTACTGAAAACCATTCCTCCAATTCTTGCTCTCTAACTCTTTTTCCTCCCTCACCAACAACTCATATCCCTCCCACATTCCATACCTAGAGATAAAGTGGCAATGAGTAGATTCTAACCAAGTGAGGATGCCCACTTTGAAGAAGTTCTCTGCCAGCCTCCTGCCTGTCTATAATGAGTAGCTTCAAGAAGTAGTCACAACTTCTGATAATGGTGCCATTGCAGGAGAGGTATCAGTCTCTGATTAGTGACAGGTCTTGGGGGACAAGGTTTTCCAACCTATTGCTAACTATGTTGTGCCTGCCAGAGGGACGTGACATGGCACTCCTACTGATTCACTAACTGGTGTGCAGGATTGCTGTCACCAACATTAAATTCCATCCAATGGCTTTGATCTTATTAATATTTAATTGAAGAAAATTTCTGCTCACTCCATATTGAATTGTGGAGAACTAGTCTGTAAAGTGAGGTTTGAACACATGGCAGGCCCAAAGATTGTGAAACAAGGTTTCTCTATAACTCTGGCATCAGGTCATTACAAACAGAAAGAGAAATTACGGATAAACAAGAAAGTACTTACAATATGCACAGAGAACAAATCCTGTGGGTTACCTTTGCCTGATCAGCCCTTTGTCTATCTGTGTCCCTTCCCATTAGTCTTCCTTCTACCAAAGACATCTTTTCTTCCAGTACAAGTCCAACTGCTCCAATTATTATCCCTCACAGTCACCACCATTTGATGGATGTCTCATTACAAGTATAATCATTTAGTGGAGGAGTAGAAAAAGAATGTCCAACAGCACTGTGCAGCCAATAAAAGTGTTTTGAAGTACAGTCAATTATGTACTGTAAACAATTTTCTACTATTTATACAGTACCAGTGTTTCTTCTGTAATACCCTTGTTACTCTGTTTCTGGATCCTTCTCACTCAAGTTTTCCTAAATGTCACACCTGCCTATTTGTCACATTGGACACCATTAATCAATGTTACAAAAGCTTTTCCTCCAGTCTGGTATTCTGTATTCAAAGCACAGAATGAAGTTATTTGACCAAGCAGTCGCTGAAGCTGCCCTTAGAGACTGCAGACACAGTAGGTGTCATAGATTGCTCCACTAGAGTCTTAGACAACGTACATTTCAATCAACATGTAAATACAAATATCTGCCCATTTATTTCAATGCTGTTGTTCTGTGTACAAGTTAGCGGCTGCTTTGCTTATATTACAAGTGCCTACATTTCAGAAATATTTCTTTGTCTGTAAAGTGCATTGGAAACTCCTGAGCTTATAGCAAGGGATTATTTTCTATCCATAACTCTGAGATGGATTGAAGTTTTGGTCAGATTACCTCAGGACAGTATTGCAATCAACTGAGGTAGCAGTGACAATGATAATTAACAATTTAACCTCCATTTCATGCTGAGTTTCTTCCCTTCCCCTCTTTCTTTCAAGCATTGACTCTTTCTGTGATATTGCCCGAATGATGATTTCTCAATGTTGATCCTTGGTGGTGAATATTGACAAATCATTTGACTTTGAGGCCCACCATAGCCCAGAGACACTCAAGCCAATTGTAGTCAGCATAGTGCCTCCTCAGTCACAACACAAAAAGCCAGGAATGAAAACAGAAAACACTGCAGGACAATTAGAGAAAAACTTGGGGGAACATATTGCATGTGTGCTCTTCATCAGATCTGAAGATGCAAAAATGAGGAAGGATTGTAGTCAATTCGTGAAAATTAGAGCTTAAAGGACAGTGTGCTGCAAGAATCAATAGATATTATAAATGCAGAAAATGAGAGTGATTGGGAAGAACAACTGACATGCTTCTTAACAGGAAACTATTGAAGTTAATAAACAATTATTGGTGAGGTGATGGAAACATAAAAAGAACAAAATAATGTGCAAATATTTGGGAGGATGAAAAAACACAGCAGAGGCTCACAGAAACAGAAAGGTATGAAAACAGGGAATTTGAAAAAAGAAAACAATCAAATTAACCAGGATTGAACCTAAAAACATATACACCTTTATGGTTCACTGCTGTTCATTGCAAAACTTTTACCCACTGAGTGAGTGGAAGATTAAATTAGTCCTTTCAATCAAGAATTATTTCACTTCATTGGAAATGTTGGTAGTTGTACAATCTTTGGGAGTACATCGCTTCCAACATAAATTTTCCCCTTGCCTTTGCTGAATCAGTTTTTATATTGTTATAATAGATATTTCTGTCTAACTGCTCATAATAACTAATTGTAGATAAGACTGAAGGCCAGTTTCCATTCACAGTGCAGTGACAACAATGAACAATTCAACACTTTATAAAAGGAAAGGCAGCAACCCACATGTTGACATATTTTGCTCTTTAGACAATTCAAGGTCCAGCAACCCTTTAAAGAAAGTATTTTCAGTTTAATGTCAAGGAAACAATAATTTTCCATACACCCTATTCATTGTATTTGTATTTAATGCAAGGACAGTCCTGCCAGAGTTAGGAGTATTATTAAACACCATAGTTGGAATTGAGATCACTTCCTGAATTTTTGCCTATTTTAGTCATGATTTTTCCAGCATTCCCCTTTATTTTGAGCACTTGTTGCAGTTTACAGATCCAGGTGAGGCAATACAATAGTGGTCGTGTTATCGGACTATCAATCTAGAACACTGAGCTAATGTTCATGAATTTCAACTCCATCATGGCAGATGGTGAAATTTGTATTTCAGATGAATCTGCAAACAAAAAAACAAGGCTAGAGGCTACAGTGTGACTACCATAGATTGTTGTAAAAATACATCTGCTTCATTAATGTCCTTTAGGGAAGAAAAATTGCCATACTTACCTGGTCTGGCTTATATGTGACTTCAGACCCAGAACAATGTAGTTGATTCTTGACTGCTCCCTCGGCAATGAGGGATTGACAATAAATACTGGTTTAGCCAGTGATGCCTACATCCCATGAATGAATTTAAAAACTCAGTTTGAAATTATTGTACTGAGTTATCCAAGACTCCATTCTGTAATACCCATTGGCAATGTAAGAAACTTTACCAAACCAAAATCCAGCCACCTTTATGCAGGCCAAGTGTTGGTGACAGAATTGGAAGTTCTTGGGCACACAGCCTGGCAGGGCACATTTAATTTTTCATATTTCTGGTTTGGATGACGTGAGAGTAACGCCTTAGTGTGTACCCCCATCAGGAGCTTCTGGGTTCTATATTTAAAAACCAGCCATACAGCACTTTGCTGTTTTCAACCCATGCATATAAGTCAACCTCTGCTCATCAATTTAAAGAGGTGGCACAGTGGCTCAGTGGTTGGCACTGCTGCCTCACAGCACCAGGTTTGATTCCAGCCTCGGGCGACTGTCTGTGCGGAGTTTGCACATTCTCCCCGTATCTGCGTGGGTTTCTTTCGGGTGCTCCGGTTTCCTCCAAAGATGTGCAGGTCAGATGAATTGGCCATGCTAAATTGCCCATAGTGTTAGGTGCATTAGTCAGAGGGAAATGGGTCTGGGTGGGTTACTCTTCGGAGGGTCGGTGTGGACTTGTTGGACGAAGGGCCTATTTCCACACTGTCGGGAATCTAATCACCTGCTTCCAGAGACCAGGCAGAAAACAGCACCATACTTTTGTGATTCCTTCCCAGAGGTTGTCCAGGAAAGCAGAGAAATGCATTTCCATATGGATGTGATGTGGGTAAATCATCACTAGTTACCTTTAATTCGGCTACTTAGTCAGAAATCTCACATTCAAGTAGATAAAGGATGATTTAAACTTTATTGCATGTAGTAACCAAAAGAAGACCCCTCAAGTAAGCAGGTGAAGGCTGACAACCCAACGTGGCTATTAATCTGACCAATGATGGAATCTGGCCAGGATTTCACCAACAGTGTCTGTCTCTGAAAGTGTCCAGGCTTCAATCCTTATGCTATTGTTCAAAATTCTGCCACTGACTATTTCTTATACAATTTTCTCTCATTCAGGTTTGTGGTGCAACATTCTTGATTATTCAATAGATTCTTTCATTTCCAACAATGGTTACATGTCTGGAGACCTCTAGTCTGTAGCTTGCCCTCTTATCAGAAGTAAACAAGCAAGATGCTGGAAGAACACAGTTAGCCAGGCAGCATTAGGAGGTGGGAGGAATCGACTTTTCAGGTGCAATCCTTCCTCAGAAATGGTGATAGGTTGTAGGGGGAGCTGCAAATAAAGTGGGTGGTAGGGGCAGGGTGGTGAAATGGGGCTAGGTGAAGACAGGCAGAGAGTACGACCTGGTTGGTCAATGGGAGGAATGAATCCAGTAGGTGGCTGGGAGGACTGGAAGGGAGGGGGAGGAGCTGGGAAAGGAGTTGGGGGAAGGGAAGGGAGGTTATTTGAAATTGGAGAACTTGATGTTAAGTCGTCTGGCATACAGGAAATGGAAGTGGTGCAGTGGAAGGCTGTCTGGATGTCCACCTATTTCGAGCAACGTGCTTTTCCCCCCTCTGTCCTTTTGATAGCCTTCCACCACACCACCTCCATTTCCCCACTCCACTTCTCTAAAACCCCCCTCCAAATTCAGATTTCCCCCTTGTCCTCACCTACCACCCCACCAGTCTCTGCATCTAATGCATCATCCTTAAACACTTCCATCAACTCCAACTAGACCCCACCACCAAGGACATCTTCCCCTCCCCAACCTTCTCTGCCTTCCACAAGAGCTGGTCCCTTCAACAGTCCTTGGTTTGTGCTATCCCCCCACCCCCGAACCCCCAGGTACCATCCCCTGCAATTGGAAAAGATGCAAACTCTGCTGGTACACCACATCCCTCACCTCCATCCAGGACCCCAAGCAGTCCTTCCAGGTGAGACAAAGGTTCACCTACCTCTCTTCCAACCTACTTTCCCGCTTCAGGTGCTCCTGATGTGGTCTTCTCTCGATCGGGGAGACCAAATGTAAACTTATGGAATGGTTTGCTAAGTTTCTCAGCCGAGCCTGCAGTGGCCGACCAGACCTTCCTGTCACTGCCCATTTTAATTCCCCTTCCCACTCCCTTTCCAACATGACCCTACTTGGCCCCCTCCATTGCCACAATGAACCAAGCCACAATTAGGAGGAACAACACCTCCCTCTGCCTGGGCAGCCTACAGACCAGAGCATTAAACATTGGGTTCTCTAATTTCCAAATAACCTCCCTTCCCATCCCCCGCCTCCCTTCCCAGTCCCTTCCCTTCCTTCCAGTCCTCCCAGCCATCTACCGGATTTATTCCTTACATTGACTAACCAGGTCACACCCTCTGTACCTGTCTTTACCTGTTCCCACTTCACCACCCTGGCCCCACCACCCCCTTTATCTGCAGCTCCCCCTACATCCACCATCAATTCAGAAGAAGGGTTACACCTGAAAAGTTGACTTCTCCCCCTCCTAATGCTGCCTGGCTTGCTGTGGTCTTCCAGCCTCCTGCTTGTCTACTTTGGACTCCAGCATCTAGAGTTTTTTTGTCTCTTATCAGTAGCTTCCCTGTTGACTGTTACATTTGGCCTTAACTGTTTGTTTTAAAAACATCTTTCCTGTGATTAACTCCTTAAATTCTTATGCAGGAAAATCCTTTTCCTTTGTGGCAATAAAGCATTCAGTTTATCAAGCAACTGTCAAAGCACTTTCATCCATATAATCTCTCCAAGACATGGCTAATCCCTTTCAGTCCCTGTGTAACAATTTGTCTTTGTTCCTATCATCTTGAGAAACAGCTTATCATGGAAAAAGTTATTGCTCATTCTTTCAAGTCGTGAACAGTTATTAAAGTTCTGAAATCTATAATATCACAGATGGCAACAAGAGGCCAAAACTGACTGATGAAGGCAACCTGAGCAAAGTTAGCCAAAGACGTCATTGCCTATGGACAGTTCAAGAAACCTGGCTTCAGTATAGCTTAAGGGTGAATGATTCGCTGCACTCCACCACGGTACATGTCACCGTCTACTCCAAGCTCCTTGCAGTGTCAGTTGGCATTGTAGGGTTGCTACTGCAATGCTCAAGTTTGTGTGCCAAGTATCTCCATCAAATGATTCTTGTATAATCAATGTCTATCACTTCATTGCAGCTATCAGTGTAGCAGCGCAGTCACCACAGTAGTACTGCCTCTCACACATCTGCCAGGGTTCAAACCATAAAATGAAGCTACAACACTCACCAGGACACTGAACTTTCGTTATAACGAGGCGAACGTGCACATCTGATAGCTTTTCACCGAAGGTTACCATGATGTTGCCAGGACTGAAATGTTTCAGTTATAAGGAGAGGTTGGATAGGTTGGGAGCTTTATCACTGGAGCATAGGAGGTTAAGGGTGACCTTGTAAAGGTTTATCTAATCAGGAGGTGCACAGTTAAAGTGAATAGCAAAGGTCATTTCCCCAGGTAGGAAAGTTCATAACTGGGGGGTTTATTTTTAAGGTGAGAAGAGACAAAACTAAAAGGATCCCAAGGGGCAATTTTTTTGCACAAAGGGTAGTTCATGTGTGGAATGAACTGCCAGAGGAAATGGTAGATGCAGGTACAGTTACAACATTTAAATGACATTTGGACAGGTACATTAATAGGAAATGTATAGAATGTTATGGGCCAAATGCAGGTGGGAATAGTTTAGTTTGGGAAACTTAGTCAGCATGGATGAATTGGACTGAAGATTCTATTTCCATGCTGTAACACTTTGACTCTATAAGTCCGCAATCAGGACAAAAATTGATATGATTTAAGCCCTAGTTTGAGATTAATGCCACTTGCCTGCCTCTGTCGGGTCTGTCGGGCATCAGCCTGTGTGGTTGTCCTGTTTGGCCTGGTTAGGCTTCAGCCCCTAACACTCTGCAGTATTTCACAACAACAAGATTGCATAGTACTGGGATTGCATTCAACAATTGCAACCTGATGGTCTAGTATTTCTCTTCACTCTACCATTACCATCAAACCAGAAGATTAACTTTGGTTCAATAGAGGGTGCAAGGGGCATACCAGGACCAGCAGCAGCAACTATTCCTAAAATGAGTATCAAGTTAGTGAAGTCACAACGCAGGAATATTTGGATGCCAAACAGCATATAATGGGGCTAAGTGACCATAAAGAGAGAAGATGAGGCCTGCAGATGCTGGAGATCAGAGTCAAAAAGTGTGATGCTGGAAAAGCAGATCAGGCAACATCTGAGGAGCAGGAGAGTTAAAGTTTCGGGCATCAGCCCTTAACTAACTGCTCAGATCTGAGCTCTGAAGTCTAGTCACATCTAGATACAGACTAGTTGTGAATGTTAATGGACAATTAAACAATTCACTTGAGGAGGAAGATGCACAATATCTCCATTCTCAACAATATTTCACTGCCCGGATAAGCCCAGTTCAAAAATACAAAAAACAAGACAGACACATTTGCAAGATCTTCAGACAGAAGTGCTGGGCAAATGATTCATCTCAGCCTTCTCCTGAGGCTTCCAGCAGATGCCAGGTTTCAACCAGTTCAATTTATTCAATATGAAATCTAGAAACGGGAGAAGGCACTAGATACTGTGGAGTTATGGGCCCTCACATCAATCTGGCAATACAGCCAAAGACTTCTGCTCCAGAAATTGCTGTGCCCCTAAAGCAAGCTGTCCCAGTGCAATTGCAACACTGGCATTTATCCAATGGTGTGGAAATTGGTCAATTATATTAACATGAAAAACTGAACAAATCTCACCAAGCCAATTACCATCTCACTCTTGGTCCTCAAGAAAGTGTTTGAAGAGGTTGTTGATAATGAAATTAAGGTTGAAACTTTATTGCTGGAACAGCACAGCAGGTCAGGCAGCATCCAGGGAACAGGAGATTCGACGTTTCGGGCACAGGCCCTTCTTCAGGAAGGGCCTGTGCCCGAAACGTCGAATCTCCTGTTCCCTGGATGCTGCCTGACCTGCTGTGCTGTTCCAGCAATAAAGTTTCAACTTTGATCTCCAGCATCTGCAGACCTCACTTTCTCCTCGAAGATAATGAAATTAAGTAGTACTTGGAAAGAAATGACCTATTCACTGATGTTCAGTTTGGATTCCGCCAGATCACTCAATTTCTGCCCTCATTACCTGCTTTGGTCCAAATCTGGACAAACGTACTGATCCCCAGACATGATGTGAAAGTGACTGCTCTTAACATTTAGGCAGCATTTGACTAAGTGTGGCATCAGGAGCTCTGACAAAACTGTAGTCAATGGGGATTGGATGAAAATGTTTTACTGGTCTGATTCATATCTAGTACAAAGGAAAATGGTGATGTCTGTTAGATGTCAGTCATCTCAACTACAGCATATACGTACACTCCAAAAGAGAGGGTTAGAAAGAGTGATTGCAAACTTTGATCAATTAATAGAAGGTGTTGAAGATCTGAACCTCATGCTTGCATACTTGACAGTTATGAGCAACCTATTATAGTAGATAAAAGGCTGGAGAAATGCAGAATGACATTGATGCACTGAACAGGGCTAAAATACCCAAACATCAACTGTCTACCATAAGACCAGAAGATTCTAACAAGTAGGAACAGAAGTAGACCAGAAGTAGAGTAGAACAAAGAGACCTTGGAGTGCAGGTTCATAGCTCCTTGAAAGCGGAGTCACAGGTAGATAGGATAGTGAAGAAAGTGTTTTGTATGCTTTCCTTTATTGGTCAGAGTACTGATTACAGGAGTTGGGAGGTCATGTTGTGGCTGTACAGGACATTGGTCAGACCACTGTTGGAATATTGTGTGCATTTCTGGTCTCCTTCCTACCGGAAAGGTGTTGTGAAACTTGAAAGGGTTCAGAAAAGATTTACAAGGTGTTGCTAGAGTTGGAGGATTTGAGCGATAGGGAGAGGTTAAATAGGCTGGGCTGTTTTCCCTGGAGCATCAGAGACTGAGGGATGACCTTATAGAGGTTTACAAAATCATGAGGGGCATGGATAGGATAAGTAGACAAAGTCTTTTCCCTGGGGTGGGGAAATCCAGGACTAGAGGGCATAGGTTTAGGGTGAGAGGGAAAAGGTATAAAAGAGACCTAAGGGGCAACTTTTTCATGCAGAGGGGGTACATGTATGGAATGAGCTGCCAGAGGAAGTGGTGGAGGTTAGTACAATTGAATAGGAAGGTTGTGGAGGGATATGGGCGGTGTGCTGGCAGGTGAGACTAGACTGGGTTGGGATTGACAGCCAAGCTCAGAATCTGGATCAGTGGTGCTGGAAGAGCACAGCAATTCAGGCAGCATCCGAAGACAGGCAAAATCGACGTTTCGGGCAAAAGCCCTTCATCAGGAATAAAGGCAGAGAGCCTGAAGCGTGGAGAGATAAGCTAGAGGAGGGTGGGGGTGGGGAGAGAGTGGCATAGAGTACAATAGGTCAGTGGGGAAGGAGATGAAGGTGATAGGTCAGGGAGGAGAGGGTGGAGTGGATAGGTGGAAAAGGAGCTGGGCAGGTCGGACAAGTCCGGAAAGGTCAGGGGATCGAGTTGCTGGAGGTTAGAAGCTAGGATGAGGTGGGGGAAGGGGAAATGAGGAAACTGTTGAAATCCACATTGATGCCCTGGGGTTGAAGTGTTCCGAGGCGGAAGATGAGGCGTTCTTCCTCCAGGCGTCTGGTGGTGAGGGAGCGGCGGTGGAGGAGGCCCAGCACCTCCATATCCTCGGCAGAGTGGGAGAGGGAGTTGAAATGTTGAGCCACTGGGCGATTTGGTTGATTGGTGCGGGTGTCTCGGAGATGTTCCCTAAAGCGCTCTGCTAGGAGGTGCCCAGTCTCCCCAATGTAGAGGAGACCACATCGGGAGCAACGGATACAATAGATGATATTAGTGGACGTGCAGGTAAAACTTTGATGGATGTGGAAAGCTCCTTTGGGGCCTTGGATAGAGGTGAGGGAGGAGGTGTGGGCGCAGGTTTTACAGTTCCTGCGGTGGCAGGGGAAAGTGCCAGGATGGGAGGGTGGGTCGTAGGGCGGCGTGGACCTGACCAGGTAGTCACGGAGGGAACGGTCTTTGCGGAAGGCGGAGAGGGAAATATATCCCTGGTGGTGGGGTCTGTTTGGAGGTGGCGGAAATGTCGGCGGATGATTTGGTTTATGCGAAGGTTGGTAGGGTGGAAGGTGAGCACCAGGGGCGTTCTGTCCTTGTTGCGGTTGGAGGGGTTGGGTCTGAGGGCGGAGGTGCGGGATGTGGATGAGATGCGTTGGAGGGCATCTTTAACCACGTGGGAAGGGAAATTGCGGTCTCTAAAGAAGGAGGCCATCTGGTGTGTTCTATGGTGGAACCGCTCCTCCTGGGAGCAGATACGGCGGAGGCGGAGGAATTGGGAATACGGGATGGCATTTTTGCAAGAGTTAGGGTGGGAAGAGGTGTAATCCAGGTAGCTGTGGGAGTCGGTGGGTTTGTAGAAGATGTCAGTGACAAGTCGGTCGTCACTGATGGAGATGGAGAGGTCCAGGAAGGGGAGGGAGGTGTCAGAGATGGTCCAGGTAAATTTAAGGTCAGGGTAGAATGTGTTGGTGAAGTTGATGAATTGCTCAACCTCCTCGCGGGAGCACGAGGTGGCGCCAATGCAGTCATCAATGTAGCGGAGGAAGAGGTGGGGAGTGGTGCCGGTGTAATTACGGAAGATCAACTGCTCTACGTAGCCAACAAAGAGACAGGCATAGCTGGGGCCCATACGTGTGCCCATGGCTACCCCTTTGGTCTGGAGGAAGTGGGAGGATTCAAAGGAGAAATTGTTAAGGGTGAGGACCAGTTCGGCCAAACGAATGAGAGTGTCGGTGGAGGGGTACTGTTGGGAACGTCTGGAGAGGAAAAAACAGAGGGCTTGGAGGCCCTGGTCATGGCGGATGGAGGTGTAGAGGGATTTTACCTTAGCCAAGCTCAGAACACCCTGGAAATATATGGGCTGTAGGGTCAAGTCAGGAGGTTTATGAGAGCAGCAGCAATCTGATAATGATTGCTGATCTGACCTTGTCTTTCCGCGCAATCTTTGCATTTGTATTCACCAGCATTATAACTAATGGGTCGCTCTCCAGGGTCAAAATACATCTTTCTTTCCAGAGATATTTTTGAGATATTTCTCAAGAGCATCTTGTTAATTTTCAGTGGTTTACTTTTCTGTTCTTAGGGATTCCTTGAGGAGAAAGCTGATTTTAAGATCTAGGTTACAAACTGAACTGTTCCTGAAGCTGGAATTTGCAAACTTCTCTATGTCTCTATTAAGGAGAAACAGTATTGGTGCTGGGCAGATAGCCAAACAAAAATCCAACAACAATTGAACAGTTTTTCTTAATCCTCATCTGTTTCCTTTGATTTCCCTTGTCCCCTCCCCCACCCCCATCTGCCGTCCCTGACCTCCTTTGGTTGATAGTAAAGCAAAATCAAGGCCTGGATGATCAGGTTCTTCTGGAAAGACTGCACTCGGAAGACAAGCACAGCAATAGCCAAAATCGTTTCGAGAAAAATCTAAGGAGGGCAGGCAAAATAAAACTGTCAACCTGAATATTTTTTCTCCTTCTTCCCTAGACTCCTACCTTAAAGTTTACTGACATAATTATTTATTGGACAGCAATAAAAGAGGAAGAAACCCATCAGAAAGGATTTTGGATCTTTTTTCATTGTTTGGTTGGCGCTGTTTCAGCAACAGTTTGTAACTTTGAAAATGGGGGAGGCGATTTTTAGAAGAAATAATGTAGGTATTTTTAAAAGGTTGAGAAATCATATACTTATAAATGCATATTTATAAAATACATATAAATATTTTCTATTAAATATACATATAAAATGGATTGTAAGTCTAACGTGAGCACTATTACCTGTGTCCCACAGATGTCTTCCCTCCTCCACCCCAAAAATGTCTGTCATACATAGCTGGAGCCGCTTTAACAGCACACAACCACCTTGGCCCTCTTTCTCTCCTCCTGATCTGCTGAAGTTGGTGTCGAGATCATGATTCTCTTTTCCTTTGTTTTATATTGAAAACAGGAGTGTCATTGTAACAGGGTGGGAGTTGGGCAATAGATTGTTCACTTAAAAGCTTCCTGAAAGAAACCCAACCTTCAATAAAACAAACTCCCAAGGATTTAAAAAATTGCAACGAAAAGAAACCGATCACAACCACCTGATGAAGGAGCAGCGTTCCAAAAGCTAGTGTTTCCAATTAAACCTGTTGGACTATAACCTGGTGTTGTGTGATTTTTAACAAAAAGAAAAGTTGTATCAACTATCCATTGACTCCCAAGTTGATGCTCTGCTCTGGAAATTATTTCTTTCTGCAACTTGTGGAAGTTTTTGGTGTTTTTAATTTTCAAGTCTCTCATATGCTGCTGCTCCAGCTCCTCTAACCACTGGTCCCTATCTCCCGCTCTCGTTGCTGCTCCTCCAATCATCATTTTTGTCTCCTGAGGAGCAGCAAGAGCAGGAGGGTGGGAACATATAATTGGAAGAGCTGGAGCAGCAACATGGGAAAGACAGGATCTGTGATTGGAAGAGCAATTACTCGCAGATTCTGCCTCACTGCTCTTTCAATCAAACTGCATTGTTTTCCCATTCCCACTGAGATGCATACACCGAGAATTATTCAGCCACCTTTGGATATTGGAAGACCCATATGGAAGGGAGCCACATCTTCTTGAATTTTTTTACCCTTGTCATTGCTTTCCAACTTACTCCTTGTAAGGTTTCAAGGGTGAATTCATCTGGTGTCTTCATAACCTAATAGCTTAATATTAGCTCAAGAACTTGTGTGCCTAAAAAATGTAATGCTTAAACATAATTGTTAATTGTAATAAATGTCTGTTCAATACCACAACATCCACACCCAGTTTATATGTTACAGAAAGTAACATAAGCATTGTCACATCAGAGAAAAACACCTGATGGAGGCATTCACACCAGTGCCTCCTTCAGAAGAAGCCACCCATTAGTTTTATAAAATGTTTGATGTAAAATTGTTATCATTGGTTTATGTAAGAGGTAGAAATTTATTAATGTTGACAACAGCCTTCTTGAGTGAGGTTTGCTTCAAGATTTATGTTTATGATGCCCCTCAGGTGAAATCCTACAAATTAATGCTTACTTATAGTAAGATATTAGAGCTTGCAGACTATTGATGTTTGTAAATACATTGACTGATCAATATACAAAGCTGGACCATATGGAATTCTTTCGAGGTTGCAGTATATCTGAGGATGTTATAATGAGGAACTGATGTAAAGTCAATTCTGCTTAGCTAGAAGCTACATTTTCAGCTGTTTTGAATTAACAATTTCCTGTCTAAATAGTGTTCCTTATTTACTCTGCTGTTACAGGAACATCTGTCTCCTGACAGCAGTTAAAAGACAGATGCAGACAAACAGATACCCTTAGCATAATTGTTAGCTGTTAACCAGCTAATGTTCTGTTTGTGGGAGAATTTTCATCAATATCTCACCATTAATACAGAGCCTATTTAATAATTACATGAAAACACTTCTGAATTTGTCAATCAGAATTTTCATATGATACAAAACAGGTTAAAAATAAATTTTGCTGGAGCCATTGCAAATGTAAAGGAATGTTAATAGAAAAAACGATTATGGAACTGAAGGATGTAGTGCTTGTAATGAGGTCAATCAAGTGGACCTCAGAACATGAGTTCCCTAATTGGGACTATTAATCTGGTCTAATCAGGGAGCACTGACTGACAGATACAAACAAGAGTATGCAGCACTGTCCCTTGCTGTGAAGGGCAGTGTTTGTCACTGGCCACCCGGGTGTTTTCCTATCTTCCTGGTGGTGGAAATTGAATAAAGATTGGTGCACTTTGTGTCTTTCACTGTGTCTCACACCTGCACACACACCATGGGTGCTGGGAAAAAAAAAGAAAAAAAAAGAAAGAAGAAAAAAAAATAAATGGGGGAAAGCACTACCGCACTTAGGTGGTCGTGTGGGGGTTAAAGGAAAAAAAGAAAAATAAAAGAAAAAAGAAAAGAAAAGAAAAAAAAATACACAGGAGGGAGCACTTTGTGTCTTTCACTGAAAAAAGAAAAAGAAAAGAAAAAAAAAGGGAATGTCTTGATCACACAGCATTGCCCTTTTGTGAAGGGCAGGTTTGTCACTGGCCACCCGGGTATTAAAAAGAAAGAAAAAAAAACAAAAAAAACAAACAAGAGTATGAGAAGTTCTGTCACTCTGAGAGGTGGCTCTGAGGGAGCTGGACCAGTGTCAAGGACTTTCCATGTGTGAACAAAGGGTGACTTGGTGTTGGGATCCCAGCCTCTGGGGAGTTTCTTCAATGGCAATAAGAATAAAGCACGTTTCTGAAGGAACTCGGTCGCAACAGTCGTCTTTGAGTTGGGGTAAGCATTTCTGGCACCATGCTGTTATTTGGGAAGCTTGACTCATTCAACCCTGCTGTCGAAGGCTGGAAAAGAGTGTGGAAAGAATGCATTACTTGTTCTGGTCAAATGACACTGGGGCAAATAAAAAGCAATGAGGAATTTTCCTGACAGCTTGTGGACCTGCAGCTTTTCCGGTTATTAGGAGCCTAAAGTTCTCCAGATGCTCCTGATACTAAAACATTTTGAGATTTCGTTAAGGGATATTACGAGCACTTGCCTCCTCTAATTCTGAGATGCTATTGTTTTTACTCAGCAGGAGAATCTGTATTGGGATTTTTGACTAGGTTAAGACATCTGAAAGAGGCATGTGACTTTGGTTTAACTGTTAATGAGATGCTGAGAGACCGATTGGTATATGCGAAAGTGCTTACCTTTTGTAGCCTAACTGGACTTCAAACAGGCATTACAACTGGCATTATAATTGGGTGGCATGTGGAACCATATGAGTTGCATGGTATTTCGATGGAAGTGGACATCCTCGCCAGTCCAACCAATCTTGGGGAATGCCACTTGAGTGAAGTGCACATAGTCACACTTAGGACATATCCTGAATAGAGGGACTCTAGATCAGCCCACAGCAATACCCCAAAACAAAGCCAAGCCTCAGCAAAATGGTTAAAACTTTCTTCGGGATCCAGGCCAGCAAGCCATTGCCAATGCTGCTGGTATGTGGACCCAAGACAGCAAAGAAGTCTCACTGGGCCTAAATTGTGGAAGGAAACTCATAGGCCTGTATTCGGGAGAGTGCATTCCCTCAAAAGTCCACTTATATCTGGTTTGGAGCAGTTAAATTGCTTAGCAAATTTCAGATCAGAACCAATCAAAGTAAACGTCTGGTTAAATGGTCATCTAGTTCTAACGGAAGTTGATAATGGCACGGTCATTTCAATGATCACAGAAACAGTCTTTAACAAAATTTAGATTACTTACAGTGTGGAAACAGGCCCTTCGGCCCAACAAGTCCACACCAACCCGCCAAAGCACAACCCACCCAGACCCATTCCCCTACATTTACCCCTTCACCTAACACTATGGGCAATTTAGCATGGCCAATTCACATTTTTGGACTTTGGGAGGAAACCGGAGCACCCAGAGGAAACCCACACAGACACGGGGAGAATGTGCAAACTCCGCATAGTCAGTCGCCTGAGGCGGGAAATGAACCGGGTCTCTGGCGCTGTGAGGCAGCAGTGCTAACCACTGTGCCACCGTGCCACCCATTTGCTCTGAACTCCAGCATTAAGTTTGCGCAAGACCTCAGTTAGACTATAAGATTAAACATACGACTTTTGTTCCGGTCTCTTATGAGAAGCAGCTGGTTCAGTTACCACTGAACGTAATAAAAGGCCTAGGACCAAGCTTGATGGGGTGAAATTGATTTAGAGAGATTCAGTTTGATTGGCTAATCATTTTTTGATTAGAAAATGGCTGCCTGACTGAAGACCTAATTAAATACCCAGAAGTTTTTCAGGAAGGTCTAGGGATTTTCAAAGGAGCCAAGGGTACCTTACATGTTGACCAGGAAACAATTCCACAATTCTGCAAGGCCCACCAAGTGGTATTTGCCTTATGAGCAAATGCAAAGGCAGAAATCAGGAGGTTGGAAAGCAAAGGAATTGTGAAACCAGATACTGGCTGAACTCATCCAGGCAATTCCAAAATGAAAATGTTGGTGAGACATTATGTCTGGTGGCCAGGTTTGGATGCAGTCAAAGCCCCGGACAAAAATTACTGCCCGCAGCTCCACCACATTCGTGGGAATGGCCAGGTAAACCCTCGACTCAGTTATATAGATCCTTTCATGGGCTCAATCTTCTTAATCCTTGTAGACACCCATTCAAAATGGTTGGACGTTAATAGAGTTCATTCATCAATCACGGGAATAATGATAGAAAAACTGAGCATGTCTTTTGCATTACACAGACTCTCGGAAGTGTTGGGCATGGATTAGAGGCCATTGTTTACCAGCATGGAATTTGAGTATTTCCTAAAGTTGAATGGGATTTGACACATAAGCACAGTTCCATGCCAACCATCATCCAATAGCCTAGCAAAAAGGGCAGTTCAAAGTTTAAAGGCAGGCTAGAAAAAAAGGCCTACAGCTTCCCTAGATACTAAACTGTCCTAGTTCCTATTTGATTGTAGGACCACCCTTCATGAACTACAGGAATAGCTCCAGCAGAGTTGCTAATGGAGTGAAGAGTTTGCACCAGGTAAAATCTGATTTTCCTGGACCCTGGGGGATGGGTGAAATAGTATTCAGGAACACCAGACTCTGCCAGGCAAGAGAAACAGGGGATGAAGTTAGGTGAAAGAACCACAAAATGGCCCTGTATGGGTAAGAGGCTTAGTCGATGCAAGGTCAGGACCAGTGACATATAAAATTTGGAGCTATGGTCCTGAACAGGCACATGGACCATATGAAAGTTGCAAACTCACAAACAGTGCTGGAAATGTGTTGCTGGAAAAGCGCAGCAGGTCAGGCAGCATCCAGGGAATAGGAGAGTCGACGTTTCGGGCATAAGCCCTTACTAACTACTGAAGAAGGGCTTATGCCCGAAACGTCGACTCTCCTATTCCCTGGATGCTGCCTGACCTGCTGCGCTTTTCCAGCAACACATTTCCAGCTCTGATCTCCAGCATCTGCAGACCTCACTTTCAACTCACAAACAGTGTAGAAGCAAAATAAGCCTAGCTCCTCAGGACAATTGGAAAGGCTGTTGGAACATATGGGTTCTCCCATTCTGTCAAACATTGAAGAGACCTCTGAATCTCACTGCATTGATGTCTTTGCCACCAGATGTAGAGAGTGAAATTTTCCTGTGGGCACAAGAGGTGAGCTCCTGTGCTTTACATTTCACCCTTATCCGATGCGGAGTCAAAAGAACTGGACCAGATGCTAAAATACCTCAGGAGGCACTACAACTAAAAGGATCAGCCTAAGTAGGGCCATGCTGTGATTCAGTAGTTAGAACTAATGCCTCACAGTGCCAATGACTTGGGTTTGATTCCAGCCTGAGGTGAATGCATGAAGTTTGAACATTCTCCTTGTGTCTGCATGGAGTTCCCCCAGGAACTTTGGTTTCCTCACAGTCCAAAGATGTGTAAATTAGGTGGATTAGCCCTGGGAAATCAAGGTTAAGAGATAGGGTAGGGACGATGGGTCAATGTGGGATGCTGTTTGGAGGGTTGGTGTGGAGTTGATGGGCCTAATAGTCTCCTTTCACACTATAGACATTCTATGATTCTATGTCCTTGTCCTCAGAGGAGGAGGTGTGTAATAATTGTGCCAAGGGCAGCCAGGTGGACATCAGAGAATATGAGTTCCATGATTGGGGCTGTTAACCTGATCCAATCAGGCAGCCCTGGCTGACAGATAAAGAGAGCTATGTCAGACTTCCGACACTCTGAGAGCTGGGTCTTAGGGACTTTGAGTCAAGGACTTTCTACCTTTAAATAAAGGGTGACTTGGTGATGGGTTACCAGCCTCTGTGGTGTTATTTCAGAGAGCTTGTGTTTTTTAATATGCTTTGTATTAATTTTCAAGGATGCGGAATAATTAGGTATAGTGTTATGATCCTTGACCACTGTCCTCCACAAGTGTTGCTCCATGTTAGGTGCACATAGAATCACCATTAGCCCTTAAATTGTAGTCACTAGTGTAATTGAAATGATCAAAATGCTTGGATTTGCGTTCGGTAGAAATGTAAACCCTGTTTAAAAATGTTAAATCTGGATCCAACTTAACCATTTCCAGTTTTAATCAGGATGGGATGAAGTCAAATTACCAAGCCACTGTCTCAAGACAAATGGTGTGCTCCTTCAGTTCAACAATGTTTCTACTTTTAACTTGTGTCATCCATTGGGTTTAATACTGAGGAAATGTTCACATAAAATAGGATGGGGAAAGCAATTGCATTTATATAGTACTTTTCATGACCACAGAGTCATAGAGCATGGACACAGACCCTTTTGTCCAACTCATATGTGCTGACCAGACATCCCAACCTGGCTTGGTCCCATTTGCATTTGGCCCTTATCCCTCAGTGTTCAACACTCTGGAAAAAAGTCCCAGCCTATTCAGCTTCTCTCTAAAACTCAACCCTCCAGTCCGGGCAACATCCTTGTGAGTCTTTTCTGCATCCTTTCAAGTTTAACAACACCCTTCTTATAGAGGAGCAGCCAAAATTGTACGCAGTACTCCAAAAGTGATCTTATCGATGTCCTGTATAGCTGCAACATGATGTCCCAGCTCCAGCACTCAACGTTATGACCAATGAAGGCAAATGTACTAAACACCTTCTTCACCACCCTGTCTATTTGCACCTCTATTTTCAAAGAACCATGCACCTGCACCCCCGGATCTCTTTGATGGTAATACAGCCCAGGGCCCCACCATTAACTATATAAGTCCTGGCCTCGTTTGCCATACTAAAATGTAATACCTCATGTTATCTGAATTATCATGTTATCTACCACCACCTATTTTGGTGTCATCTGCAAACTTACTAACCATGCCTCCTATATCCACATCCAACTCATTTATATAAATTATGAGAAGCATTAGACCTGGCATGGATTCTTGTGGCACACCATTGTCAGAGGCTTCCAGTCCAAACAACAACCCTCTACCAGCACCCACTGTCTCCTACCTTCAAGCCAATTGGCCAGCTCCTCCTGGCTCCCATGTGATGTCCACTGTGTGGAACCTTGTCAAATGCTTTGCAGCAGTCTTTATAAACAATGTCTACCACTCTGCCTTCAGATATTTCAAAGCACTTGAATTTTGAGGTGTAGGCACTGTTCACATGTGGCAGCCAATTTGTGGGGTTGTATTATGCATTATGTGACCAGTGTACATATGATGTTGATTCAAAGGATAACTATTAATCAGACATCACGGGTAACCCCACTGCTCTTCTGATAGTGTTGGTGCAACCTGTGGAGCATGAGTTACACTGTCACCTGGATTATTTTATCTGAAAGACAATGCAGCATCGCTGGAGTCCTGCACTGGAATGTCAGGCTTGAGTTTTGTGATGGATTCCTGAACAAGACTTAAACCTGCACCTTGTGAGTCAAAAGTGGGATTGTGTTCAAATAGCGACCAAAATCGGTGAGTGGCAAAAATGGCCTCTTTATTGAGCATCTGCAGCAGCACAGTTCGAGGCGGCAATTCTTACAGTTCTTACAGTAGCCTCTTTATACACAGTTCTTACATATATGAAAATTCTATCACTATGGTGTTAAATAGTTTTATCTATTGTACACAAACATTTATGTGACATCTGTTCTGGGGAAGTAGGTGATTGTTTAAACATTTGCTAAGTGCTGGCTGCTACTTGGATTAGAGTGTCTGTCCGGTCTGCTTGCATAATTAAGAGGTGTTAGTCCTTTTATCTTTGAAGTTAGTACATGTCAGTGAAAACCAAATGATGGAAATAATTTAGAAATTGTACATATGCTTAATAAAAGTATAAAAATATTAAATTGATTACTGCAGCTGGGTCATGAGATTTTGTTTACTAATTTGCCGTGTGAGTTTGATTCATTCATGCAATTTCACGGAAGAGCTGTTTTGACGGTAAGTTTCTTAAAGGGGATAGCAGCCCTGTTTAATATGTATTTAACAAGCACATACTAGTTGGGGAACCTGTTTGGAGTCTGCATCTATTCAGGTCGCGAGAGACGGTTGGGAAGGGCTGATTAATATTATAATCTTTCCATAGTTTCAGGTGAGTCATGGAGCCACATGACGGGGGTGGACGTTACAATATTGACACATATGCAAAGATAGTCTTTGATGTAGAAATAAGGCTAAACACTGCATGCAGCATGGGGCTGATAAGGATTGAAGGTGTGAAGAAGCTGTAAAGCCTCGGAGGGAATGTTTTAATTTAGTCTATCTTGTAATAGTAAAATGTTCGACAAAAATTCAGTTTTATGGATGAATGAAAACGCATTATAGCAAACACAGTGAGTTGGTAAAGAATTATGAATGAATGGGAATGCGGTGTTAGTGAATATAGTGAGCTGGTGAGTGAGTTAATAAGGAAGGAAACCTATAATACAATATCTCATACAAAGAAACCAATTTTACCATGATTAATAGTGAAGAAGGTTTGAATCTAAACAACAATTGCTTTTCATTGTATTGATTGTGGCCCAAGAATACTTCACCCTCGGTCTTCACCCTCACTCCTTTCTGTTGTTTTCTTCATATAAACGTGCCATTCATCAGTGTGTAGTTGGTAACAAATACTTTGGTTCCACTTCTAGAATACTGTCAATCCAATATTCATGTCATTTGTATATCTAATAGGGGATCAAGACAAAGCCTAGCTGTGTCACGTGCAATATGACATTGCTTCCTGCCGGAATGAGGTAAAAACAATGACTGCAGATGCTGGAAACCAGATTCAGGCATCATCCGAGGATCAGTAAAATCGACGTTTCGGGCAAAAGCCCTTCATCAGGAACTTCCTGGGATGCTGCCTGAACTGCTGTGCGCTTCCAGCACCATTAATCCAGAATCCTGCAGGAATGATATACACTCATGCATCCTACTCCATCCTATCCTGCAATCTGTACAAATGCCACCCTCACCACATCCCTTCTGACCCCTCCCCCACACGATGTCTAAATTTCCCCACTCCTATCTCCTCCCCTAACATTATAACCTTTCCCAGCAATACTATTAAGTCTACTTGCAGCATTTCCTGCTGGACTGACGGCCAGACTGTCAATAAAGCAGCCCGACTTATGGGAAATATGGCAAAAATTGGAAATGCAGATTGGAGTGGGTGGCAAAATCTTCACCCCTGGGTTTCCTGATTGTAAATCGTTCCTGCAGTGGCCCCTACCTCTTCCCTCCTTAATCCAATCACTCTGCAATTTGATGTAGCAGATAATTATATCATTGTCTTTTGTACCCTCTACTTTTATACAAAATAAAAAGCAAATAATATAGTGAATCAAATCTATCTGTGACTTGCAACAAAAGTTTCTGCCTCCCATTTTGCTGTGCATCACCAGCAGGTAACACTTTTGAGAATTCTAATTTAAATAAACTGGAAGCATAAAATAACCAATCTGTGAAGAGTTTCTTTTTTTATTGTTTTCCGGTAACAATCGGTTAGAATTTGGAATTTGTGACTCTGAATTTGCAGATTTTACAAATAGTGAAACAAGGCCCAATTTCACGATTCCCTATGTCCAAATCTCAGGAGATGTTTCAACAGAATCTAATTTGAAATTGGGTCAAATATTTTGCAAGTGTGATCTTTAAAACAGGCATTTGATGTCTTAATTGTGTAAATAAGAGTTTGGTGCCTGATTTCCAGGCATGAAATCTGTGAGTCTGCCATGTTTAACATTCTTCAGTGGCTGCCAACCAAAGCAAAGCTGCAGGTTTTTTTCAAAAGTAGATGCATTGTCATTAAGATTGGCTTTCTGTGCAATCCCATCTTCTGAGACTTACAACCTGGTATTCACAACCCTCAAATGTGCAATTCATCCATCTATTCTTACTGTGCTTAGTTGGGGCATGTGATCGTCAAGTCTGGCCCTGCATATAGGCCCTTATGATTTTATACCCACATTTTTGCAATTTATTTTCTGACGTAATGAATGGTTAGGATTGTGGTCATGATACTTGGAGATGTTAGATGTGATATCCCATAGATCTTCTACATTAGATTCCTGAGGCAGTTAAAGTGATTGAGATTTTATCTTGCTCAAGACCTATTCACTTAGAAATTGGACCCAGCAGTTACTGCAACAAATTGCTTGCCCTACTATGATCTATTAGATTGATGTCAGAACATGTTTACATTTTCTTGATCTACACTTGTGTTTGGTGTGGCATAGTCAGCATGAATTTCAAATCCTACATCCTCTACATCAATCAAGATGGCTTGTTTCTATCTCTGAACTATTGCCTACACTGCCTTACCACTTTTCAAAACTTTACGCATGCTTGTCTCCACAGCCCTCCCAGCTAGCGTCCAATTGTCTGCCCTTCATAAATTCATTTTGTCTAAAATGCAGCACAGCCGTCCTGTCATGCAGTCAACTCAACTCTTCTATTAACGTTTTTTTTCTGACCTCTGCGCTCTGGTCCCAAAATATAATATTTAATTTTACAAAATCAACCTAGTTGCAAGGCTTCAGCCCAGCCTGTCTGTTTTTTTCAGCTGTGTACACCCTCCATAATGGGAATGAGGGTCTCAAGCCACTTATAATACTGTCACAACTCCTGTGTTCTTGGGTCCCTCTGATAGAGGACACATCAATACACCAGGCTCCTGATGAAATCCCGAAACGTCGATTTTCTTGCTCCCCGGATGCTGCCTGACCTGCTGTGCTTTTCCAGCACCACTCTAATCTAGACTCTGGTTTCCAGCACCTTCAGTCCTCACTTTTGTCCAGTCACAATACATAACTGTCCCTTCAGAGATGCAGGCAGAGCAGACCCAGGTCTCTCCGAGATGAGGGTTGAGTGATGAGCACACAATTGGAAAGGTCTCCACAACAAGGCATATTGGGGTAGATATAGCAGAGAGAATCACAGTATGGAAACAGACCCTTTAGTCTAACTCGTCCATGCCAACCAAATATCCTATATAAATTTAGTCCCATTTTCCAGCATTTGGGCCAAATCCCTCTAAACCCTTCCTATTCATGTGCCCATTCAGATGTATCTTAAATGTTGTAATTGTATCAGCTTCCACCACTTCCTCTGGCAGCTCATTCCACCACTCACCACCTGCTGTGTGAAAAAAGTTGCCTCTTGTGTCCCTTTTTAATCTTTCCTCACTCATCTTAAACCTATGCCCTCTTATTTTGTACTCGCCTACCCTGGGGAAAAAGACTTTGAATATTCACTCTATCCATGCCTCTCATGATTTTATAAATTTCTAAAAGGTCACCCCTCAGCCTCTGATGCTCCAGGGAAAATTGTCCCATCTATTCAGCCTCTCCCTATAACTCAAACC
This sequence comes from Chiloscyllium plagiosum, assembly GCF_037043375.1. Taxonomy (NCBI): domain Eukaryota; kingdom Metazoa; phylum Chordata; class Chondrichthyes; order Orectolobiformes; family Hemiscylliidae; genus Chiloscyllium; species Chiloscyllium plagiosum. The sequence goes on along the minus strand of NW_028270148.1, from coordinate 71,771,917 downwards.
CTCCAACCCTGGCAACATACCTATAAATCTTTCTGAACACTTTCAAGTTTCACAACATCTTTCCTATAGCTGGAAGACCAGAATTGAATACAGTATTCCAAAAGTGGCCTAACCAATGTCCTGTACAGCCACAACATGACCTCCAACTCCTGTACTGAATGCATTGACCAATAAAGGCAAGTGTACCAAATTCCTTCTTCGCTTTCCCATCTACCTGTGACTCTGCTTTCAAGGAATTGTGAACCTGCATCCCAAGGTCTCTTTGTTCAGCAATACTCTGCACTGCCCTACCATTAAATGTATAAGTCCTGCCCTGATTTGCCCGAGCAAACTACAGCACTTCACGTTTATCTAATTTATCTCCATCTGCTATTCATCAGCCCATTTGTCCCTCTGATCAAGGTTCCATTTTACTCTGAGGTAACTTTCTTCGCTGTCAACCACACCACCAATTTTGGTATCATCTGCAAACTTACTAACCATACCTCCCATGTTCACATCCAAATCATTTATATAAATAACAAAAAGCAGTGGATCCAACACCAATCCTTGCAGCACACTGCTGGTCACAGGACCCCAGTCCGAAAAGCAACCATCCAGCACCACCCTCTGTCTTCTACCTTCAAGCCAATTTTGTATCAACATGGCTAGTTCTCCCTGTATTCCATGTGATCTAACCTTGCTAATCAGTCTCCCATGGGAAACCTTGTCATGTTTCAACCTGCGGGAAAAACCAGAATTTGGAAACCTGAATATATATCAGCCACTCCTAAATCCAATGGGAATTCAGGAGAAACTTCTTTACAGAAAGTGGTTAGAATTTAGAATTTATTTTCAGAAGAAGTAGATGAGACAAATGGTATTGATGCTTTTAAGTGGAAGCTAAATTAATGCAAGGTAGGAAGGGATAGAGTACGCTTTTGATTGACTGATTGTGATTGGATGAAGTAGACTAGAAGGTAGTTAATGTGGAACATAAACACCAGTAATCACGCATTCAACCAGATGACTTGTTTCTGTGCAGTGAGTATTATATAAGCTGAATCCAGATCGTTGCTTCTTAATTTAATGTCTTCATCAGAGTCTTATGTTAAGAATATTAGGAGTTATATACTCTGAAGCTAGAGCTAAAAATTGAAGCAAGAGAAAGCAATGTCCTGGGACTGATAACTATTGTCCTTCAGCAACCATAGCCATCATCTGTTGTGCTCAGTATGATTTCAACCTGTGAGAAATTTTGCCTGATCCTCATTGATTCCAGTTTTTCTGTAAGTCCTTGATGCCAAACTGTTGTCAAATGCTGCTCGTGAAACTTAAGCTGAAGTCAGCTTCTGTGGTGGGATTTGAACCCATGTTCTTAAAGCATTAGTCAAGGTCTCTGGATTACCAGAGTAGTAACATGGTCACTTTGTCATCATCTCCTTGATTTACTCCACAAACAATCAATGAAATCAATTCTTTAACCTGTCAACCAAAATAATAATATTATCCAATTTTCTTTAAACTCAGTCAGAAAGATGTCTCAAATTGTTTTTACAGTAAAGGTAAAATGCCTTGTTTATAAATGCAAATATTCAACATATTCCATGATGAACTAACAAAGTGAAAATTCTTGTTTTAATTTCCTCAGTTACATGCTTTCCCTGGGTTGAGATTGAACTCAGGCAGGCTGTTGCCATGTTTTGCTGAACACCTCTGTCTCCACGGTTGCTACCAGACCTGAGTATTTCTAGTATTTTGATGTCAGATTTCCCTCATCTGCAGTATTTTGCTTCTGTAACCTGTTCCCACTGTCTTCCAATTCTTTATTAGCTGATGTGCACAAGTAGTGCTCACTCTCAATATAGACTGACCACAGATAATCACTATGTTTCAAACAGAGACAGAACGCTACTTTGAAATTGACATTCCACAGATTCACGGGTACATTTACATTGTCCTTCCTGAACCTGCCCCAACCTACCCCACTTTACCCCACCTTAAAACAAACTCTCCCACCAAGTATAGACATTTCACTAACATAATCTATCAACATAAGCGCTGTGGGTCTTTCATAGCTTATGATTCAGGTAAATGTCACATTAAATCATTTTTAACAATGCAAATTAATTGAATGAACATATAGAAAGATACAGTTTCCAGCAACAATCAATATTAAAAATCAATAAACAAGTGATGGAAGCATGAAGTGTATTTTTTTGGTTTTCTGCCAAAAATACATCAGAATTATTTTATACTTTATTCAGTGTATCTTCTCTTATTTTAGATGCTTGCTACAACTAGCTCTTATCGGCATAAATAGATTTCTCAGAAAAACAATTAATTATGAAAATAAAAGCAGTATTAGGGATTTGAGTGGAACTTACAGGGTTTGATTCTTATCACAGGTATCCAAATTCCAAGTCCTAATTTAATTTTTTTTGAGCTGAAGGAAATGCAAGGCAACTTGTTGCAGAAATTAGTCTCAGGACATTATGAATAAAACTGGAAGAACTGCGGATGTTGGAAATCGGAAACAAAACATAGGCAGAAATTGCTGGAAAAACACAGCAGGTCTGGCTGCATCTGTGAAAAGCAAGTAGAGTTAACATTTCGAGTCCAGTGACCTTTCTTCAGAACAGTTCTGAAGAAGGGTTACCAGACCCTAAATGTTGACTCTGATTTCTCTCCACAGATGTCATCAGACCTGCTAAATTTTTCCAGCAATTTCAGTTTCGATTTGTGGCCCAGGATATTACACTTTGGGGGTATAATTTAGTTCCTGCTGAAGTGATAGAAATTCATACTGATGCACTACAAGCAGCAGACTCAGCTTTTGAAGCCATCTCACAGGGAGTTTGCATCCACATCAAGGAAAGTGTAAGCTTTTCTAGTGCCACCAGGTGTAGCCTTCCTTGCAGCCTGCTCAATGGAAATAGTGATCCAACTGTCTTTTGAAAGCTGTGATAAATGTGTATGTATGTGATTATCATTTGGAATTTAGATTTTAAAAATAAGTGCAGATGTGTGGATTCAATTCTGTGAATGTACTTAGTTTTGAAAGGTCAAAAAGTCATTTGGAATAATCATCGGAATAAATAATTTCCGTGAAGACATGTGACTTCAGACAACTGCCTCGTCGGATACATGCTTTGTTTATAGATGGAATGATTATATTGCTGAGTTTAGAACAGACCAGAAGTAATTTGTTTAGTTCTTAAGCTTTAGAAAAAAAACCAGTCCAGCTCAGAAGAGAGAACAGTTTCCTCCTAGGAGGATTAGGCATTCAGTCGAAGCAAGCCAAGCCAAGACAACCTAGCGGAATGTTTTTGATTTGTGTAGCTCCAAGCTAAGAGTTTGTAAAGACATCCTCAGTTGGTTTGAAGTGGAAACATTTAAGTCATCAGAATTGAAAACGATTCATGCTAGCAGATTCAGAAAGGAATTGTAAACCTGTCTCAACAATCTGAAGAAAGGAAACTGAAGAGTCAGTGAAATAAGAAATTAAAGAGTTAGATAAGAATGATATTTCTCTGTAGCTGCAGAAGGATAGTGTTGGGAAAAAGACTGAAAATTTGTTTTTCTGTTTATGTTTATAGCTTTCTACCCATCTATTTTTTATGTAGACTTGTTTTTGTTCCTTTTGTGTAATAAACATCCATTTGGTTGTTAAAGAACGCTTGCATCTTTGTGTGACTGTGTTTCATTGGCTGACCACCATGACGAAAACTATATAAAATTAAACGTAATCTATGAAGCCAGGTTTCATTCTGGGGTCTGACTTGTTTAGTATTACTATCAGCCGGGGCCACAACTTATTCTGCCTCCACCACATTCATAGAATCATAGAATTCCTACAGTATGGAATCAGGCCCTTCGGCCCAACAAGTTCACACTCAAGAATAAAAGGGTGGTTATGGTAGGGGATTTTAACTTTCCAAACAGAGACTGGGACTGCCATAGTGTTTAGGGTTTAGATGGAAAGTAACTTGTTAAGTGTGTACAAGAAAATTTTCTGATTCAGTATGTGGGTGTACTAGAGAAGGTGCACAACTTGACCTACACTTGGGAAATAAGGCAGGGCAGGTGACTGAAGTGTAAGTGAGGGAGAATTTTGGGGCCAGTGACCATAATTCTATTAGTTTTAAAGTAGTGATGGAAAAGGATAGACAGGATCTAAAAGTGAAAGTTCCCAGCTGGAGGAAGGCTAATTTTGACTGTATTAGGCAAGAACTTTCAAAAGCTGATTGGGGGCAGATGTTCACAGGTAAAGGGACAGCTGGAAAATGGGAAGCCTTTGGAAATGAGATAACAAGAGTCCAGAGATAATATATTCCTGTCAGGGTGAAAGGCAATGCTGGGAGGTGTAGGGAAAGCTGGATGATTAGAGCAATTGAGGTTTTTGGATTAGAGTAGTGCTGGAAAAGCACAGCAGGTCAGGCAGCATCCGAGGAGCAGGAAAATCGATGTTTCAGGCAAAAGCCCTTCATCAGCCCTCTATTCCTGATGAAGGGCTTTTGCCCAAAACGTCGATTTTCCTGCTCCTCGGATGCTGCCCGACCTGCTGTGCTTTTCCAGCACCACTCTACTCTAGACTCTGGTTTCCAGCATCTGCAGTCCTTGGTTTTACCCAATTGAGGTTTTTGTTAAGATAAAGAAGGAAGCACATGTCAGGTACAGACAGGAGTGATCGAATGGATCCTGAGAAGAGTTTAAAGGCAGTAGGAGTATACTGAAGAGGGAAATCAGGAGGCAAAAAGGGGACATGAGAGAGCTTTGGCAAGTAGGGTTAAGGAGAATACAAAGGGATTTCATAGATACATGAAGGACAAAAGTGTAATTAGGGATAGAATAAGGACCCTCAAAGATCTGCAAGGTGGCCTATGTGTGAAACCACAGGAGATGGGAGAGATATTAACTGAGTATTTTGCACCAGTGTTTACTGTGGAGAAGGTCATGGAAGATTTTGAGAGTGGGGAAATAGGTGGTGACATCTTGAAAAATGTCCAAATTACAGAGGAGGAGGTGCTGGATGTCTTGAAATGCATAAAAGTGGATATGTCCCCGGGACCTGATCAGGTGTACCTTGCAACTCTGTGGAAAACTAGGGAAATGATTGCTGGACCTCTTGCTCAGATATTTGTATCATCGAGAGTCACAGGTGAGGTGCCAGAAGACTGGAGGTTGGCTAACGTGGTGCCTCTGTTTAAAAAAGGTGATAAGGAGATGCCAGGGAACTACAGACTGGTGAGTCTGACACCAGTGGTAGGCAAGTTGTTGGAGGGAATCCTGAGGGACAGGATGTACATGTATTTGGAAAGGCAAGGACTGATCATGGCTAGTCATCATGGCTTTTTGCATGGGAAATCATGTCTCACAAACTTGATTGAGTTTTTTGAAGAAGTAACAAACAGGATTGATGAAGGCAGAATGGTAGCTGTGATGTCATGGACTTCAGTAAGGCATTTGACAAGGTTCCTCCTGGTAGAATGGTTAGCAAGGTTAGAGCTCATGAAATACATGGAGAACTAGCCATTTGGATGCAGAACTGGCTCAAAGGTAGAAGACAGAGGGTGATGTTGGAGGATTGGAGGCCTCAGATTGGAGGCCCGTGACCAGTGGAGTGCCACAGGATTGGTGCTGGGTCCACTACTTTTCGTCATTTATATCAATGATTTGATGTGTACATAGGAGGTATAGTTAGTAAGTTTGCAGATGACACCAAAATTGGAGGTGTAGTGGACAGCAAAGAAGGTTACCTCAGATTACAACAGGATCTTGATCAGATGGGCCAATGGGCTGAGCGGTGGCAGATGGAGTTTAATTTAGATAAATGCGATGTGTTGCATTTTGGAAAAGCAATTAGAGCAGGACTTACACATTTAATGGTAAGGTCCTGGGGAGTGTTGCTGAACAAAGAGACCTTGGAGTGCAGGTTCATAGCTCCTTGAAAGTGGAGTCGTAGGTAGATAGGATAGTGAAGAAGGTGTTTGGTATGCTTTCCTTTATTGGCCAGAGTATTGAGTACAGGAGTTGGGAGGTCATGTGCGGCTGTAGAGGACATTGGTTAGGCCACTGTTGGAATATTGCGTGCAATTCTGGTCTCCTTCCTATCGGAAAGATGTTGTGAAACTTGAAAGCGTTCTGAAAAGAGTTACAAAGCTGTTGTCAGGGTTGGAGGAATTAAACTATAGGGAGAGGCTGAACAGGCTAGGCTGTTTTCCCTGGAGCGTCAGAGGCTGAGGAGTGACCTTATAGGGGTTTATATAATCATGAGAGGCATGGATAGGGTAAATAGGCAAAGTCTTTTCCCTGGGGTGGTTAGTCTAGAACTAGAGGGCATAGGTTTATGGTGATATGGGAAAGATATAAAAGGTACATAAGGGGCAACATTTTCACACAAAGGGTGGTGCGTGTGTGAAATGAGCCGCCAGAGGAAGTGGTGGAGGCTGGTACAATTACAGCATTTAAAAGGCATCTGGGTGGGTATATGAATAAGAAGGGTTTAGAGGGATATAAACCAAGTGCTGGCAAATGGGACTAGATTAGGTTTGGATATCTGGTCGGCATGCACAAGTTGGACTGAAAGGTCTGTTTCTGTGCTGTATATGTCTATGACTGTATGACTTATTAATGCCACACATGAAATTTGTATTTGTCAAATTAGACCCTATGTTCGTTGCATCTAGACAAGATCATAAGAAAAGTTGGGATGAAAAAAATCCCTTAAAGTATGCGCTTTCATTCTTGCATTATCAACAACCCCACCCTTGCTTCACTCATGATTTTAATGCCATATGAAATAACAGCTGGAGACTTTCAAAATAACAACAAGCTCATTGAGGCAGAGAACAATGATCCAAAATGGGAGCTGGGTTTCCATTCAAGGGAGAAAGGGAGGTCCCTAATCTGTTCTAGTGGGAGTTGGAGGTTTAGAAAGATTGAATTTCTCTGATATGAAGGTGATGATTAAAGATGGAAAACAGGAAACGGTTAAAAAAGGGATTAAATGGTGGAAGAATCATGGATGTAGATAAACAAGACAAGAAGAGAATAGATAGGAAGAAATGTGTTTATAGGGCAGGAGCAGACCGAAACTGATGTGCCTTCAAGGAGAACACTAGTTTTAGATTGTGGGAAAAAGTAAGTTGTTCAGGTTTTAGGGAACAATAAGTTTGAAGGTTTCCAGAGGACATGGGTCCAGCGATAACTTGTAAAATAGTTATGTTCAGTGGTGGTATTATGACCCAAATATCGGAGACAGTGATGGAAAGTTGTTGTTGAGCTTCTGCAAGGTAGAATCTGTTCACCAGAGGGTAACGATGTGGCCTTCATCAGAATGTTTAATGACACTGTCAGAGTCGGAGCTGAGAGGACAGAGTGTTGTAAGTTCAGAAGTGGGTTTATTAATATGAGGGAAGGATTGTTCCATTGTAGTATTGAGACTACTGAGTTACCAATATTCTTTTAACAACTTTTAGAGTTAGATTAAGATACTTCAGAGATTTTGCTGTAACTGATAAGTATAACTAAGCAAAACATGAAACTTGCTGTTTATTAGCATAACAATGGTTGGTTATATGGATCAATTGCACCAGAGTGTAGTAAACACTGCCATCTAATGGCATTAAGTAATAATTTAAATAACTGGTTCTCCAAATAGTGTTTTTTATTCATTCATGGTTCATGGATGTCCATATCTATGGCAGCATTTATTGTCCATCCCTAATTGCATCCTTCCAGGCACGTGAGAAGTATTCCATCACACTCCTGGCTTGTGCCTTGTAGATGACAGATGAGAATTGGGGAGTCAGGAGCTGACTTACTCGCTGCTGTATTCCTAGTCTCTGACCTGCTCTTGCAGCCACTGTGTTTATGTGGTGAGTCCAGTTGAGTTTCTGGTCAACAGTGACCTCAAGGATGCTGACAGTGGGAGATTCAGTGATGGTAACACCATTGAATATCAAGGGGCAGCGGTTAGATTGTCTCTTATTGGTGATGGTCATTGCCTAGCATTTGTGCAGCATAAATGTTAACTGAGTTAGCAACAATTTTTTCGGAGGGTTCCAGATGCTGCGTAGTTGCTCATTGGAAGTTTTAACTTCCTGGTCAATTACCATTTAGTCATTGCGTTGGAATTTCTAAGAGGTCCCAATTTGCATCTTTCAGAGTAAATCCAATCTGAAACTACCCAAAGAACAGAAGATCTGGGTCAATGTGATGTATAATTTTTCTAGTCTGAAACAATTGGAGTGATCATGATATCTTGAGAAATAGGAACACAGGGAGGCCGTTGTGCTCCTCAAGCCAGCTCTGCCTTTCAATGGCTGATGGAAATGTGTTGCTGGAGAAGCGCAGCAGGTCAGGCAGCATCTAGGGAACAGGAGAATCGACGTTTCGGGCATTAGCCCTTCTTCAGGAATGAGGAAAGTTTGTCCAGCAGGCTAAGATAAAAGATAGGGAGGAGGGACTTGGAGGAGGGGCGTCGGAAATGTGATAGGTGGGAAAAGGTCAAGGTGAGGGTGATAGGACAGATTGGGGTGGGGGCGGAGAGGTCGGGAAGAAGATTGCAGGTTAGGGAGGCGGTGCTGAATTTGATGGATTTGACTGAGACAGGCTGGGGGGAGGGGAAATGAGGAAACTGGTGAAATCCGAGTTCATCCCTTGTGGTTGGAGGGTTCCTAGCCGGAAGATGAGGCGTTCTTCCTCCAACCGTCGTTTCGCTGTGGTCTGACGATGGAGGAGTCCAAAGACCTGCATATCCTTGGTGGAGTGGGAGGGGGAATTGAAATGTTGAGCTACAGGGTGGTTGGGTTGGTTGGTCTGGGTGTCCCAGAGGTGTTCTCTGAAACGCTCCGCAAGTAGGCGGCCTGTCTCCCCAATATATTTCAATGGCTGACCTGATCATGCCTGAACATCACTTTCCTGTCTGTCTGCTTCCTTATCCAAAAGAAAGTCTCTCTGTGTCAATCTTTAATGTGTTCAATGACTCAGCCTTCACTGCTCAGAATGTCAACCGTGAATGATCACCTGTTTCAAAGGGACTCATATACGTTTTCAGCTGAAGAGAGGACGAACACAGGGGACACCTACTTTGAAGACATCCTCAGTCATGCATGGCAGCGCGAGGGCACACTGCAGCCATGAACTGCTCAGGAAGCCCAATCTGCTGAGGGAAACCCTGTGAAAGCAGGGTCAAAAAGGGTGGCGCTGGAAATGCACAGCAGGACAGACAACATCCAATGGGCAGGAGAGTCAATACTTTGGGCATAAGCCCTTTGTCAGGAATGTGGAGGGGGAAGGGGAATGAGTGATAAATAGGGGGTGGGGATGGAGCTGGGGGGAAGACAGGTAGGAACACAATAGATTGATGCAGGTAGGGGGTAATGGTGATGGGTTGGAGAGGACGATGGAGCAGATAGGTGGGTAGGAAGATGGACAGGTAGGACAGGTCAATAGGGTGGTGCTGAATTGGAGGGTTGGATCTGGGTTGAGGTAAGAGGAGGGGAGATTTGGAAACTAATTAAGTAATTGCTGATGCCATGTTCCCAAGATGGAAAATGAGGTGTTCTTCCTCCAGTTGTCAGGTGGCTTTGAGTTGGTAGTGGAGGAGGCCCAGGACTTGCATGTCTTTGGGGGAAGTGGGAGGGGGGGTTGAAGTCGTCAGCGACAGGGAGGTCGAGTTGGTTGGTGCGTGTGGCCCAGAGATGTTCCCTGAAACGTTCCGCGAGTTGGCGTCCTAAGTCCCCGATGTAGAGGAGACCACAGATACAGTAGATGTGTGTTCAGGTAATGTGAAAGGGTCCTCTGGGGCCTTGGACGGAGGTGAAGGGGGAGGTGTACACACAGATTTTATACCTTGTGTGACATCAAGGAAAGTTGCCGGGTGTGGAGGGTGGGTTGGTGGAGTGTGTGGACCTAGCAAGAGAGTCGCAGAGGGAATAGTCTCCACGGAATGCAGATGGGGTGGGGAGGGAAACATATCTCTGGCTGTGGGGTCTTATTATAGGTGGTGGATATGGTGGAGGATAATGCACTGTATCCAGAGATGAGTGGGTTGGAAGGTAAGGACTGGGGGTTTCTATCCTTGTTGCAGTTGGAGGGGTGGCGATTGAGGGCGGAGGTGCTGGAAGTGGAGGAGATGCACTGGAGGGCATTATTGACCACATGGGAGGGGAAATTGCGGTCTCTGAAGGGAACAGACTTAGACAAATATGCTGAGAAATTCTCATCAGACACCATAGCGCTCACAGCAGCAGCTTCTTGATAATATAATGATTAGTATCCCGGCCTGTCACATGGGAGAACATGGTTAAATTCCTGATTGGAGAGTGCGTGCTGTATCTGAGCTTGGCAATGCACCTGTAAAAGCATGTACGTTTGCATGAGTAAGTCACTTTCTAGATCCACATGGAAGCCAGCACTTTTTTTTAATTTCAGAAATATACTTTATTCATAAAATATTTTGATGGTCTGTACAATTGATCATGCCATACATCCATAAACATTCCATTTCTTGGTATACAGAGACAGAGTAATCATTCATATATATAGGTCTATACGATTACATTTTTAGCTGAGGCGTCAGCATAGCCCAAATGACTGCATGGGCCCCCTGTTCTTCTTTAGGCAGGCGGATGTTACACAGTGGTCTTTCCCCACCGAGCCTTGACGGCAGCTGTCCCAAGCTTCAGTGCATCCCTCAACATGTAGTCCTAGACTTTGGAATGTGCCAGTCTGCAACACTCAGTTGGGCTCAACTCCTTCAGCTGGAAGATCAACAGGTTTCGGACACATGGAAGCCAGCGGCCTTTCACTATCAACTGACAACAACCCCACTCTCCTACAGGAGACTGCACACATTACCCATTGAGTTCACAACCTGCACCTTTCAAACTTCATGCTGAACATTCACTATTTCTGTCGAGGCAATCCAATTCCATGTCATCTCAGGACACACGCTTCATAAAATGCAACCTGACGTGCTCTACCTGATTTTTCCAAACAGTGACCAGTTTGAATCCAATCAGAGGAGGAATTCACACTGACTGCCCAAAACACACGGTACCAATCAGGACAAAGGATTTTCTCCTTGGTTATTGCACCTTTCCGTAAATCTGTAAAGTGAACTAAAACAGCACTATAGTCTCGGGTCCACTCTCTGCAGACAAGCAGTGTTACAAAGACACAACCGGCATTGATCCAGTGCAATCAGGAAATAACTATTCAAAACTCTGTCAAAGAGCTACTGACTTCACCTCTGTGCTGCATACTTTGCCCTCAGATCTGAATGTGTCTCTCCCCCTTATGCATTTTGCATTGTACAATCTAAAAGAACATACACGCAAGAAGACCATGTGCAAAAACTGAGTTTGCCCTGTTTCTGTCTGCAACCACGAACAATCAGGGCCCTCTGGTCAGCCTGACTTCTGCCCAGAAAGAATTTCCTCTGCCATTGTGATACTTGCTTTTGAACATCTGTTTCAAAGGGATTCTTATACATCTTTAGCTGAAGGGAGGACAAACACAGGGTACATCTAATTTGAAGCCATCCTGAGACAGACATGGCAGCACCAATTGGTAGGAAAGCACACTGCAGCCATGAACAGCTCATGATTTGGATGTGCTAGTGTTGGACAAAGTTAAAGATCGTACACCAGGTTATAGTCCAACAGGTTTATTTGGAAACATCAGCTTTCGGAGCACTTCTCCTCCACAACCACCTGATGAAGGAGCAGTGCTCTGAAAGCTAGTGCTTCCAAATAAACCTGTTGGACTATAACTGGTGTTGTGTGATTTTTAACTATGAACAGCTCACGAAGCCGGATTTGATGAGGGAAATCACATGCTCTGTGAAAGCAGCAGGCTGACACAAATGTGCCAAGAAATCCTCATCAGCAGCAGTTCCTTGTTAGTATATTGGTTAGTATCCCTGCTTGTCATGTGGGAGACCAGGATTCAATTCACCTTTGAGGAGTGCATGCTATATCTGAGCTTGGCAACGCAACTGTAAGGGCATGTTCTTTTGCACAAGTAAGTCACTTGCTTAATCGATGTGGAAGTCAATATATGCTCACAAAAGTGCCTATCAACTGCCATCAGAAATGCTGAGATGAGGATTGGCATCTCATGATCACCTGACAACAATCCCACTCTCCTACAGGACACATTACCCATTGAGTTCACAACCTGCACCTTTCAAACTTCATGCTGACCACTCACTGTTTCTGTCGAGGCAATCCAATTCCATGCCATCTCAGGACACACGCTTCACAAAATGCAATCTGATACACTATACCTGATTTTGCAATCAGAGACCAGTTCAAATCTAATCAGAAACTGATGATCTGTGAGGACTGCTGGTGCTGGCCATAACGCAGTGGAACAGAATGGCTGATGGCTGACCATAACTGAACAGAAAATTGCTGAGTGTTGCCCATGACTGATGCAGCAGAAGAGGGCTGACAGTAGCATTTCAACGTTGCTGAATGCTCATAAGATACAGATAACAACATTTAACATTTGATTCAGCTAATGTATAACTCAAAGTTGCAACTGACCCATCACTAAAAGATGATGTTCTGTGGACTATGAATCTCTCCAGAGTTCTAAAATTAGACAGATGGTTATAGTTAAATTGCAAAATTGGAGATGAAGTAATTAGAAGAAGAAAACCAAATTAGAATAATGGGTTAAAACAACAATTGAAGTTAACATGCATTTCAGTGAAAGAGAAGTTTAGGTGAGAGTACTAAACTGATAGCTTTCTCTTGGTGATGTTTGTATTCTTGTCTTTCCTCTTATGAGAACTGAACTTGGTGATCAAGCCACTACCCAAACTGTCTGGACTATACATGGAGAGATAAGTAATATCTCATAGGTCTTTTAATAAGATCATACAAGAGTCAAGAATGTGTGAAGTGGACCGAGGTTACTGATGTAAGTGTACAGAAGTGATTATTACCTCCACCACTTCCCTCACTCTGCCCCCGGGAGGAGGGAATACACTGGTGAACTGGTCTCAGACATGTACACCTGCTTGACAAACAGATTAGTGTGGCTTGGAAGAGCACAAAAACATAGTTTAAATGTTAAAAATCACACAAAACCTGGTTATAGTCCAACACGTTTATTTGAAACCTGTTGAACTATAATCTGGTGTTGCATAATTTTTAGTTTTGCTCACTCCAGTCCAACACCAGCACCTCCACGTCATTGTTTAAATGATAAGACACTGGCACATAATCCATAGAGAAACTGACTGTAAAACAGTGATAGTGAACTGGACTGAAAGGGCCCACAGATCATGACGCACAGATATCTCAGAATAAAAAAGGGACAAGCATAAGCTGAAGGTAAATCCTGATAAATGCATCAGGATTTGTTTGAGCAGTATTGTTTGATATCATGAACACAGCAGCCCTGTGAGGGTATTTGCATATGGAGGTAGTTATCACTCAGCAGCACAATCATTCATAAAATGAGCAATGAGCAATGAAGGAGAAGTATTGAAGAAGTATCCTCAAAGTGGATACAAATAAGAGAACTGAGGCATTGAGTTCATGTATGATGTTAACGAACAACCAGTGACTGAACTTGAAGCTTAATCAGTACTATAATGTTTGATCCAAAATCTGTAAGTCAAAGATGATCAGGATTTTAACATAACTTAAAGGACATGCAAAGTCTATGCTCTCATGAGAAAAAAATGGTCTTCCATTGAGGCAGAAATTAAACTGTGCAACATTGGTATCTGGAGACAAAGAGAATGGACAAAGCCGTCACACAGACATTAATGCTCTTTTTGGCACAACAGATCCATTCATGGGGACATTGCAGAAGAGCTGTTGGAGTCATGGTTTTAGAAAAAGACATGTCCAGGTAGTAGCAGACCATTGCATGACCTGCCAGAAGAACAAGCCCAGACCCATTACAGCCATGCCCCAAGTATGACTGCCCTGCCCCAGCAGGACCGTTCCAACATGTACAACTTGATTACATAACCCTCTCACCATGTCATTGATTTATAGAAAATCGATTGCCACTTAATGAGTAATGCACTATTTAAGTATCATCAAGAGCTAACCCAATGTTGTCAGGTTTGCTTCTCTACAGGTATCAGCCGCTTGGATGATCCACTAGAGGGGAGAACACAATACTGTCCTAGGAACATGGGTCTATGTAAAAAAAAAACCATAAAGAACCATTTGGAGTCAAGTGGGAAAGATCCTACCAAGTGCTGCTGGCCTCTCCAGCGGCAGTAAAAGTCCAAAGGAAGAAAACTTGGATTCACGCATAAGAACTGTTACATTTAGCTCAAGATGGGGAAATTAATTGTGTAACTTACAGTGTGTATTTTGAGTGTGCTTACAGGTAATGTTCCAACCCCCTCCACCAGAAGAGAGATGAAGAGAAAGGGGATTGCATGTAAATACCTTTTTGTATATATCCTACACCTATGCCAAATGAGTTAATGTTTCTAGTTGCTGGATGCGTGTCCACATACCCATCCACTTGAAAGGGGGCATCCCATTAAGAACCATCTCTTTTAATGCATCTGAAATGGCAGACTGGGTAATTCGCCAGAATGCCTCCTCAAAGGATCTGGTATGACTGGCACGGCAGTCCTCAGTAGGGACAGGGGTATATTGGGTGCACATGACTGACCTCCAATAGCAGTGGTATTTGCCAAATTAAGACACCTCACAACAACCTCTTTTCTTGACCCTTACTAACGCTGGAATAGGGAGACTGTCAGGAGGGGTATATTTATGTAAGACCCAGATGGGACAGCAGAAGATGGGATACAGCAAGTGTTCCCAATATTGGAATGTAACTCAGGGGGTTGTCCTGGCACACCAAAACCTTACCAGCAAAGGTTTTTTATTTATTTTGTTTGCAGCCATAACACCTATGCCTGGTTTACTTGAGTTGTGTCGTCCCTTTTATCTGTTACTCTTTCTCCCTACCTGAGATACCCCACTGGCAAAGTTTAAAAGTGCCATTACAGAGACAGAGAGCGCTTCTTTGCCTTCTTGATTCCTTGGTATGGGATTGCAAAACTGGTGAAGGAATTTATCAACATGGCAGATGTCGTAGAACAGCTGACCAAAGGTACTGCAGAGGCCTTGGATAAAATAAGTGCTGAAATGGTAGCCATCTGTAAAACAGCACTGCAAAACAGAATGGCCCTTGATTGGATATTGGTTGAAAAGGAAAGCACTCGTGCCCTTATCATGGGCTGAATGCTATACTTGTATCCCAGAAAACTCCGAAGCAATCACAAATTTAACAATACGAAAAGAGATGGATAAACTAAGATAACACCTATTCTCCATTCTGTGGAGTTGGGCAATGGGCTGGTTGAGATCTTTAGAAACCTCATTGGTGCAGGGTATAGTGTTATTCATTGTAGTAATTCTCATTTTATATTGTTTGTTTTTGTTAGTTAACTTGCATGCTTTGTGATTTGCTTAAAGGGGAATGAAAGGGGGGGATAGTTGGAGAAACCCATGATCGAATAGGACAGAATGGCTGACAGCTGACCATGGCTGATGCAGCACCACAGGGCTGACAATAACATTTCACAGTTGTTTAATGTGCAAAAGATATAGATAATAACATCTAACACTTGATTCAAGTAATGCATAGCTCAGGGTTGCAACTGATGCATCACTAAAAGATTCAGACCAGTTTCATACAGTAAAAATGCCCCCATCCCTTACCACTGCATAGAGGAATGAATTTGGAGATTGGCAGACATTGGAACGTGGATTAAATGACACAACTTGTTAGATAAAGAATTCTAAGATTAGGTGTTCCACATAACAATGTTGAAACTGATCAAAAATTAAAATTCTTTTGTATTCCCGGTAATGAGCAATTTAAAAGTTCCTGATCTAAGTAATTGGCAATTAATATGGTGCAGTTGGCACTTGTTACTTGAATACAGTATTTATCATGAAAACCATCAAGGAGAAAACATCTGGGAAAAATTCATGAAGGACCGAGGGTGGACCACGAGTCTGTCCATCTCAGTGATTAGCAAGCTTGAACTATATAAGATGTTGTACGAGACAACTAATTACAGAGGGACATCTCGACGCCACTCATAAATAGTAATCAAAGGGGAGAGACGTGTGGGCTCTAAGCTTGAAGTGTAAATGTGAAGACGTTGTGAAGCTTGTGTGTGCCTTTGTGCCTTTTTTGCTGTGTGCTGTAACTGAGCTGTAAACCACAATAAAGATTACCAAAATCCACCCTGCAACTCAGACTCTCATTGAAAACAAAGACTTCACCCCAACTGTCCAAAATGCATGCAGCCAGCCAGCTCAAAGAATTTTTCTGCTCTGTTGTTAAGCTTTCAGTAAATCTGTGATGTGAACTAAAATGAACACCATAGTCTTTGGATCCACTCTCTGCATATAAGCCATGCTACAAAAACACAACTGACAGTAGCCAAACATTGCACTGAATCAATCAGGAAATAATTATACAAAACTCTGTGAAAAGCTACTCACTTCACCTCTGCGCTGCTTATTTTTCCCTCGGATCTGAATGTTTCTCTCTCCATTAGTGTTTATGCATTTTGCATTGTACAATCTAAAAGAGCATGCATGCAAGAAGACCATGTGCAAAAATTGAATTTGCCTCTGTTTCTGTCTGCAACCACTGACAATCAGGGCCCTCTGGTCAACCTGGCTTCTGCCCAGAAAGAGTTTCCTCTGCTATCGAGATACTTGCTTTTGAACATCTGTTTCAAATGGATTCTTATACATCTTCAGCTGAAGGGAGGTCAAACACAGGGTATAGCTACTTTGAAGGCATCCTCAGTAGTGCATGGCAGCACCAATTGGTACGAAAGCACATTGCAGCCACGAACAGTTCAGGAAGCCTGATTGGGTAAGGGAAACCAGGCGCTCTTTTCAAGCAGCTCTCACAACCTCCTGACAACAACCATACATTCCAAATAAAATGTAGGTGATCCAGCTTTGATTAAGATTTGTCTTATTGACATGTGACATTCACTGTATCATACAGGAAGAAAAATTGACAAATGGAGGGCCATACAGAGAGATCTTTATCCCTCCACATTGCGATCTTATTCCTGCCACTTGATGCAGAATCCTTCCCAGCAACCCCCGTTCTGCTATTTCCCATTCTATCCTAATTGTAAGTGTTCTTGGTGATTGCTCCCCAGTTCAAAGAGATGACCCACACCATTCTGTCATTGTCAAAGCTGATCAAATCTTTCCTGTCCCAGCCATGCTGACAGAGTCCTCCTGTAGTGCTGTTCTCCCAGAATTAAGAACCAAACATCCACTGCTATGCGTGGATCCTGTTTGGGTGACAGTCTTTCATGGTCTAACTTGAATACAAAGTGTTTTGTTGGATTAGAAAACTACCAATGTGCTAAGATCATCACGGTAACATGTCTCACAGTTACATGAATGGACTCCAAAGAACACCTCAAGAATGCCCTATTCATACCTGTCAATTTTTGTTGAAAAGGTATAGTCTTCAGATCCAATGAAAATACCTTGTAATACCTTCTTATCACCATTATTCACACACAATATTCCAGTGATAGAGCATGCAATGCATGAAGGGCCAATTCAGGGATAATGAAAATATTGTGTTAGAAAACATTGTGGCTTTTTAATATTCACGGTCAACAGCATAGCCCTTTCTGGTGATTTTCATTCTAACATACCACTACAGTTATTGGGACTTGACCTGAATCTGTATTGGATCAGGAATAGGGGTACTATCACCATGCCACAACAGTCCTAAAGTAAGCAGCAATAAATGGACATCTAACCTGCCTAACACCTGCGCAAGGTCTGGACAGTTGCCCACTATCTAGTTTCGGAGGCAGATAGTCCAGTATATTGACCATGAAGAGAATATATGTAATACCCATCACATCCATCTTTAGTTCTCAAACAGAGGGGTGGAAATCTCACACTGCTACACTGGTGCTAGCGCCTTTCATGTGAAGTAATGGGTCTGAAGAAATTAATATTCCCTACTGCATTGTGCATGACATCAGTGGAATGGGTAGAGCCACTCTGTGGATAGAGACAAAGAGTTCTGCTCTAATTTTCAGAGGGAGCAGATGTCTCTGTACCAGCAACAGTGATCACCCTCACCCTAGTCCTAACATTTTCTCTAAGACCCTAGTAATTATGCTGACTATTCATAGTTGTACTTATTGCTATTAAGTAATAAACTTTTATTAACTAATAATGGTGTCTCATTATAGATCTCTACAATGGTGTGTCCGTTGCCACCAGTCACTAGATGTGCCCAAAGTAAAGCAAAGGAGGATTGGTAGTAGTGAAGATCCTTTATCCAACCCATGTACTGGTTGTGGTGGCAAATGCCATAAAGTATCAGGAGTTGCCAATAGAGAAAATTCCATATGTTTGCAGTGGTGCAGATTTGATCCATGGAGGAGAAAAAATGCAAGAAACCCTGAAAAAAAGAAAAAAAACTTTCAAGCAAGTGAATTTGTCACTTTAAGAGCATTACTGCTAAAAGCCACAGCCAATGCTGCAGAATAACCAAGGGCTCACATACCTATACAATGTCCAACCATCATAAAGAAATGCTACAATTGTAAAACTGTTGGTCACTTCCAGCAGATGTGTAGAAGTAAGACAGGTTCAGAGCGAAAAACTAGTGGTCACACTCAAAGAGAGCTACATGGCAGAACATCTGTCACCATGAAAAAAGATACCTGCATTAGATAAGCTACCTCTGTTGCACATAAGAAATAGGAACAGGATTAGGCCATT